>NW_005841981.1:2230664-2252550 GCF_000455745.1 Alligator sinensis
GCCTCTGCCTCTGCTGCTGCTGCCGCCGCCGCCTCCTCCGGTCAGTCAGTTGGTTAAGGGGGCACACGTGCATGCGGGACACACATGTGCCTGACTCCTCTCCTTCCCGCTGCTGGTTCCTGAGTGGAAAGCAGTTCTGTCCCCTGCTATTTCAGGAAGCAACAAATTCATAGACTTACCAACCTCCATTAAAAAAAATAAAAATAAAAATTATACCCCCGCATTTTGTAGGGGTGTTCCAAAGCTTCATTGCTCTGATGGTTTGAAGCTGTCTTCTAACTTCAAGTCTAAATATATTCATGGTGAGTTTATACAAATTTGTTCTTGAGCCAACAAGAACAAATCATTGTATAAAAGCAGTAACTTTGGAAAGCTCTTGGGGCTGGCTGGCCCAACTGTTTCTGTGACTATAGGCATGCCGCAAATGGCTATCAAGTTGCACTCAGCAGTGAACTATTCCATATGTTCCTCTCTGGCCAAATCATGTTCCTTGTGTAGAATCAGTAAGTGGGCTTTTTTTTTAGGAGGGTCAGCTCTTTGGCTGCCCTAAATTGGCACAGTTCTTTTGGCTCATGAACATATGACTAGATGGGACCTCTTGAGCCATTGAATCTGGTCTTCTGCATTCTCAGGCAGCTAGTTATCCAAGGATTGTCCAAAGTCACCACTCCAGATCTTCACACGCTAAATGGCACAAAACGAGAAACACCAACAAGATTTGAAACATACCATAGGTAAAAACTGGGAGGAAAAAGGGCAGTGCTTGTTTATACTAGCTGAAGATTTGGTCCAAATTTTTTACTTTTTCAAGTGAGAATGTTTGAGGAATGTAAAAGGTAGCAAAAGAGATGTCATTCTGAGAAAGCTTATATCATTGGGTGCTTATAGATGTGGTGGGAGGCTGCTCAGATGTGATGTAATTGTAGTGCATCAGAGCAGAATCACTTAATTGAGTCTGCCGGAGTGTGCTAATTAGCATGCTCCAGCCAGCCTTCATGTCTCCTGTATCAGCATTCCTGGCAGAGGTGACCTGAGCAGGGTGTGGGGCCTGGGGCAAATCAGCCTGTGCGGGGTCCTATCCCTGGATGCAAGGAAACATGTGGCAGATTCAGTGGCGGGGAGGGGGGTGTGCTGAGTGGCTGAAGGCACTGGATTCAGTGGGGGGATGAGAATGCTGCGTGGCCAGACGTGAAACCAGCAACAGTGCAGAGTCGCCGTGGCCTCTCTGCCCGACTCCGTGGGGCCCCCCAAAGCACGGGGCCCAGGGTGGTGACTATGATTCACTCCCCCCCCCCCCAGGATGGCCCTGATCCCTGCACTTTAAAATAGCAGCGGGGGCACTTTAACTAAAGCTCGATCAAACAAACTTTACTTAAAGCACCCCCTGCCACCATTTTGAAGCATGGGGATGCTAATACACAAGACACTGTGGGCATTTTAATTAGAGCGGCTCTTGGGGCTGCTCTGATTAAAGCACCTCCTCCACCCCCGGAGCACATGTAAAAAAGCTCATTAAGTACATTTTAAGTTACATGTAACCACATTGCATGTGTCATTGAGACTTTGTGGAAGCTGAGTTCTGGCCCAGAATAATTTAGAATGATGGATCAATAAGAAGGAGAGTGGTAAATTGTTTCTAATTAAGTCTCAGAAAATAAAAAAAAGGAAACCAGATATGACAAGTGTGACATATAGGTTTTGCAACCTTAATTTCACCCTAGTGATGCTTTTTTGGAGGGAGGGAGGAGAGGATATATACAGAATTGAATGGATGAATGTAATCCATTGAATGGTTTATGGACACACTCCTCCGGGGAGTACTATAAGTTCACTGCTGAGTGCTAGAGTTTGCATTTGGATCTCTGATTTAACTGCAAGAGGTGTAAAAGCTGAAGTATCCAGCCAACTCCCTACTGGTGACACGTCAGAGGCTCAGGATCTTAATTTGTTACTTTTAAAGCTATATTAAATATTTTAGATATTATGAGTGTATTTGTTTAAAAAAAGTAGAAAGAGCGTAGTGTTTCAAATAAGTAAGTGCAACTCTAAAGAAGATAAAACTTTCAAGATTCTAAATTCTGATTAAAATATGATTATTTTAATCTCTCCAGAACTGCCTGTTTGAAGCAGTAGCCTATGAGGGACTTGCATGTATTGCCAAATCCACTGACTTTTGTTTTCAATATACTTCTTTTTGGGGACCAGCCACCACAAATGTAGATGCTATGCAGATCTGGAGATATGGTGCTTTTTGTTGGATGAAGGAATGGGCTGACTTATTAGTTTAATTTGGAAGCTGCTGGCAGCCCCTTTTGTATTCTAAGAGATTTGCAACACAGCTGTGAAGGCAGAAGAAATCAGTGGTGTTTATTAGGGCTGTGCAAAGCTTCGGTAGCCGATTCAAATTGGAGGAGATTCGGCCCGATTCGGGGACCAATTCTCCGAATCCGAATCAAATTGGGAGACCAATTAAAAGGTCTGAATCGATTTGTAGCATCCAAATCGATTCGGAAAAGCTTTGGAAAAGATTCAGCCGCTTCAGAGATTTGGCCATAGACTGTGTGCCGACTGTGCCTGCCTCTCCCTGGCCAATCCGAATCTCTGAATCAGCGCTGAAATATCCAATTCTGATTCAGCTGAATCGAATGGGGACAGTGATTCGAATCACTGAATCAAATCACTGTCCTCCGAATCAGCTGACTCCGAATCAGAATTGAATACCTCCCCATTTGCACAGGCCTAGTGTTTATGCTAGTGCTCGTGGTGATTATTAATAATTATTACTGTCACAATTATTTGTTTTTATGGTGCCCCAAAGAGTGTTGATGAATCACAAAAAAACTATAAAAGATGGTTCCCGATTCAAAATTTATGATGCAAAAGATCATATTGCAGCTATATAACATTACACCAGGAAAAAAAGGGTCCAGGAAAAGTTATGAATACAGGGTAAAGTGGTTATTCACTTCTGGTATGCTTACATTTTGAGTGCTGAAAATGTGTATGTGTGTGTGTGTGAAATGCATTAGTTTTTTTGTCAGCAAGGAAGCGGGTCTTGAGGACTCATTGAAATGTGGGGGTGAGCTCCTGTACAGAGTTTGGCAGTCCAGGAATAAAATATTGTATAGAATGAGACACTAAGATATTTGTAAAAGAAGGAGATCACAGGAATACCAAGTTTGGTGTCACTGTTTGAAGGGAAAAGGCCAGGAAAATGCAAAAGTAGACAAGTTCAGGAACATATACAAGGTTTACATGAATACATACATGCATAGTGTGTATACTCAACACGTAATGTGGCATTTGCTTACCCACCCTAAGCTTTTCCTGGAAGATTTAATTATTACTGCATTGCATCAATGTCATGTACCTTAAAAAACCTTGTCTTCTTTCATGAACTTGGAATAGGGACATATGATATAGGATTAAAAGGAATTCTTGGATTATTGAAACCAGTCCCTTTCTATCACAGACAACTATCTCATATAATCCTTTCATAAATTTATCAAGAACAATGTTAAAACTTTAAAAATAAATCTTAAAAATCTTAATCAATTGTAAGTTCTTTGCTCCACATTGGAAATAAAACCCAGAGCCTCACTCCTCTCATCTGTTCCTGTACCAGCCTTGCCCTTAGATCTTCTCCTTTTGTTGTGCTCATAACCCTGATGTGTATTTGTGGAGTAATCTTACTATTTCAGAATTTAATGTAAAGCCTTGCATGCAGTTGAGATTAGAGAGAGAGGTCTGTAGCTGTGCCCATATCATCTTCTCCCCTTAAACACAGATTCTGTTCTCTAGTCATATAATACTGACCCCCAACTTGACAGCTTTATTAAAATTCCTTGCTTCTGTGCCAGTTTGTTTAGATGGGACGGAGGTCATCCAGATCTTCTGATTTGAGCTTCTTAAGCTCATCAAGGTTTTTCTTTCACTTTTGCTTTGGTAATTTTCAATCATTATTCCCATTAGCCATCCTGCCTTTGCCCCATGTTTAGGTTTCTCTTCACTGAAAACTGAAACACAATACAGTAAAAGCTGCATTATTTGGCACCTTACAAGCTGGCATGCTCTATTAACTGGTATGCCAGCTTGTAAGGTAAAAGTGAAACTGGAAGTGCCCACTGTGGCACTTCTGGTTTTGCAGAACACCCACGGCCCGGGGCAAAGCATCCTGCACTGCCGATCCACACAGACCGGGGTATAGCAACCTGCATGGGGCCTGCCTCTCTGTCCCTTGGGGCCCTCCGGGGGGTGACGCACTGGATGTAGCGGGAGAGGCAGCGGCCCGAACAGGCAAAGATGCCTGTTTGGGCCTCTCAGGTAACTGGCTTATTTGGTTATCCGTCACCCCCCATTCCCCACGGGTGCTGGGTAACAAAGCTTTTGCTGTATAAAATTTTAAATAAAGCAAGTGAAAATGGGAGCATTCTTTACTCCATATACTCATGATTTGTACCTAAAACAGAATGCTACTCTAACATCTTTTCATTTTTAAATATTAAATTAAAATAAGGACAGAGAAAGAGGGGAAAAGTTTGAAAGTGTCAGAAACACCTTGAGTTCATGAATTGTTGAGACAAAAGGCAGTACTAGCTGATTAAGATCTGTTACAGTTAGGGTGACTAGATGTCACAGTTTCACTGGGATGGTCCCGGATTTTGGAGGCCAGCCAGTCCTGGCTGGTTGATGAAAATTAAAATGAGCATCCAGCCTCCCGAGCATGGGGCTCGATCTGGTGGGGACGCAGAGCAGCACAAGCTGTGAAATCAGAAGCCCTAGCAGACAGCAAATTTGCCTTAAACTAGGTTAGCTTGATTAATGAAATTATCATTAAAAAGGGGAGAAGATTGCTAACACCTGTGAAGTAAAGAACACTGAGTCATTAACAGGCCATTGACTCCCTTAGCTGAATAGTAATACCAGAGTAATACCGGAGCTGTACCATGCTGCCTGGACCCCACCTCTGCCTGCAGCAGTGCCACTGACTTGGGTGAGGGGGAGGGGAGCAGTGTCCTGGATTTTACACAGTTCCTTATGGTCACCCTAGTTATAGTTGATCATATCCACATTTTTATTGGGGGTCCTTCATACATGCATCATTGACAGTGTAGACCACAATGGCTATTACCTGCACGCACACACGCACGCATGCACGCGCACACACACACAGAGTGTGTGTGTGTGTGTGTGTGTGTAATGCTTGTTCATTAAAAGTATTAGACCGTGTATGGATAATGACTCTTAAGAATAGTAATGGCATTTTGAATCTTCACATTCTGGATGTAGCATTTGTTTTCTCTCTGAAGATACAGCAAGTAACCTAGGCCAAGATAAAATCATAGAAAAGTTGGGCTGGAAGAGACCTCAAGACGTCCTCTAATCTGACGCTACTCAAGGCAAGATCATCACCCCTTTCTGAAACATCCTAGACAAGCGTTTGTCTATGTGCTCGTAAAAGCTTCCAAGGATGGAGATTCCACAACCTCTCTGGGTACCTTAACTGCCCTCATGGTGAGAAAGTTCTTCCTGATTATCCAACCTAAGTTTCCTTTCTTGTAATTTGAGACCACCACCCCTTGTCCCTACCCCTTTGGCCGTAGTGACTAGTCTGTCACCACGTTCCATATAACCACCCTTCAGGTATTTGAAGACGGTTATCAAATCCCCCTGCAGTCTGCTCTTCTCCAAACTAAATAATCCCGGTTCTTTCAGCCTTCTTCATAAATCATGTTTCCCAGACCGCTAATCATGTCTGTTTCTCCTCGCTGGGCTCTTCCTAATTTGTCCACATCTTTTCTTGAACTGTAGTGCTCAAAAATGAACATAGTACTCCAGGTGAGGCCTCACCAGTGCTGAATAGAATGGAGATGATCAAGTTTAGGCACTTAAATATTTATTTCTTGCAATATGAGTCAGTCTAATCAGTAACAAATAACATTCAGTGTCATGGCTGCTCCTAGTAGGAAGGAGACTTTTTCAGCTGCTCTGGGCCTTGCAAAAAGAGTCATTCTGATCTTAGGGAAGGTAAATAAGTGGAGAAAGGATAGGAAAGCTTTGGAGTCATGGAAGATAAAGTAGAAAAAAAGGAAAACTGCAAAGGAAATAGAAGATAGGGAAGAGGAGTAACATTATGAAATTGTCATTATTTATAATCACTTTTCTAAACATTTTCAAACTCCTAAAGCCACAAATGAAGATGAAGGATTCCCTGTCTTCTACTAACAGAAAGCCAAAATTAAAACTCTGAATATTTATAAACAAATGAAACAGTAGATTTAGATTCCCAGAAAAAAGAAATCTCAACAAAGTCTGTAACAGTGGGAACCAATAATTTTGGCAGATGTGCCACAAATAAAACCTGAACCCTTCTAGAGTGCCACTCCAATACCCTTCCCCTGCCCAATCTGCTGCTCTGCTTTCTGCTTCTGCTTTTTCTGTAGCCATGCTCCCTGATCCCTCTCTCATAAATTGCAAGCCACATACAGAGGCTCCCTGTGCTTCTTGTGCCATGTGGACTGCAGGTTGGCCACTCCTTGATTTATAACATCAACAGAAAAATTATGTTCAGAGTATTCAAAAATGATGTATTTTCTTGTAGTTGTGTGGAAAATACAATAGTTGATCTTTTCTTCTGTATATTATTAATTTTCCAAAGTGTGGAACCCTTTGTTTTTGACCCTTGACTCTGCAAAACAGTTGATTGGTATTTAGTTTCCTAACTACTTTTTCTACAGCTTGATGCTTTTTCCCATACCCTGGAAGATCCTTGAATAGAGGTATTATTACAGTGAGTGTGTGTCGCTTTACTGTACTGCAGCTCATTTAGTCCCAGGTGTACTACGTGTGTGTTCGGTCTAAGGGAGGGCATGGGAGACTTGCCAAGTGCTTTGGTTTTTCTTGGCTCCTTGCCTAAGTGCTACATTTTTCCAACTTATGAAATGAATTTCAACTTATAACCTGTAGTACTTTCAAGGTCATGATTGGAAGGTGTCAGGTGTGCTTTAAGAATTGTTCAACAAGGACAGGATCTGTTAAAAAAAAAAAGTTGTTGTTTTTTTTTTTAAAGATGGCTGGCTAACAAAAAGCCTAGAAAGCAAGCTAGCATGAACTCTTCAACACCTCTCCAAATTCAACAAAACTGACATTTATAGCTTTATTGTAGCAGAGACATGGCATTTAGATTCAGATTGTTTGGACTGCAGAGTGTCAGTATAAATAGCTATGATTGACTTTTGTATGAAGCACATCTGGAAACAATTTATGGCATTCCAGCTAGATTAAAGCATGTTTTAAAGGAATTTTACCAGCCTTTTTTTTCTGGCTATGGTGAATAAAGTTTCAAAGACAGTTTAGCTGCTGTTCCTGTTCATGTGGACCATAGTGAAGTCAAATTAAGGGCAAATGGGGGGAGAAAACCCTTTCTTTCTTTCCAAAATAGCAAAACATTGAAATGAATACTTTTGGAGCATTTTCTTCACACTGGAAGGTAAGATAAAGGATTCAAAACCAGGAAATGGTTATACATTGAAAACTGGTGAACTAAACCATGATTTATAGCCAGAGGGATTGATTTGTGAAGAAAGATTTTTAAAAACTTAAATATTGGATAATTGCATTTAAATGGTGGGGCATGATAACTACATACCCTTTTTTGAAGGATGTAAAGAGCAAAAAGGGATAAGAATTGTAATTGTTAAGCATAGTCCCAAAGGGCATAATTAGTTTAACATGAAGAAATTAAACAAAAAAAAAATGGAGGCAGGATATGAAGAAAAGTTTCTGGATAAAATCTAATGCATCGTGGCATGCAAGGAAGCTATAGGAAGCTGTCTCTGCAAATGAGTTTAGTGCTGAGGAACATAGTAGATTGTCAGGAATGTTTTAACTGTCAGCAAGATAGAGCAGTTCACCTAGAAATCTTTCTCAGTTCTGATTCTTGTATAAATCCGATGAAACTTAAAGATAGAATTGCACATGGTTAAAATATTGCTGTTCCATAACTGATAGGTTTTTTAGATGAATTGCTGGGAAAAGACTACCTAGTGATGACAAGAGTAGTTGAAAATTGCACTGCTGAAAATTGTACCATTGGTAAATAGGAATCTGTTGAGGAAAATTAGCTTTTCCTGTCCTTTCACTTTACAGGGATTTTTCTTCCTAATTCACCTGTATGCACTGCTCATTTTTGTTTGCTTTTATTAACAGTTACTCTGACAGTATGGCAGTTTGCTGTGTTGCATTTGATACAGAGCAATATTATGTCAAATGAGAAGTCTTGGGGTTTGTGTGAACTGAAATCTAAGGTGTGATGGAGTAGATCTACCTGAACTAGCTTTAATGTAGCTAGGTCTGATTCTGAGATCAGTGAGACTGTCAGCCTTGGCTGGCTGCCCAAGTATGTTCCCAGGGTCCCAGATGGGCCTTGTAGCCTGCACTAAAGCCCACACTCCTTCTACTGGTACCTGAGCTACTTAGATTAAATTGAGGTCAAGTATGTCTGCCTGTGCTACAGTCACAATGCAGACAGCAGTATAGTTACGTTATAAGAATTATATGAACCCCAGCTCTTTAAACTCTGAGGCAAGGAAGACAGTATGCTGTCACATTATAACACCAGTGGCCAGTGAGAGCAGAAGATGAAGGATTGTAAAGGCGAATGGAAAATACCCCTTTTTTATCTTTATCATCAAAGGAGTTTTTAAGGTGATAATCTATGAAGGTGGAGTAAGAAAGCAGGAATAGAATCAATTTAGCTAGATTGAAGACAGTTCTAAATGAATTTTGGGACAGCTTCTGTGGGAAGACTACTTACTTCATGGTTAGAGAATAGTTTAATATGAGAACAAGATAAGCATATAAAAGGAACTTGACAAATTTAATAGCAAATTAAGGTGGAATGTAGTTCTGACAAACTGGATCATATGGAGGACAAGGCAAAAGTGTTTTTTAGATAATTTTGAGGGGTTTTTTTCTTCTTTTTAATTTGCTTTAACTGTAATTTTATGTGCACTGTACCTGTCTGCCTGAGCTGAGGCCAAATATAAGGCTGCATATGTTATTACGTTTTTTTGCGTGTGTGTGTTAATCTGGTTTTTTACTTAGTCAATCCTGTTTTTAATTAAGCCACTTGTGTCTTAAAGCACTATTTGGGAATTTCATAAAGACTGCTGAGGAAGGTAAAATGACCTTCAACCTCTAAGAGGCAGTGAAAGAATAGTGCCTGGAGCTTGTAACTCACTTGGGTTTTTCTATTTAAAGGGCAGGTATAAAACAAGAATTCCTGTAATTTTAAAAGTGGGCAGTTGTCTGACAGATACATAAGTAATGTCTAATTACCTTTTGCAAGAACCTCGTTTAAGACTCCGGTTAGATTTTTCAGTTTGGGAAGTATGTGTGCATATGTTTCTGCATATAAAATGCACATAGTATATGGATATTAGCAAAACCGTCATAGAAGTAGTAATATTTTCCAGAAAAGAGCTTACTAGCATCTTCTGGACTTGCTTTCAGTATCTTTAAAAACACAGAAAACTTTAATTATTTGAATATGGAATCACTACAACATTTTGAGATTGGATGCTACCTGACTCACTTCTAATGTGCCTGGTCAATAATGTCTATTGAAGTTGGGGCATTGGGTACAAAAGAATTCAAGTCTTTGGAGCAGAAGAATGGCATGCAAGATGGAGCCTGACTAGCCAGTGAGGAGGGCGCTTCCTTTGGAGAAAGGGAGGCCTGTGTGTTCAGGGCACTTGTTCAGGGCACCAAAACAATTTTTTTTGCGTCTTGCATCAAATAGTTGCTGGATAATATGCACATAAACATTTGATAAAATGCATAAACCATACCAGAGCCCTTTAAGGGGAATGCCAATTTCTCTATGCTACAGAATCACACTCCCTCTTACCTGCTTTCCTTCTGGTCCTATGAGCCTGACATTCTCTTTTTTGCACAGTGGTTTGGCTTCAACAGAAGGAATGGAGGTATACACCTTCAGCCTCTCTAGCCCAAAAGCTGGGGCACTTGCCTGGGAAGTGGCAGCTGTAGGTTCAAATTCCCTCAGATTGAGTGAGGCCTAGAACACAATTCTCCTTGGTGAGAGCCTTAACCACTAGTGGGTTCTTATCTTCCTCTCCCCACCTGCCTTTTGAGTGCGTCTACATCAGAGGCTTAACTGCACAGTAACATAGTTTACTACACAGTCAGCATGAGCATCGACATGTGCACATGCTTACTGCACAGTAAACCTCACTAACTGAGAGTAAATTTGCTACCTGCAAAGGCAATCTTATCTCCCAGCACCAGCTCTGTGACAACTGTGGGGCTGATTTTGGGAGCTCCCTGCAGGACACCACTGTCTCCTGGTGCAGTGCTTCCTGTTAGGCCCTAGGCTAGGACCCAGGGTTAGCCTAGAGCTCCCCCTTGTGGCAGCAGGGGCTCTTTGCAGGGGGAGCCTATAGCTCCCCCTGGTGGTGGCAGGGGCCCATTGCAGGGCCCCAGGAAGTGGGAGCAGCTTGTTGTTGCTGGCAGCAAATCTGCTTCTGCTTCCCTGCATGTGTAGATGTCTGCCTGGGACTGTTTACTCGTGAGTAATTTACTCACAGGTAAACTGGTCCCATATCAAATGCATGTGTAGATGCGCTCTTTGTAACTAGATGCTGAAGACTAAGATGAAGATACCATACAAAAGTAGATTTATTGATTGTTTTTCAAGGTGTTTAACGGAGTGGAATAAGATCATGTTAAAAGGCTTAGATGTGTAAAAGCTACCTAAAAGCCACTTATATGTCTAACATGCGGAACAGGGTCTGTCCCTGAATGTAAACCCAAGCAGTATTGCCTGCCTAAATTTTCAGGCAGCCTGAAACAATAGCTATGAAAGATTTGAAATACCCTATTCATATCAGTGATATTACAAGTCATACAGCCATTTTTAAACTTATTTCATTACTGATAATGTTAGTTAAATTATGCCCTCAGTTCACCTCTGTATATCTGTTGTAATTGCTAGGTTTGCACAGCTGTCTAATTGGCACTTGTTAAAACAGTTCTGCTGATGGTACATAAGAATGAAGTTGAATACAGCTCACTGTATCCAAGTTGTGATAGCTGTGCCATGGTAACAGGAGTAAACAGCAATAAAGTTTTTTTTCATTACATTGATCTGAAGATCTTGTCCTTGAGATTAGCCCCTTGTCTCTGAAACACTGTCAAATTCACAACAAGGACTTAAATAGGTACTTTTTGCTGTTTAGTTTCTAAAGTTCAAAATTTAAGTCCTCAAAACCATCTGAGGTCTCCGTTTTCCCAAAGTACCTTTTTGCTGATAAAGTCCTCATGGCAACTCAATTTCTGCCATTGGCCATGGAAAGAATAGCTTACTACACCACAATGAATTATGCACAGAAAAGATCAACATTATGTGCAAGAAAACTCAAAATTATGCAAAATTACTTACTTTTTTTTTTTTTTTTTTTTTTACAAATTAAACTATACATAACACTATTTGACCTTCTTTAGAAGTATATGCAGGTACTTTGTATGGTTGGAGGTGGGTTAGGGGTGTCTGGGGGGATTTGTGAAGGTGTGGGTGGGTGTGGAGGGTGTGGAGTTTGTGGGGGAGGCTGTGAAGGGGAATAGGGGTTGTGGGTGTATGTATGGGGTTTGTGGACAGGTGTGAGGGGTGTGGGGTTTGCAGGCAGGTGTGGGGTGTGGGTATGTGTCTGGGATGCGGGGGGATCATGAAGGGGTGTGGGTGAGTGTGTATGTGAGGTTTGTAGGTTGGTGTGGGCCCCCCTACACATCCCTCCATATGGTACACAGCCCCTGCCACCACTGGCTCAGCAGCAGCAGGCCCTTGGGGTGCTCACGGCCGCAGCAGGCAGAGCGCCCGACAGCGTGCGCCTCTGGCTGAATCCCAGGGCCTGCATGTGCTGGCACGGAGCCGGCACGACCCACTGGCACATGCCTTAGAACCAGACCAGGCTAGTTCTATGCCAGCACATGGAACTGCAGGGGAAGCCACACACCGTCGAACTGGGTGGGCTCCGTGCCTCCATGTGCAGCTTCCCACTGGAGTGCTGAGTGCTGGAAGCCCCATATGGAGGCATTGAGCCAGCCAGCTCAGCCTGATGGCATGTGGACTGGGAGCTATGCGCCTTTGGGCTGGACGGACTCCTTGCCTTCGTGTCGGGCTTTCAGCACTCCAGTAGGAAGCCGCTTGCAGAGGCAAGGAGGACCCCATCCAGCCCAATAGTGCGTGACTCCATGCCTCCATGTGTGGCTTCCCACCTGGCCCAATGACATGTGGATCCTGGTCTACACGCTATCAGGTCATGCCAGCCCTCCACGTGGGTCTTCCAGCACTCCAGTGGGAAGCCACACGTGGAGGTATGGAGTTGCAAACCATCAGGTCGGGTGAGCTTCTTGCCTCCACATGCAGTTTCCCACTGAAGTACTGGAAGCCTCCCCATGTGAAGACACAGAGCCGGCCAGCCTGGCCTGATACCCACCCATAAACCCTATTCCCACCCACACTCCCCTACCCCCACGCCCACCCCCCTCCTGCAGGCAGGGACTCCCTTCCCCACTTACCCAGCTGTCTAGTTGCATGGCTCTGTGCCTCCACATCCTGGAGGTGGAGGTACAGAGAGCGCTGTGGTTAAATCATGCAGAATTATGCAAATCTGTGCGGTCATGCCTTTATGTGCAACTTCGGGCATCCAAATACTTTGGAAATCTATAACCCAATCTACCTATGTCACCCTTATCATTACTTTTTCACTAACAGAATAAGATATGAAGTTCCATTTTCAAATACAGTTAAGGCACTTGATAGCTTAAGTACCAATGAAAGCCAGTGAGACAGAAAGATTCCCGTATCATTTAGGCACATTTCAAAATGGCTGCAGCGGTGCTTTAACTAAAGCTTGTTTGATGAGTGTGAGTTAAAGTGCCCCCGCCACCATTTTGAAAGCTGGGACACTGAATACACATGACGCTGCAGCATGCTGGAACATTTTAATTAGTGTGTGCTCCAGCACGCTCAGTTAATCAAGTCTGCACCGCTGCGTTCTAATTAGAACATTACGGCACATGTATAGGAACGTGTCTATTGTTCTCTAGGACTGAGACTGAATGTCCATCATCCTGCATACCATGATGACAAGACTGGACCAATATACATCCTATGGCAGCCCATCATATTAACCGCCCATAAAACACAGGAAGAAGAGGAAGTTTCCTTTTATCCAGGAACCTAAGAATTTATAGCACTCACCTAGAATGTTAGAGACCTGGCTGCAGAGTCATCCTGTGACCTGATTTGGAGCAAGGATTTGGATTCAAGTATCCAGTCTCTGAGAAGTGAACTCACTGCAGTGCTGTTTGGTAATACAAAGTCTATGTGATATGTATTTTTCTGGAGTCTAAATGACTGCTACTACCTGTAGAATAAGGTAGGTTGTATCATCCTGAAGATCTGGGCAGGACACGTGCTCACCAAAAACCTTAATAGCACAAGGCATTTACATCTTGAATGGCATTCTAGCAACTGCAATAGGCACATAGAGGGCCTTCCCCACTGGCCACTTATGGTGAAATCCTGGCTCCGTTGAAGTCCATGGTAAAACTTATATGGATTTCACTGTAGCTGGGATAGCACCTACTGTCAACCCTTTAAACTACCAAAATAGTAAGCTCTACAGCTAGTACTGTTTTCAGATCTAGCAAAAAAAAGCACACAAAAAGCTCCCATAATTAGTTTATGTTGCCTGATTAATTTATTACTGGTTTCCTGACAAGTTCATTGAAATGTAATTTTCTGAGCAGTGATAATATCCACAGAATAAAATATGGAGGATTGAACAAGTTCAGAATACTAAATCTTGAGCTGTATTGTTGCAATGAGATTTTGTTAAGCTTTTCATTAGAGACTGCATTCTGTCATTATATGGCATCATTAGTTACACCGATTGAGGCAGGGGAAACTTTAATGACTGCAACAGTAGGCATTGGAAACATATTTTAACTTACTGAGGTAAAATGCAGAAATAATTGCTAGTACTGTATTAACAAGATTAATAGATGGACTCTTAAATTTTTTTTTAGTCTTGTATGAAGCTCAGGAATTACTTTGTTAAGGTTGGTACTAGACATCTTTCTCTGTTTTTGTTTTTAAACATTTTGACAAGATGCTCCTTTTGCACATTATTTGTGACCTTTTTATTTTTTAATGCTAAATTCAGAAGCTGTCTGTGTTTAATATAATTATTTAGTAATCCCATAAAATACACAAGCAGTCTTTGTGTAATATAATTATTTAACAGCCCCATAAACTGCATATCTGGTCATCTCTTGTCTGGCTCATTTAGACAAGGATACATTAAATTGGCATTCTAACACAAGTGTCTAATTTACAAATACCAATAAATATGCCAGGCATTGTGCCAGGTGTACTTCAGAGGCTTGTAATCTGAAAAAATGTTTCAGTAGACAAAGGCTGAAAATTCCATGCTCTTTGATAATTAAAGAATTGAGCTGTTTTTTAAACTCGATCCAAAGCCAGTTGGGAGTGAGTGGGAGAGTCTTTTAACTGACTTTGATAGGTTTTGGATCAGACCCTTCATGCCCACGGGGCCAAGTTTATTTCTAGTAGTACTTCACTGACGTTCTTTAATCAGTTCTTTTTGTATAGTTTTATTTTTTTTTAATGGCCAAAATCCTGGGGGTTAAATTCGGCCTTCCACATGTGTGTTTTATACATAAGTTAACAGAAAGGGTGATTTTAGTATGTTTTACAGAGCTATTAACATATACAAATGTAAATTGTGTTTCCTGAAATAAAATATAATATAAGGTGATAGGAACCATTTTCTAAGGTAATAGTTGAGGGAGGATGTGGGAGTATGTTTAATAACAGCCAGACTTTTTTTTTAATATTTCAGAGAGGTTATTTATAATGACAGTTGAGAAGCTATATAAATAAATGAGACATCAGGCTTATAACAGAACAGTATAAATTATGATGATGATGATGATTACCGATTCTACTGACAGGCATATGTGATGTTTTATTTGCGTTTTGAAGTAAAGGAGTTTGATAATGTATTTTAGAAATGGGTAGTAAAGAATTAATTGTTTTTTTATTAACATTAGTGAAGTGTAATGTTAATATATCCTTTAGCTCTAAGAATGGATGTGTGGGTGACGTTGTTCAGAAGTACTTTTCAATTATTTTAACAGAAACCATATGTACACAGGGTAGTTGAAGTGAAAGATATCAAGTCTAGGTAATTGATGCTATGCAGACTTTATAGACTTTCTCATTTCTTTTTTAATTAAAGTTTCAGTGCAGTGGAATCCTTTAAAGTAAATTAAAATTAATCATCAGAAGGTAAAGCTGTTCTGTGGAGAGCATAAGGCAGCTAAAACTGTTTTTCATATTGTGCATATATTGATCCTTCAGTCAATATTAATTGATTTGTTTGTAAATGTATCACGTGAACTATTTGTGAAACTTAAAAAATGTTAGATGTGAATCTTATTAGGGCAACAGTTATTTTGTCATGGATTTGAATCAATAGTTGCTTAAGTAAATTACAGATATGTTATTGTATTGGTTCAGCTATGCTATTAAATTTTAAAACCTTTATCTTGTTTCATCTAAAAGGGAAATTCAAATTTCATTTCCCTGTTTTGTTAGTTTCTGTATGATTTTTCATTATGATGACTTCCCTGATTAGAAAATATTAGATATAAATATATCTAGGTACTAACAAAATATTTGGGTTTGGCTTTTTATACATGTTCCTACATTTTTGATGACTGAAAGAAATGCCAATTGTAGTGCACAGCCATAAAATCCCTTTAATTATTTCTTTTTCAGTAAAGCTCCATAAATTTCCATGAATTACTTTTTGCCTAAATTCGAGAGTGGAACAAGTCATCTCTTAAATTACTTAGTGATGTAGCACAAATATTGTAGTTTATCACAAATACAAGATCCTACCCATACTCAGTTAATCTCCCATTGAAGTCAAGGTGAAATCCTGAGACTAATCCAACAGAGATCAGGAGAAAAACTCCTATTGATTTTGCATTGAGGTCACAATTTCACCCAAAGGTGGCATGTCTACACGTGCCATTAATGTGACTGAATATACTCCAGCTCAAACTAACCGCAGTGTCACCTTCGACATGAGCATTTAAGCATAGTAATTTATTGCATTGCCAGATACCACTTGTATCTAACAGGGTATCCGGCAGCACAATAAATTAATCTACTGTGCCCTAATTGCCACATACATGTAGACAATGATGTTTTACTGTGCAGCAAATTAGTCTGCTATTCAGTAAAGTGTCTTGTGTAGACGCCCCCAGAGTTATGTCTAAACTAGGTGTGAGGAAAAGGCAATGGGAGCAAGACTAGGTAGGGTATCTGGGCCCTAGGTAAGGGTATCTCCCTTAGACCCTTTTGCAAATCCCAGACATAATCTCCCTGTGCTTCAGCTCCCCATATGAAAAATGGTGGTAATATTTTCATATCTCATTGGTGTGCTGTGAGATTGTGGGGGGCAGGGGAGAGGGAGAAGTGTGTCAGATTCAATAGCGGTGGCAGCCATATTAGTATCTAGCTGGGTTTGGCTTGCAGTTATTACTTCAACACATGCATGTCACTTACAGAAGACTCTAGAAACCATTTGTGTCTTTTGGATAACTGAAAAAATCTAGCAAAAATATAGAAATAATTTTTTGCCTAGGAAATTGGCATAGCTCTCACTTGCTGATATAATTTCACAAGGTGCAGTCATGACTTAGTTTAGGAGAAACACTTCATGCAGTCTCTGGAAGAGGCTTCTTTGGAAATGTTCCAGACTCCCTGGGACCTGCAAACAATCTAATTGGGTCATGGTCACTGCTGATATTTACATCGTTAGGACATTTTTATATTTTAAAAATGATTGCAAAAGATGACCCTTTTGTATTTAGTTCTTTCTGATATTTTCACAGGAAGCTTAATCATGAGGCTAAAGCAGGTGCCTGTCACAGTAAAAAGCTTGTAAGGAAAAGAGTCACTGCAGTTCCTATGAGGTGCTGAGGAGGTTATTCTTGGATTTTGAGGAGAAATGAGCATCATGTCTGGCCTCCATGTTATCACTGAGAGGAAAGTGAGACAGGGGAATGATTGGATGCAGGATGAGGAGAAACATGAACATGATATTACACTGGATCATGGGTGGCCAGGCCTGGGAGCACACTGGGATTGAGGTGCTAACCAGGGTTAAGAAGGCTGAACAGAATTCAAGGATAAACTAGGAGATTGGGCAGAGACCAAAGTTGGAGAGCAAGCTGGGTCTACAAGCCACGAGATCTAACAGAGGGTGGAGTCAGAGCAAGCTGGGTTGAGAAGCTAAAGGATCAAGCAGAGAGGGGAGTTGGAGCGCAAGCTGGAGGGAACAGCACAGTGGTCTGGGATCAAGCTGAGCCCCATTGCCTGGACACTTCCTGTTCCTGCTCAAGACCTTATGTAAGTAGGGTGACCATGTGTTCCAGTTTGGCCAGGATTCTGTAGCCTGATCCTGGCCAGCTGGTCAAAAGTCTCAGGCTGGAGTCTGATGGAGAAATGGAGTGGCATGGTGTGCCAGGCAGGCAGCCAGGCAGGCAGTGTTGCCCTTGTGTGGGAGCAAGAACATGCCATGTGTGGGCAGGGTGGTACCTGCTCCAGTCTGCCCACCTTTTTCCCCGCACGGAAGCAGTGGTGCCTCCCTGGTGCACCATGCCTCTCTGCCTCCCCACCAGACTCTGGCCTGGGACTTTTGCCCAGCCGGCTCGGACCAGGCTGTGGAATCCTGGAGCGTTCTAGCCAAACGGGGCGTACGGACACCCGAGATACAGGGAAAGTGCAAGTCCAGTTGACTCTGACCAGCCACTCTGGTGACAGGGAGTGGATGCAGGCCTAGGACCTGATGAAGGCTTCAGGCCAGCCTTGCCCAGTCTGGGTGGTCAGCTGTAGGATGCCAGGCCAGGATGAGCAGCTGTGCTGGTCAGGCTGAGGCCTCAGGTTTAGGCTGCGGCCTGACATAATGGGTGAGATCTAGACTCCACTGATGGGATTGGGAATTGATTTGGGAGGCCAGCATTTACCCAATAATGAAAAAAGTGTGATCCTTTCCTGATCACCTTTCCCAGTGAATGAGAAGGTGAATAGCTCTGTGTTCCAGCAAGGCATGTAAGCACTTGTTGAATTTAAGCATGTAGTTAAGTCCCATTAACTTCCATACTATTTGAGCCTATATTTAAAGTCAAAGTTAAACATGTATCCAGAAGACAGGGATTAGAGAGATTCAATCCATAAGGAGACAAGGCTCAGTGGACAAGCCTTTCGTAGAGGAGAAAAATTGTCAAGTAAGACAAAATTATTTTCTGTGAGCCTATAGATTTTCCTTTGTCATATATATAAGTTCTCTTTTAGAATGGTAAATTCTTGCCTTTTTGTTCCATGCACCTGTGAGGGGTTTAGTTCAGGTTAGAGAGCTTGAATACTGCAGGGGTTTCAGGTTTTGTGGTAATGAAAAACAGATAATCTTCTCAGTTTTTTGAAAACATGAAGGGCATACAGAGGGCGTGTGAATGAACGAGTTAGACTGAAAGTGTTTTTAATGATATAAAATGAATAAAATAATCTTTTACTTTCTCCAGGCGACCATTTGTCGGGCAGTAAGAACAATTAAATATAGGAAATAAAATCGAATGGCCTTTTAAGCAATCAATGTGAACTTCTGTACTAAATTACTGAAGAGTAGAAATACACTGTGTCATCAGTCTTTAAATACTTTGCTCATTAAAAGGTTGTGCACTAACCTCTGATCCCTAATCCTCTGGATTATTAGTATTTAAAAAAAAATTTTTTTTAAGGACAGTGGAAATCAGTTTACACATCCATCAAATTAGACCACAGCTTTCAGAAAATAGTTAGAGATCTCATGCTATTAAATGAGAAAAGGCTTTATAGTAAAGAAAAAACCCCCCTTTTTTTTTTTTTGGAGACGTATGAGTGCATTTAAATATTTTAGGGTTTTTAGTTACATCTATGTTGGTCTAAGGACGTAGGCAGGCAGGGTTCTTTGGATAGATGTGATATCTTTTATTAAACCAACTGAGCAGCTGTAATTTACAGCCAAGCTCTCCAATACCACCGAATCTGCACTGAGGAGAATACCTGTGATTGCTACTCACAAATATCAAAAGGGCCTTCGCCCAACAAGGACACTCTTTGAGAGAGATCATACTTTTGGAAGAGCCACCCAGATACCATGTGGAGTTTTGCTCCACTACAAAAAGAAAATCTCCACAAATCGCACACCATTAGTTAGGACATACCACCCTTCCCTGGAACCTACACGGAAAATCCTCAAACAATTGCAATCCATATTAGAAGAAGACCCAATTCTTACAGAGATCTTTCCAGAACTACCTATCCTAGCCTTTAACGAAGCACTGAACCTCACTAACCTCATCACAATCAGCAAACTTCTTATGACCCAAACCATACCAAATGGATTCAGACCATGCCAGAACAAGAAATGCAAAACCTGCCAACATATCTCCACCACTCCCACAATAACCATACCCCACAACAGAACCAGCAACATTCCTGGATCTTATACCTGCATCTCTAGAAGTGTTATATATCTCGTCCAGTGCACCAAATGCCCTCATGGAAAATATAAAGGAGAAACCAAACAATAACTATGTACCAGAATGAAAGCATACCGAAAATCCACCAAAGACAAAAATATCCAGTTACTTGTGGGTGCACCCTTCTCACAAGACAGTCACTCCCTCTCTGATGACCTCTCAGTTCTAATCCTCAAAGGGAATTTACAAAACACCTTTGTAGACGAGCCTGTGAACTTCACTTCATAAGTCTACTGGATACAAAAAAACATAGACTCAATATACGCAGTGGATTTATGACACATTACAACCTGCCTGACATCTGATTCAGGCATTACAACCTGCCTGAATTTACCGTTTACATTTTTTCCCCCTTACTCCCCTCCCCTCCCCTCCCCTCCCCTCCTTTTCTACCCTTTGTTTTCCTAATTTCCAAGTATTTACTTTTTCCACAGACTGCCTTTTTTCTACCTTGGAGAACTCATCACTACAGCAGTCTCCCTTGCTTACCTTTGGCATTCCTTCACCCATTTCCGCCCCCCTCTCCCCCCCAATTCTCTACCCATTGTTTTTCTAATTTTCACCTTTTTACATTCTCACTGACCTTCTGTCACACTTTTAGCTTCCTTAATTCCTTGGAGATCTCAGAACAACAGCAGTCTCCCAATGCCTGAAAAAGGGTACTTATGCCTGAAAGCTTGCAAATAATTTTGTTCCAACTACTTAGTTGGTCTAATAACAAATATCGCATCTACCCAAAGAACCTTGCCTTTAAATATTTTCTATGGTTATTTATTTTTAAAAGGATAAAAGACTCTTTGTTCTGCTCTCTAAGATCTGTTTGCACATTGGCTTTGTTGGATAATTTGGGTAGTGTGTAGAAATGACTTAATTTAGGAGCTAATCTTATCCCTGTTTCCTTGGCTGCAGAATTTTCAAGCTGTGGAACACCTGTATGGTTTACTGGTCAATCCCAGGTATAATAGCAGTAGACTCAGCTAAACGATTCCTTATCTATGTACTTCTGCCCAGCACCTGATCCCACAGCTTGGTCCATTAGTGAGCTATGGGATGAGGGGCACTGGGAGTAATATAATTCAAATCCTAACCAGATATGAGCAACTTCCTCATATAAAACTGTAGATTGATTGAATTCCTGTTTGTCTTTAAGGCTGTATATAGCTATGTGGTTCTTTCTGATTCCAGGTGCTCTTTCTCTCTTAGCCATGGCCATGTAATACTGTTCAGTTATGACATAGCTGCTACTCTTCCCATTAGTCAACTGTAGGGTTCATTGGAACAAATGTACTGCTCTGGCATGGGACTGAGTAATTTTGTGGCTGAATTGTACAGGGATCACTGTTCCCTGAAGACATCACTTCTCTGTGTCTGACAGCTGAATTCTGCTGCTCAGTTAAGAAGAAAAAGAGGGGTCCACTGGGTTAAAGGGAGCAGTTTTCCTCATAACAAGAAGATCAGATGAATGGAAACCCCTTTGTGCTGCAGCGGCAAAGGTAACACTACCCCTTACTTCCAGATAGCTTCTGTTTTATAATGAGTTATATGGCATCCAGGATACGTCTATTCTTCCTTGTTGAGCTGTATACAGGAGGCAAGAGCTGTGGGAATTACATGGCTCCATGATAGAGTTACCTTAAGTTCAGACAGCTTGGGGCTTATCATACATATCCTTTCATAGTCCTCTTGGTTCAGAAATGTGGAATACACAAATTTGGCTAGTGTCCTTAATGTTTAAAGAGTTTTTGTTATCAGTTCTTCTGTTTTCACATTTTACCTACTAAATACAAGTAAAAGTAGATGTTCCTTACAACAAATATTAACACTACCTACAAATATTAATTCTCTCCCTGCAAGAAAATATGGTAGAAACTCATAAGTCTTTATTTTTCTTGGATTCAGTAGTCTTTGAATCAGGCTTGGGCTGTATACTTTTTTATAATGAAAACTTTATAATAATTTACTAATATGGATTAATTCTTTAGGTGTTTATTGGAATGCCATTAATTCACTGACCTCATTTGATATTAATGAGAATGTCCATGAGCACTTTTATGGAATTTGGACTGTAATGTATCATTCATTAATTGGAATATTACCTTAAAGCCATTTAGCTCAGAGGGAAACCTGGAATGATCTCACCACTGTTTTAAGCATCACAAGTGTGCCTGTCAAGAAAATTCTCCTG
>NW_005841981.1:2252581-2254591 GCF_000455745.1 Alligator sinensis
AATACTAAATTTGATGTGAGAAGCAGATGTCATAACTGGAGAGCAGACCTTAAAATAAAAATTTAGACTCTGTGTGCAGCTATGAAATAATATATAATGAACTATTTAAGGTTGGTTTCTAAGTAACACAGTAACACTAGTTATACAGTCAAGCAAAATGTTTTACTTCTAAGATGGGTGCTGCTATATATGGAATTGCAGATTTTCCGAATATAAATTTTAGTTTTTCTTTAACCTTTTGCACTTCTTTTTCTTTTCCCCTTTTAAAATATTTTCCACAGATAGGATTTCAGGGTAATAACTCTGAAATATAGAATTATCAAAAATTAGGGTTGGAAGGGACCTTAGGAGGTCATCTTGTCTAACTCCCTGCTCACCCCAGGACCATCCCCAACTAGCTCATCCCAGCCAAAGCTTTGTCTAGCTGGGCCTTAAAAACCTCCAAGGATAGAGATTCCACCATCTCTCTGGGTAACCTGTTCCAGTGTTTTACTACCCTCCTAGTAAGAAAATTCTTCATAATATCTAACCCATACTTCCTTCGCTGCAACTTGAGACTGTTGCTCCTTGTTTTGTCATCTGCCACCACTGAGAAAAGTCTAGCTCCATCCTTTTTCGAACCCCACTTCAGGTAGTTAAAGGCTGCTATTAAACCCCCTCTTAGTCTCCTCTTCTGTAGTCTAAATAAGCCTAGTTCCCTCACTGCTGCCCAAGTTAACATCCACTACTCCATTCCCCACCAATTCTTCCCTGTTTGTGAGCAGCAGGTCAAGAAGAGCACAGACCCTAGTTGGCCGCTCTAGCACTTACACCAGGAATTTGTTCCCAACACTCTTGACAAACTTCCTGGATTGCCTGTGCACTCCTGTATTGCCCTCCCAGTAAACGTCAGGGTGATTGAAGTCCCCTTTGCGGCTCCCCCACCATCTGTCCTGGCACGCCAACATTTTACAAGTCAATGTTGTGGATGCTTTTGCCACTCTGCTCAAAAACATTGCCAACCCCTGCCCTACAGGCATGTCTGCACTGTCAAAAGACTGCAGTAGGGTGCACCACCCTACACTGGGTGCATCTACATGTGCACTTAACTGCACAGTAGACTAATTTGCTTTGGTGTAAAGCATCACAGTCTACACATACAACACTTAGACCCCAGCAAACTAATTTTTACTGATGTAAGTACTGTCCCAGTACTGTCTTACAGCAGCAAAAATAAATGCACCTAAATGCACATGTAAACAATGACCCAGTTGTACATTGCACCTGGTCAGTCCAGGCAGCAGGGGGCTAGACCCCTGCCTGCTGCCTAGCCACATGTGCTGGGCACTCTTGTGCCCTAGCCAGCCCCTCCACCTCTCACTGCTGCTTCCCAGGAGCACAGGGCTGACCCCTGGAAGCCCCTGCCAGCCTGGAGCTGCTCTGCCCCCTCTCAAACTACTCAGTCCTGGGCACAGCATCTGCACGTGTGCCCTGAACCACACATGTAAATGCTCAAACTGCTGCGTTTCAAGGTGCACGTGCAGATGCTGTGCCCAGGACTGAGCAGGTTGAACCAGGGCAGAGCAGCCCCAGGCTGGCAGGGGTTTCCAGGGGTCAGCATTTAGGCACATTAATTTGCTGTGTATCCCCAAGAAAGAGCTTATTGTCAGGTGCCTTACACTGCACTAAGGCATTGCGTCCATTTTGGGGTCTAGAGCATATGGAATGAGTGTGATGTGCTTTGCTGCTGTGTTCCCTAGTGTGGTGTAGACACTTCTGAAGCGTTTATGAGTAAGGATGATTTACTCAATGAGGCCTTAAATGGGGGGAGGGGGGAGGTTAAATAGTGTAGAAAACTTTTTACAAATTCTTTGTACTGAGATAAAATTACCTCTAAATAAATACATTAAAATATAGGCACACAAATTCTATATATGTCTAGAATCAATGCAATGTACTACAAATCAGTGGGTGAGGTTGAAATTTCTATAAGTGCATTTTGTAAATTCAACAGCATATGGTCTCCTGCTG
>NW_005841981.1:2254622-2265696 GCF_000455745.1 Alligator sinensis
ATTCCGCAGGGTTTCTAACTTCTTGCAGCCATGTATCACACAAAGTTCATAATCCCTTAGTGGAATTACTTGTACATGTCTGCAGAAGTGCATATATTTCTTATATTTATTGATTGATATGTGACATATTTAAATAGTACATGCAAAGTTGTGTAACCTAGATTTAGATCTTAAATGTTTCATATCTCATCATATTTGCTTTTTCATATGTTTTACTTTCTCCCAGAGCCAAAGAACTTGTATTTAGCTTTCTGTATTTGGAGGGATACAAACCTCTCCAGTTACCTGTATTCAGTGCAAAGGGCTGAAGATAAATATTTTGATTAAATACTTTTAAAAAGGAATATTTAAAAAAGTGCCCACCATTGTCTGAGCTGCTGTCATGGGGAGACTTTAGTGAGAGCAGAGACAGGCCAGTGCTGAGCACTTTTGACAATTGCACCCTCACTGTACAAATTCTAGGATACTAACAACTGTGCTGTTTTAAATCTGCACGTTTAATTCAATAGGGCCCAATACTGTACGGTGAACCATGTAGTTAGATCCATTGTGGCTCCATATAGATTCAGGGACCTGTCTGCATGCTTCATTTTGTACCAGTTGCGTCCTCAGCCTTGCCCATGAACAAGTTTTACAGATTTAACAACATTAAGTTTGATTTTAAATTTAAATCCAATGTAGAAATTGGTTTAGCTAAGTTGTCTAAATAAATGCTCTTAAAGTCAAGGTAAAAAAAACCAAACCTAAAAACAATCTTACATTGGTTCATTTTATGTAAGTTCCTTACTGTAAATGAAGCATAACTTTTGAATGAAGACAAACCCTAAGTATACATAATGCTTTTGGATCAGGCTTTGTTGTGAGTAGGGATACACAAGGTAGGGGAAGGAGTTTGGAGAGAGAATTTTTTATTTCTGTCAAATGTGAGTTTAGCAGTTATAGCATTTATTTTAAAATTGCAATGCCATTTACAATTACAGGGATTTCTGATTCTATCATCAGTCCTTTTAATATATATCTGGACATTTTTTCCCACAGTGCCTCTCTGGTTTTGTCAGGAGCCTTTGGGTGCATCCATACATGCAGGCACATGTGCTTGCACCAGCTCAAATAGCAGTGGCACAAATTTGTGCCGGAGATTTGTGCCTAAGCATATGTGTCTGAACATGCACTTTGATGTGGGGCAAATTGTGCCACTTAGGGCAAACTGGCCCTGCCCTGCTCCTCCTGAATCTTCAGCACTATAAAAAGCTGCCCTGGCAAGCAGTTCAAGGCTACTTGGCCTTAGGACCTTCTGAGGTCCAGCCAGTTGGTATCTGGGGACATAGCTTCTTGTGCCAGCTAGAGTGCTGAAGCAGGTCTAACCTAGAGTAGCCCCTGTACCCAGTAATCTGGCGGTGGGGGCTGCTGCCTGACTGACCTGCTGCCACCTGCAGCAACATGTGACCCTATGGCTGCATGCCTGCCAGACCCAAATAGAGACTGCATGGTCTCCTGGCTGTGGTACAGGCACAGCAGCAGAGCCACCTGCACCTCTGGGCTAGCTGCCAGTGGGTGGTGCCTGCACAGTTGGCCTTCAGGTGGCACTGCTGTCGTGCCTTCTGGTGTTCCTGCTCTGCCATCTGGGCAGCTATCGCTCAGATGTGCTCCTTGTGGTGGCCCACTTTAAACTGTCAAAGCCTGTCTTCCTGGCCCCAAATGGCCAGGTCAGTCACCTCATCTGCCCTCCAGTTGGGTCCACAGTGCTGGCCCTGGGTGGGTTTTCTGCCTGTCTCTCCCCACTTGCCTCACTAGCAGAGATCCTGGTGTTCCCTGTTTAAAACTTGGAAATTCTCTGATAAAAAAGCCCAAATTCTGTCATTAAAATACCCCAAATCTGTGTTCTTCTGCAATTAAAATTAAACACCACTATATATAGAGAGAGATCAGTTGGGCAATGTGTTTTATTGATAAATTTACAATTTTAAAGTAATTTGGAAGCCTGCCAGTACCTCTATCATCATAATAAAATGAATTCTAAATATCTATACACTTTGGCATTTGCTTTTGGTTTTTTTATCATAGAAAACTCAGTTGCCCCTGCCCCCTTCACTCACCAGGATATGGGGCACTGAGCACCATGGATATGCTGGTTCCCTGCCCCTGCCCTTGCCCCTCACTCCCAACTGACAGCCCCAGACCCCTCACTCCTAACCCACAGGCCCTGTCTGCCCCCACTAGTTCCCTCCCGGCAGCAGCTCCCACCTGCTGCTTTGTGGCTCTGAGCAGCACCAGCCCTTGCTGTTCTGCTCCCTGCACCTGTGCCCAGGCCCCAGCAATCCCCATGCCATTCCTGGGAAGCCCTTGACTGAGGCTCAGGGACTGGGCGGGGCAAGCCCCTTCCCCTCCAAACCAGCCTCCCTCTGCACAGGCTGCTCTAGCGGGCAGGAGGGCTCTAAGCCCAGCTTTGGCAGCCTCTCCTACCCAGAGCTCTCCCCCATCCTTGGTCCCCATTTTTTTTTCAAACACAACCCTGCTGCCACCTCCCTCCCTCCCCCCAGCCCATTACAAACCCCAAGTGGTTCCTGGGACCAGGAGCACTGCCCTCCCCCCACCCCCCCGGCTGGGGCCATATGTCCCAGCACCAGTGTGGGCATGGGGCAGGGCTGCAGTGTGGCAGGTGCCCTTGCAGCCGTGGCTGCTGCACGCAGGGCATGAGATTTGTGAAGGGATGTGGGGTCTGGGGGGAAGGAGTGGGGGAGTTGGGGGTTTGTGGGTGGGTGTAGGGTTGTGGGGTTTGTGGGTAGATTGTGGGGAAGTTTGTGGGGGTGAGGGGACTGCTCAGGAGGATGGGCCCACCACCTGCACCCCCACAGGGCACACAGCTCCCCATGCAGGAGTAGCCATTGGGGTGCTCATGCTCACTCCTGGCAGAGACCCTCAGTGGCATGGCATTGCCTCAGACCCAGGGGCTGTACATGGCACACAATATGTAATTCCTTCCCACCCCAACACAGTCCCTCCACCCACAGTCCCCCACCCCCACACATAGTCCTTCAACCCCCACATCCCTACTTACCGGGAACAGAGCCTGGGTTCAATCCACCGCTGCAAGCCTTGCCCCACTTCTATTTGCTTTAGCATGCGAAGGCAGTGTGCTGGAGGAGCAGGGGCACATGGCAGCCATAGAGATGCTCTGGCTGCACACTAGAATGTCTCTCTGTGGGACCTAGCCTATGGATGCTTCAGTGCACACTCCAGGAGCACACCCTGTACTGCTTTTACCCAGCATGTTATTTTTTGATACCGGGATTTCCCAGTATCAAATTTAGAGTCTGTGCTGCAAATATGCAGCACAGGGAACATTTTTTCATTCTTAACGTGCCTCTTGTGGCATTTCAAACTGCTTTGAGGTGCTGCAACAGGCACGTGCTTGTTTGTCTGGACTTTGAGTGTTAAACTCAGTATAAATATGTTCATAGAAGTGGAAGAGGTATAAAAACCTCATTTTCAAATTCTAGTAATAAGGCAAGATTTGTTTTTTTTTATTGGCTTTAGTTTTGATTGACTATTCTTATATTGTGTGTTTCCTTGTGGTAACATAAAGCTGATAACCGAGCACACTTGTTAATATTTAATTGCCTGTTTTACTCTGAAAGTGTTCTTTCGTTACACAACTTTTGAAGGTGCTTGTATGTATCAAATAAATTAACTAAAATGATAAATAGTTTATCTACAATAGATTAATACCCTTAAGAAAAATAAAGCTCTGCCCAGTTCATATACAAAAATCTGAAGTCCTCTGAGTCATGCAAGCATCTGAAAATATTTCATGCCTGGGTATGAGTTGGATTTTGAAGGACATACATACAGTCTTTTCCTGGTTCAGGAAAGGTTCACGTTTGGACATAACCAAGCAAGCATTAGCCCTTTATCCCTCCAAATTTTAGCCTCATCAGTTCTACTCGTAGAGATGATAAAGAAATAGGAAGCTTATGCAAATCTATCTCCTAACTTCCAGTTGCTCTAATGTTCTCAATTATCAGAGCAGTATATTTCGTCTGTAAGTAACTGTGGTTAATGAAACCCTAGGGATAAATTGAATGTCCTGCCCTTGTGGATAGATGCGATTGACTGGCCAGGGTCTGTTTTTGCTCTCAGCTAGGCTTAAAAATCTCTGGTGAGAGGAACCCTTTTGCTCACCCTATCACTGGTTACTGCATGTCACTAGTTGCCTGCCTCCCTATTGCTTTTTGCTGCTTCATGGAAACTCTTTCATCAATCACCAGTCTTCTATGGGAGGCTCTCCAATCTATTATTAATTTGCTGTTAGCTGCCCATGAGATTTAGAATTATGTATGGGCACATTACACTATTTTCAGGGTTTTTTTAATGGTAGAGAGGAGATGAGGTGGAATTGTAGTAGTATTTAATTTCTGAGTGTCATGATGTCTTGGCTTCATGGCACTTTTTTTCCTTTTCTGTCTGACTTCTGGAACAAAGGAATCCAACAGCGAGAAGATAATAATAACTATGGACTGCAGGTTCTTTAAAATTCTTCTCAAATTGAATGTTGCTGAGGAGGGAAACTGCCAGCATTCTCATTCTGTCTCAGAAAATGACCATCCCATATTCTGAAACATAGAAGCCTGTGAATGCTTGCTTTCTGAGTTTTGAACTAGTGAGGGGGAAGTTGTCCATCACCACAGAGTACATGAACATTTCAGATGCAAAACTAGATTTCATAGGTAAATACTAGTTTGTGATGTTCCTGTTTGCCCTACAGGAGTGATTTCTCTTTCCTGATCTCTAAGGTTGGGTACTAAAGGCACATAGGGCAGGTACAGAAGCTACACTTATTGCATGGTAAACATGCAGA
Organism: Alligator sinensis; assembly: GCF_000455745.1. Classification (NCBI taxonomy): domain Eukaryota; kingdom Metazoa; phylum Chordata; order Crocodylia; family Alligatoridae; genus Alligator; species Alligator sinensis. The sequence continues at coordinate 2,259,481 of NW_005841981.1, forward strand.
AAGCACTCTACATCCATAGCCAAACAAATGGTCAGGGGACACAGAGCACTGTAAAAATGGCAGATCCTGCTCTAAGATAACCTTGGAGAGATGTGGTATCAGACTTCAGCGCTGTAGGTTACAGTGCCATAACAAACATCTATACCATATCCCATTGCAACTCACATTAGGTTGCATTCCACTGGCAACCCATGGGGCTTTGTGGCACACCGCTTACAGGGCAGCGCTCTAACCTTGGCCAGAGCTCATGTAGTTTGCCCAAGTGCTGGGCCATCCCCATCCCCGAGCTGTGACTGACAAGACTCTGTCCCTCGGCCAGCCCGCCGTCCTCCCTCCAGTTAGCATAGATTCATCCACACAGAGAAAACTGCTTATTGGTGACTTTCTCTTATTGCATATTGTCATGGGTGCAGTTGAGCAAGTGTTGAATGTGGGTCAGCTGCTATTTTGCCTCAGTTAACCTGTCTTAAGAATTGATTCATCTGCACTGATTTCTGGCAATGGACCCAAGTTCCCTAATGGACATGGGGTTTTGACATAAAATCATGCTTAACTCTTGGCTATTTAACATGGTTCAGAATGGCATCAAAGTACATTTGACAATGAAATGCCCTGTAAATCCAGCCTATACCAAGTACTTAGTAAATTCTGTAACATTGTCAAATTGTATTGTGCTTTTCAAATGATGTTACAGAGTCCCTGGCAGGAACCTCAACTCCTATTACTAGAAAAAATATACTTGAACATGCCCAAAATGTACAGCAGCACACCTATACATACTAATATGTAGCATCATTATTTTCCAACTTCTCTGGAGAAACTGAATGTATGTGTAAAATAGAAAGTGAGAAGCACTCACACTGCCAGTGCACTGTACGGGGTGCAAGACTGGAAACCCAGAAGCCCAGCTCACAGACCCAAAGTTCCAGAAACTTTGGATGCATTCAGTGGTCCATAAAGAAGCAGAGAATGTCTCTATTTTCATGTCTTAAAACTAATTTCTAATAACTCTGGTCCCTCAAGTAATGATTGGGAACCATGTGCACTGGATAGAAAGCTGTTTCAGACAGTCTGTTACAGAGTTTGAGGTATGTTGTTGGGAGTCCCACAAATACATATGTAGAGTAGCTAGCTCCAGAAACTCTGGTTTTGTCAAGCTCCCACTGTTTGCTTTCTTAGTTACCATGTTATAGTTGTTGCTTTTTCTAGCTATATGAATAATAATATCCAGTAGTCTTGATATTCTTAATGTAGTGTTTCTTTCTTAGAGGCACTCACCATTTGAAAAAAACCCAACTATCTGGGACACAGTGCCTATGCTGTTCCCCTTAGGAAACACCTCACGTTTTTCAATAGGAGGAGAGGAAACTCTTTTCCTGCCTTCCCAATCTGCTGCAGAAGAATCAGTGATTTTATTTTCCCTTCTGACCCCAGTAGAGTCCTTAAAATCTGTGCAGAATTTAGGAAACCGAGCGACAAGTAGGGCCTCCCTGCTGAAGCCATAGCGAATGGAGAGAGTCAGGTTGTCTCATTTGCCGGCTCATGCCCCAGAAAGGATGACTTAGAATCACCAGCTTTTTGGTATTGTGTCAGTACTCCATCAGTTCTTTTCTGCATAAGTAGCCAGTACCCTAACATTAGCAGCCAGTTGGATGCATTGTGTGTGTAAAGGAATACTGGAGACTGTGCTTGCAGCACCTGCACAATATGTCGTTTACCAAGAAATTGTTTGAAGGTTTTCACAGGCATTGTTCATTTGCAGTCAGGGCAGTAACACTCCCATTGTGTTTTCTGAAGTGGTCTAATAGTAAAATGAACCTTGTTGGGGGTGGAGAGGGGTTGGGGTTTTATTTTTTTTAAGTCTTCCCGGTCCTTCAGTCACGTGCAAATTGTTGAAATGTAGTAATATTTAACTCTGAAATTGGGCTGGTCATTTTTCAAGGATTTATGGCCTGATCCTACACTTGCTGAAGGGTAATTTCCCCTTGATTTCAACTAGAGCAGGATGGGGTCCTTCTACTGTACCATTTAGTCTATATAGTACATCTCTAGCTTGTCTTTGCTTTGTCTCCTAGCAATGAATTAGAGAAATAGACTGAGCTGGGGAAAATCCCATCCCAAGCTGGGTGATCATTAAGGGTGCAGGCAACCGTGACAGTTTTCACCCGATCTGGCTACAGAAAGCAGACTATAGCCCTGACCAAACATAAGTGCAGGGCTGCAGACAGCTTCAAAAATGGCTCATCAGGTGAAAATCTGAACCCTCATTGCATGAGGGGTCAGATGAAAGCATTGTAAACCAAGGCATCTTCTGTAACTTCTGTCTGCCTGCCAGCCTGCCTGTCACTGTTTTCAGAATGGGAGAAGGGAAAGGGGACAGAGGGAGTTTGGTCTGAGGGTTTTTCAGCCCCTGCTGGAGGGTGGGGTGGGTGTATTGGAGCCTCCCCTGAGGTTGGGGGGATCCAGTTCACCCACACTGCCCTCCATTGCCAGCTGGGGAACCCCTAGAACAAGTGACCTCTGTTCCCTTTCCCCCCACCTCCCATTCTGAAATCTTTGCAGCCCCACAGGGAAGAGGGAAACCAGCTAGGAAACCATTGCTAGGGGAAACCAGCTGCAGCCAGCAACCAGATTCCCCTCCCCTGAAACCAACAGTGAACTTCTGTTTGTCCAGGGGATCGTTATAACTCAGAATGCTTCTTGCAAAACATTCTCAGTTACAGCGGGGAGCTGCACTTCTGCCTATACCCTATGAACAGTTACAGGTGCTCAAGAATTCTACGGTTTGGGGGGAAGGGGAGAGACGACACCAAATTCAGAAGTGAATGAAGCCAACTAAGACTTACGAGGTGAAGCTGCTGAGCTCTATATGCCTGTAAAAAATAAGAATATGAGTCAGTTATGCGTGTAAATTAGGAAGCAAAATCTTGTCTGAACTATTTTAATAGTACTCCATTGACTGGGAGTGGAGTACTCCATCTGAAGGCTTTTGTAAGGGATAACAAAAAAGCAAACAAACTGTATATCTTGTTTTGGGTATCTACAATCCATAATATCTACTCTCTCCATCTCTCTCCACTGCAAACAGTGTCTTGTTCAAACCAAGTTTTTGTTTGCCTGAGATTTAGGTTAGATCTGAATGTTGAACCAAAATTTCTCTTGTTTTGCCTAGTGCATTTAAAAATCACTTTCCCTTAGAGAAGGGATAAAACCTTAAATATGACATTTCAATCCAGGTGAGTAGGGGAGTATCTGTATTACAGTCTTAGATCTCAACCTGGCATATGGTTTTGGTTCCAACACTAGAATAGTGCTAGAATCTGCTTGCATGATCTCACCTTACCTCTTTTTCATAACTCCTTCATAATCTCCTTCCCTTTAAAATCTGATGCCTTTCCAGATCACATCTGCCACATGATTCATTCCAACTTTCTACCTTGCTTGGGTGTATAAACTACAAATCCGATGTATTTCTTTATTTTTTAAATATCGACATGAATTTTTAATAACACAAAACAGTGACTTGATAGCGTGTTGTCTTGTGTCTTCACTTGTGACATCTATTACTCCCTGTGGAATTATGCAGTTATGCACTCACACAATTTTACACACAAAATGTATGACAGTGCATAATTGCATAATTTTCCATAATTTAACCCGGGCGGGCTCTGTGCTTTTACCTCCATGGAGCTCCTGGCTCTCCAGGGCCTGAGCCCCATGTGGAGGCACTGAATGTGATGGCGTTCAACTGGACAGCTGCGTACATGGGGAGGGGAACTCCTGCCAGCAGGAGTAGGGGGTGGGCTTGAGACTTGTGGGGGGTGGTGCAGGGTTTGTGGGTGGGTGTGGGCCTCCCTGCCACATGCCCCCCTCCATGGTGCACAGCCCCTGCTGCTGGTGGCAGCAGCAGGCAGTGGGTTCTTGGGATACTCATGGCCACAGCAGGCAGAGCCCTGTGGCAGTGCGTGGCTCTGACAGTGTCCTGGGGGTTGCACATGGTGGCACAGAGCCAGCCTGGCCAGCCTGCTGGTACACACCTTCAACCCAGACGAGGTTGGTTCCATGCCAGCACATGGGGCTCATGGCACTGAAGGCAGGAGCCACATGCCATCTGCCTGAGCCAACTGAGCATGGGGCTGTGCCAGTACCCTGTGTGTGTGTGTGTGTGTGTGTGTGTGTGTGTGGGGAGGGGCAGAGTATATGTGTGTTTGTGGGTTGAATCCCACATGCACACCCCACCATACACATGTACCCACATCCCCCCTCGCATTGCCATACATGCGGGCCCCCACACTCCCTCACATACCCCAGCCACCCTCCCCCCCCATAAACAGCACCCCACAAAGCTCATATTTATTCACACCCCACATATCCACACATGCTCCCTCATCTCACACCCACACATCGCTTTTTAGAATATAATTTGGTATTTTTCTGGTTCCAAGATGGCAAAACCCTTTGCTTCTGGGAGGATGGGGAGGGACTTGTGGTGGCAAAGGTCAAGGGCTAGGGGGCGGGACTTCTGGTCCCAAGATGGTAATCAGCGGTGTGGCACCTATCAAGGGGCGGGGCTACCCATGCAGCCCTTGACAGCTTGCCAAAACTTGGTAAGTGGCCCTCTGCCTAAAATAATTGCCCACCCCCTAGTAGATGATCAACTAGCTAGTTGAGTGTGTGTGTGGGGGATATTTTTTGGGGGTGGGACACTGAGCCTCCAAGCTGGGGCGAGCAAGAAAACACCCTGGAACTTTCTGGGCCATATGGGGTGTGACCAGCCACCTCCTTGATTGGAGGTCAAGAACACTTGAATTTTATAGCCTAGGTGGGGCATATAGCATTGCCAGAATCACGGGGCATCTGCTAAAAGCCCCATGACATTTCAGGATTCTGGAGGTGACCTGACCAGTGGAGCCCAGGTGATGCGGGAGCAGGGGCCACAAGCCTCTGAAGTGAGAGCAAGAACTATGTACCTAGAACTTCACCTTCACATTTCTTCTGCTGCTTCCATCCATTCACCCACCCTTCCAGCCTTTCCCTCACCCCTTTGCGGCTAGACCCTCACCCACCCATGAACTCCGAGACCCCACAGCCACTGCTGCAGACCATGGACATTGCGCTCCATCTACCACCACCACCCAAACCCAGGCATGCAACTGGCAGTTCGGGGAAAAAAAGGATTTTATCACCATCTGGGGTGAGGAGCATATCCAGTGCAAGCTCCAAAAAGGCATCAAATCAGAGATATCTTCAAATGCATTGCCTAGCAGATGCACATGCAGGGGTGCAACAGACACTGGTCATACTGTCTCACCAAGACCAAGGTGAAAAAGAGGCAGTATTTCCTTGTGCTTGGTACTAGAAAGCAGTCTGTGGGCTGGAGGAAGAATATGCTGTTCTACAAGGACCTGTGCTGTTTCCTTGTTATGAAGAGGGTAGTTGACAATCCTCCCCCCCATCACCCATTGTACCAGGGGTGTTCTGGAGGAGTCGCCTGCACAGACGGTGCTGCGGGGGGAGGAGGAGGTGCAGAGAGGCCTTGAGACACTATTTCCCACACAGGGGCCACAGCTGTTTTGCTATGGTAAGGTTTGGCCCAGCTCCACACAACTGTGATGGATACCCAGGCCCTGTGGGGAGTGCTGAGCCCCTGGTGAGGAAATGAGGAGGGGGGGGGAAGTAAGGGGCAGCGGGAATGCCAAAGCCCCCACAGTCCATCCTCTGTAGTCATAGCCCCCTCTCAGGCCATTATGGCCAAGAAGCCCACAAAGGGGTTGCAGCCGGGGGCGGGGAGGAAGGGGGACAGGAATGCAGGGGCATCGGAGGAAGATGAATTACCCACTTTCCCCCCACCCTGCCCTCACCTGCTGAAGTCTGGGTGCCAGCCTCTCCCCTTCCCCCGCCATCCCTGGTCTTGGGCACTTAAGAGAGTATTTCCCATTCAATAGGATCATAAATCTGCATAATTGACACGTCCTTGCCATTTCTCTCAGGGCCATGATGCATCCCATGGGATATTGGAGTGTAAACACAGATACCTTAAGCACTTGTGCATAAACTTCTCCCCCTCCCCACAAGGCACTTATGGAAGGGCATTGTAGCATTTATTGAGCTCAGCATGCAAATGGTAAACAGCAGTTTTGACAGAGACCAACCCCAGGTCAGGGACAGGACATAGCACTCAGCTGTGTCTGATAATCACTGCAGTTGCAATGCAGC
>NW_005841981.1:2265706-2273852 GCF_000455745.1 Alligator sinensis
AGAAAAAAGTGTTTCCTTGTCAAAAAAACCCAAACCTCCCTCCCTCCCAGTTCAGGACAGAGACACATGTGCTGGAAGGAGTCCTGTGTCAAAATTTTTATCTCAGACAGGTCACACCTGCCAGGGTGACTTGTAGGTTCTACACCTGGACAGGCTGGCAAATGGCCCAACAGCACTTTATCCCCTCCCCTCTGATCCGATCCATGCATGCAGTCCAATGGACATTGGCTGATTCCTATTTTCATGGCACAGGCACTCGCTGTATTGACCCCTCAGGGCAACCCCCAACCCCTTTCCTGCAATTGCAGCCCCATCCTGGCCTCAAACCTGCCCCCCCACACTCAACCACCCTAACCCAACTCCTGAAAGCTAAGCAACCCATTGTCTGCAGGCTCTGCATCTGCGTGCAGAAGGCCAGTTCACAGCAGCCAGCATGGTGTGTCTAGAGTAGGCAGCCGAACACCTACAGAATACATAAAAGATGTGTGTACAAAGTGGCAGTGAAATAAAGAGATTTTACAAGCTCTAGTCACAGCCTCTGAGTTCTGACCATACACTGTGGACTACTGGAGCCAGTGGCTGTGAGACCAGGACAAAGAATGAAGCAGGACATATATGGGAGGAATGGACAGGCCAGGGGTGCTTATACCCATGCTGGCAAGTTGCATGACCTGGGGCTCTAGGTACCCACCTGCTGCTTGGAAGATGCACCTTGCAGTGCAGTGGAGCTGAGAGAGTGGTAGCGCTAGGATAGGGAGTTTATGCACAAGGTCACAGACCACTTGGGGTCCACTTATAACACTCCTAGTTGGTGTCAGCACTGACTTCCGCAGAGAGCCTGCAACCATCCTGGGCAGGAATGGTGGGAGAAGCTGCTGCCCAGATGACCATGGCATAGTGACCCCACTCCAGGGGCTCTTCCTGGGGGGACAAGAACAGGGGGCGGCTGAGGGCGAAAGCTCCCCACCACGCTGTAACTGGGAGATGCTTGGGGGCAAGGGTGAACTAGGACAGATGTGGCATGTTGTCTGAGGACCACTGACCCATGGTCCAAGGAGGCAGAAAGGCATTCAGTGGGGCCTGCTCAAGGGAGCAGCATTGGATGAGTGGAGTGGCTCCAGGCTGCCCGAGATCTGCTGTTGGGGCTATCAGGTACACCACCTCTCTTTCAGGCCCAACTTGCTACCCCTGAGTGCTAGCAGTCGCCCTATATGTCCTGTCTTCCCAAGAGGTTCTAGGCCAGTCCCAAAGCGGTGTAGGAGCACTCAGAAAAGCAGGGGAGAGCATGACCCACTGGCCTGCCAGGCCAGGCAGCCACTGGGGCAGCCTCTGGCAGCAGAGCCAGCTGCCTGACATGAGCCCCAGGCAGTGGTGAGGGCCACATGTGCATGGTCCTTAAAAGGGAAGACATGGCCCTGGGAGGCAAGGAGCTGGGGATTGCATGTGGGAGAGCCAGGAGTTCTCGGCACCTGCTGCGGCTCTGTCTCCCAACCAGGATCTTCAAAAGATGACTGTACAAATTCCTTGCTGGGGTCATCTGAATTTAGCAGTCTTTCTTGCCTTGAGGAGTGGGGGTGGACCTGATAATCTCTGAGGTCCTTTCTAGGCCCTAACTTCTATGAATCTAGAACCCAGTTAAAGTTTGGCAGCTACAACATTTTAAACCAAGGCACATCTCTTCTTCATGCTGCATTCTCCCACACCTCAGTATATGCCCCTGGGGTGAGGGTGGGTTGCTGCCCAGTTAACTTGGGCTGTGGGCAGCACTGTCTGGGATGCAGGGTCAGAGAGTCAGAGGAGCCTGGGGATGGAGACCCATGGCTCAGTGCCAGGGTGGGGGCACTTGAAACCTTCTAGCCCTCCTCATCCGCTCCCGGTCCACGCAAGGAAAAGTTAGTTTCCCAGGGCTTCATGGATCTGTACAGCCTGCCAGTGTTCAGGGCCTGTGGGAGGGGGGCTACAGGCATCTGGGGCATGCATGCGCATGCACACACATGGAACACAGGCATCCGGAGCGGGTATACACACACATACACAACCTTGGCATCTGGGACACGCACACATGCACAGAACCCTGGTGTCACAATGGTAGTGGCTTATGGCATGGTGGCACATGCCCAGTAGCCAAACAGTGGTTGGATGGGTGTTTTGGCTCCACTTGGGACTCTTCAGCAGCCTGGGGAGTCCATGGGGCACCCTGGGAGGTGTGTGAGAGACCCCGCTACCTTCTGGGCTCAGCCCATGTAGGCAAACTCCGAGCCCCTCTACAAGGGCCAATGTGTTCTGCTTCTTCTTGACCTAAATGGGGGTGTTTAGAGTAAAGCTTGAAAATTAGAGTGCTTCTGCTTCAGCCTTCTTGAACACCTGTACAAAAGCCATACCTTCCCGTGGCCTAAATAGCTGTGTTGAAGTCAGTGGAGCAAGACTGGTTTTTGTGTTTTCCAGTGGAAGATTGGTCCTGAAGATTTTGTACTAAGGAGTTTTCAAATTTGGGGAATTTCTTTCAGGACGTGACCTTGCAAATACTAGTGTGAATAATTTGACTGCAGTTCCATAATCCTTGTGACTAGGGGTTGCCTGTGTGCTTCGTTGCAGGGTCAGGCTGTGAATGAATTATAACACAATGCAGGAAAATTGACATGTAGGGAGGCTTATACAAAATAAGGCTCTGGGATTGAAATGTGTTACAGGGTTGTGTGGGTTGCTTTTGCTTTTTAGGTTAGATGTTACTAGGATGGTTCAGGAGTCAGGGTCGTTGTTATAAGAATATGTGGGTTTTCAAGAAAACGTTGAAGTAGAGGGAGTGAGGTTGTTCTAGGTTTTAAATTGGGGGGGACATTCCAGGCAAAGGTGGAAGGAGTGCAGAAAAAATATGATGAGGCATAAAATGCATTACTGTCTTGGATGATATGGATAGGTGATATAGGTGGGATAAGGGCATTGAATGTCTAGCTACTTTACTAATTGATGGATAAAACAGACACAAAAAAACGCTTCCTTTTTCCTGGCTCTTGGAAGTATTTTTAGAGCTCTTATAGTTAGCAGTATTTTTGTGTTTGAAAGTTTCAGAAACCACAATCTACTCTGGTTATAAGTAACCCTAATGAAGATATATAGCCTTATTCTGATTAAAACACTGGCTGTATATTTTAATAATGCCTGGGACATTCCAACTCAAACCTCTCAGTGACATTACTGGATATTTAAGATCCTCCTGTGTATGCAGTTGGACTGTGAAAGACCTTTCCCAAAAGCCTGACAAAGATTTATAGTCACCACTTATGGTATTAGAATTGACAAATATTAAATATTAAATGTTTTTAATTTGTCAGAATGTGTGTGAGATGGTGAGAAATTATGCAGATATGTTAACACTTTATTCAAAGCCTAATAAAAACCTGATACTAGTTGTAAACTGACATGCACGTATCCAGTTGCAGGGGAGGGCTGTTCTCTGCATTAACGATCTTTACACAACTCCCGTGGCTCTTTTTGGAGTAGTAAGTCATTGCTATGATGATGTGCCTCAGTGATTTTACTGTCTCTGAAATAGAGACCGTCTTCATATGAACCTCTAGGGGTTCTTTATAATAATATTGTATTTTTTAAAACTGGCAGTACCACTCTACATAATCTCCACTAATCGTTACATAAACCCTATTTGGCAGTTTAAACTGTATCCACAAAATACAAGATTTGGCTCTGCCTATGCCACTGGTTTAAAGGTTTACTGTAGTGTGAACTGCTAATTTTGTTGTTCATTTTGGAATATGCAGACATACTAGATGCATTATTTTTTTATTTTGTAATATCTCTGAAAAAATTAAATCTTTGATAAATTACAGGATTACTGTTTTGAAAAACAAAGCCTTGCTTTGTAGAGTTTGCATAACCTCTAAATTTGTTTTGAGCTGATCAAAAAAAAATTCTGTATCCATTATTCTGTCACTTTCATCAAGTAATTTTGTGTCTGGAGCCAGTTTTCATCTATTATTAATAAATATTCAGTTGATGGATAGGTTTATTTTTCTATCTTTTCTGGCAAAAGTGTACTCTGTTTAAGCAATTACCCCATTACTTTTTCCCCATAAAAAGCAGCACCTTGGGAATCTTGAAGTGAGTTTTCCTGTGAACAAAAAATAATAGGTAAGGGGTGCATTAGATAACTTGCTGGAAACCCCTCTTTATTCCTAGATAGCACAAGAGAGGAGGAGGGTTAGTTTTGCATATCCAAGTCTTTGTACTGTTGAAAAATACAAAAAACCATGTACAGATTTGCAGAAGGAAGTTACTGGTCTTTCTTTGACCATTTTTGCCTCAGTATTGCCGTTTGCATTACTTTTTGAAGCAGAACTTGCTGTCCCTGTTCTTCATAGCAAAGCTTTCTTTTATGGTATACTCTCACTGACCCTCCTTCTTCCACCAAGAAATGTTTTTCTCAAGGTCCATATAATCACTGAAGCCTACATCCAGCAGGTCTAAAATGGCCGCAATTTACAGAGCCTCTGGTAATTTTGCATCCTTGAGGTATTGGAAGTAAGCCAATACGGTATTAAATACCAGAGGTCAACTGGCCATAGCAAGCCTAGAAAGGGTTTAATAGGCATTTGAGAGACGTTCCCCCCAATTCCGTGAAAGTGCTGGATTTCAGACCCAAATGAAGGGCATCTTGTGGGTTCTATGGTTATCGTTAATTCCATGTTAAAGCACTATAAGGAAAAACAGAAAAGAGATGTGAGGGAAGCCTTTGACTTGGACTGGCCAATTTCCTCAGGCCTGGAAGAGACCTTAATCCAGCCACTTAGAGTAGGGGTCTTCTTAACTCATGGAGAGACAAAGCAATTTTCGTGGCTTGGTCGCGGCACAAAGCCAACTTCATGGGCATTTCCCAGTGGCCTCACCCCTTGCCACTGATTAGTAGAGAAGCATATACTGTATAATTTAATAGCAAAATCCACAGAACGTAAATTATATAATATAGTTTATTATTATATATTCTTAATATATTATTCAAATCTAAATGCTAAATTTAAATCTCAATTTAAATATATTATAAATACATATGTATATACAATATGAATTGTAACATATCATCATTTATTATTATATGTAGCATTCTACAAACAGTTTAGAAATAGTAACTAATGCTAACCTTAATAGAAATATTTTCACTTCACTGACTGCCACCTTCAGTTAGTCTACATCGCCAGCAAATAGTAACTTTAAACCACGTGATCTGTGGCTGCAGTGATTTCCGTGTTGTCTTTGCATTGTGGTAAGCATTGGGACAGTCTAAAACAGCGTATTATATGAATAATACACTGAGGGTGGGGGGTTTGTAGTTTGATTTCACAGGAAATCATGGCCAGTTCAATATTTCCTGGCAATTGTGGACAGCACTGTTTTTCATGGTTTCTGCGAAAACCACAAAACCGCAAATTAAGTAGACTTCTACTTATGGGAAGTAGAAACATTCCCAAGAGAAAGGAGTTGCTATAAATATGAGGTAGAACTATAGTAACTACATAGTGGGTTTTGTATCTAGCATTCAGGTGCTTAGCTGTCCTGAAATGAAAATTATGCTGCCCACAACTGGGGAATATGACAGGGCCTTGTTTTTAGTAAAATTGCATCATCTGCATGACAGCACGTGGCAGAAGTACATTGTCATCTCCAGGAGAGCCCTTCATTTTTTTTGTCTCCAGGCCAGCTAGAACAGTTTGCTTTTTCCCAAGCACAGTGTACAATTCACACCTTGGTTCATGGTTTGTTGCAAAGCTGAAAAGATACAGACGTTTACAAAATATATTTTTCTGTTAATTTTTGGACAGATTTCAGAATCACATTTCTATTTTTATTTAAGAGGCTTTGTGATGGGGTAGCTTTATAAGCAAATAGAAAATTATTAAAATAAAGTAAGTTTTTTCTGAAGAAGCCACAGTTCATTGGAATAATATGAGGGAGATGCTGAGTTCCCAATATCTTTACTAAACTCCATCAGATATTGGTCATAGCCGATATAAAGGGTTCAAGATAGGAGGTAATTGGGGGGAATAATTCATTAATTATTTGTCATCTTGTTCTTTTTGTGAATGATGACTGTGCAGATAAGAACAAAACTATAGTTACTTTGTTGCGGTACCAGTTGGGATGACATATGTCTCAGGATGGTTCTCATTAGGAAAGCCAGCATGATATCTCAGTTTATATGAAGCGTAGTCACAGTTGGTTGGGATTATATACAGGATAAAAAATATTCTGCTTATTTTTTATTTATTTAGATTTATAAAAGCCATTAAATGAACCTAAGCTATGCCCTTACCATAAATTAATACTGTCTTGCTGTTTGTAGCATATATAGAAGACTGCTCATTTCAATGTGATGGGTACATTAATATTCTTCAGTAAATGTAATAAACATATAACATAAACCCAAACATTTTCAGCCCTCAGTCTGGGGAATAAGATGGGCCTTGTAACATGCCTGAAGAAATAAAAAATCCAGGCTTTGGTGGACCAAGGCAGAGAGCAAGCTGGAAATAGAGCACCCCAATTGGAAAATGCCTCCATGTGATCTACAGGAGAAGAGTTCCAATGGGAGTATCTTCACTGGTCACAGCTATAATAGTGAATAGTACCTAGGGTTCATACCCCTTAGGACTAAACAAGTTAAAACCCATCCTGTAATTCTTCCTGGAAACATATTGTCAGCCAGTGCAGATTCCAGAGCGATGTTGTAATATATAATATGCACAAGACATATAGGACCACCAATTAAATGGCAGCATAGCACAATTGTGGTCTTCTGCTGTAGCCCCATGTAGATTGAGTTACAGCAATCCAATGCTTAGCTGACAGAGGTTACAATAATTGTGGGAAGGTCTCCATTGGAGAGGAAAAGTCATACTCTTCTCTGGGCACAAAAGGGGAAAAACTGTTCTTGGCTACAGTCCTTTCTTCAACATCCTGGAGCAGCGCAATCTCTAAACCCACTTGAACTGTGCAGCAGCGTAAATGAATAGAGGTTACACTGCTCAGTGGTATTCAAGAGAGGCTTCTCTCAAACCACCAGTGTTATCTTTCTTTTGTTTGGACTAAGTCTGTTCATTTAGTTGCCAACCAATCCTTAAGCTTATAGAAGAGGCTGTATTAGAAGTATTACTTCTAGTTAATGGATCGCCAATTAACTGGAGGCAGTTTAAGATGTTTGTAAAGAGATTTTGGCTAGACCATCCTCTGTTGTTTATTTCAGGCAGGGAGTTTTCCAAGGGTACTGGCTGAGTTTCGGTTCTTTTCTGGCAGTACTGCTCTGACCCTAGAAACATCAGTGGAGAATTCTACATTCTGGAGATAGCCCTTTCTTTCTGATATGACATTGATTAAACAGAAACAGGGAATATAAGTTATGAAGTTGCTTCTTCCTACTATCCCAGGAATGGCCAACTTGCAGCTCCAGAGCCAGACGCGGCTCTTCAGAAGTTAATATGCTTCCATTTGGTCACTGTGTGCTTGTGCAAAGATTCAAGGAGATGCATATTAACTTCTGAAGAGCCACATGTGGCTCTTCAGCCAAAGGTTGGCCACCCCTGTACTATCCCTTTGACCAGTACCGGGAATAAAACCATCATTCACTTAGATAAGTACTCTAAGGGGTAAAAGGTTCAAATACTGTGTAGTGGGATAATGGAGGCAACACAGGCAGTAGATGACTTGAAACATGTGTGTCAGAGTAAAGACTATTTGTATTAAGTTTACCAAGATGTTTTATAGACTGAAACTGAGCAAAAGGTTCCAGATCTTGAGTCACAGGTCCTTCTACAAGTGAGAACAAGGAGATGTGCTGTCATTGATCACCTGAATCTTCCCTTCCTTGAATTTCTCCATTTTCTTTAGGTTGACATACCTCTTGTTTCATTTTTTTCCTTGAGAATTCACTTTACTGTATTAGACAAATTGCCTTAGGTCATAATGGTTATGTGCTTGAATACAAAATGTATTCCTTTTTATGTGTGAAATCATACTTAGCCTGGTAGTAGCTAAGATTCGACTGGGAATGGGTCTCAGTGTACAAAGAGTAGCAGATCGTTGCTGTCCCCAGAAAGTGTAAGTCTAAATAGCCAAGAATGACCCAGGGTGGAAGAAAGAG
>NW_005841981.1:2273862-2278770 GCF_000455745.1 Alligator sinensis
AGCGCACTGGCAGAATGAGCATTTATGACAAGGACCGCCATGTTAGTGCTGTGATTTGAGAGAAGAGGTCTTAGTTATCAGAGAACCAGTTAAATGGGAAGGGAAGGGAAGGGAAGGGAAGGGAGAAAGTGGTGAAGGGCATGCAGGGTTGGAGTGAAGCAGAAGTAAAGAGACTGTGAGGAGAATTGGAATAAACAGCCAATCAGCATTGGACAGGAAGCACTGCAGAGTACTTTGAATGCCCAAGACCCTCTGCTTTGGCTGTTTTTACAGCCACTCCTCCTTGCTGGATTCTCTTTAATGTTATTGCGCATGGTCACTTGGCAAGGTGAATCAGTCGTAGGGGAGGGGGAGTTTCCTCATTCTTATTGCTCCAGAGTGAGGAGCCTATCCTACACATTCTGGCTCTGGGGTGCTGCTTACAGAAAGGGTGGCTTTTCTGGGGCCTCATTTTACTTCCTGCCCTACACAGGCTAATCCCTGTATTGGTTGCTTTTGTGGTTGCCCCTACCTGGTATCTCCAGTTTAGGAGTTAACATTGACAGAGCCTGGGGCTGCATGTTTTGTCAGTGATAATTTGTTCATATTTAACAATTCTAGAGCAAGATGGGGATCACTGTAGCATGGTTAATGTATACACTCTTTTATTTCTATTTTGATAATAATATGCCAATTAAAACTCTAGGTGCCTTAACACACAATAATACATAATTAATGCTATCTTTTATACAATCCTTTGCTGATTCCAGACTCAGTGTGACAGTCTTTTAAATTTAAATAACAATTCCTTCATCACTGAAGTCATTGCTTTAACAAAACTTGTCCAAGTAAGTGAAATCCATTATCATACAGAGTTCATCTCCATTAATTGTCATGCTTGGTCTTTATTCTATCCCAGGTGTAGGATGGTGTATTATCTCACCTCTCTTCAGACTGATGGTTAATCTATAGCTTTTGGCTGTCTCAGCAAACTTACTGGTGATGAACTTGAGGTAGTTAGTAAGGTGAAAATCAAAAATCTGGTCATTTGCATGGAGAAGGTTACATTGACTAATTTTGCAGATATTTTAATATGTTTTTTAAGGTAAGGAGCTTGCCACATGTTCAAAATTTAATAGAAATGTTCCAGGCATCATAAGTGTAGAGAAGAGTCCAAAGAGAATAAACACCAGAACACAATAACTTGTTGTGTGCAATAGGGCTGTCTGGAATGACAGAATGATCTCACTTGACTTTTACATCCAAGAATGTCCCTGTTTGAGTCAGACTGCTCCCATGATGGCCCAGTGCAACACAAAATGGTCCATGTTCTAGTACAGTGTTAAGTGTTTGAACTTAAAGGAGACACCCGCCCAGACCTGGAACTGGAAGAGGCAGAGGAGGCGCATTTACAAATGTGTTTTAATGCACATTAACCTATTTTAATTCGCATTAAAGCGTCATGAAAAAAAGTGCTCATTCGCTAATGTGCATTAAAATAAGCTAATGAACCTTTTTCTAGTACCTCACAATGGAAGGCATGTATACATGTGCTCCGAGGTTGAGGTGGGGGGTTAATTAGAGTGGTCCTGAGAGCTACTCTAATTAAAGTGCCTGTAGCATTATGTGTATTCAGCATCCCACACTTCAGAATGGCGGCAGGGGCACTTTAACTAAAGCTTGTTCAATGAGCTTTAGTTAAAGCACCCTTGCCGCCATTTTGAAACATGGGGATGCTGAATACACATGGCATGGAGGCTGCAGGAGCTCACTAATTAGCATGTTCCAGCAGACTCACAGCAATCACTAATTAGCGTGCATTGAAGCAGAGGTCTGTCACATGTATAGGTGCCAGATTTAATGCTCAGTACATAAACCACATTAATTAACATGTAGACATGCCCAGGGTGTTGTCAGAGCTGGCTCCAGGGAGCCAGTCCCTGTGCCTCTTCAGGGTCATTGTCTTGGCTTGGCTTAGCCCAGCAGGGCATTGGCCAGGAACACTGAGCTCCCCTCTTCTGCTCAGTACAGGACAGAACTAGCTAGAAAGATAGCCAGAAAGACAGAAGTGTGAACACACTTGGGACAAGAGACTAACCTGGTATAAATTATTGTAGCTGTATGGAAGTATTCCAGTGTACACCATAATTTGTCTGGTTTGGTTTTAAAAATGTCTTGTATTTAAGGAACTGAAATATATTTTCCCTCCAATCCTCATAAAATCAAATTCATACATAACATATTTTCTCAAGGGACAGTTTGATGAAATTACTTTCTTTTCAGGAAAGTACATTGGGCCTTATCATAATAACCCTGCCCTTCTAAAAATGTGTTGAGTAAATTTAAAATTGAAGTTAAAGAGTTAGATTGCAAAACTGGAAAAATGGCTATACCTTCCTGTTTTTGATTTTTGCATATTTTCCATCCTCAGAAAATGAGGTTATGCTTCATTTAATAAAAAGGCAAATCAGGAAGACATTAGATGCCAGTATGTACAATATGTTTGAATAGCATTTTAACCTCCTGGAACCCAGTAATCCAATGTAAGATGTGAAGATACTTGCTTTCTTCTGTGTTTCTCCCACATATACATTAGGCCATTTCAGGATCTTGCTCGCACTCTTGACTATGTAGTGACTGCTTACTCTTAGATCAATATGAAATAGCATTAAACCACTTATAAGCATACAAGCACACACACACAATTTAATATTGGCAATTAAATAAGATAATTTTGAGAAATGTTAGTTATAACTAGAAGAAAAATCCCTCTATTACTTTAAGCCTGATACAGAGTGAACATTGGCAACATGGAATTGAAAATAAACATGATAGTCCAGAATTGCCTACTTTGTGGATACTGTTGTAAGGCCATTTTGCCATTGAAAACAGAGCTATTGTCTTCAGTACTAAAGGATATGTTTTAACTTGATAGGTGGTGATTTAACTTTGTGGCTCCCCTGAGTTATGCTTCTAGTCCTCTTTTTAATGTTTTCATATTTTTGTTGGTAAGCCACAGATCGATGTTCTGTAATGTAGGAATGAAAAACAATTGCACAATCATATACCACCTAAAATACCATTATCAAGTCACATATTTGCTTAAAACTTGCATATGCTCACTGCCTTTGTCTCCTGAGATAATTGTCTGCTGAAGAAAGCAAATGTAAACAGGAGGCTGCTACTTCAGAAAATTACTCCTTCAGCTTCCTGTCTACCACAAAAGGTCAACGCCTTTATTTATAACACCAAAAATAAATGCTTAAACAGTGTTGACAATGAAAAATGACAACATTATGACCTATGGTATGAAGAAAAAGGTAGGGTTAAAAGTTCTAATAGAAACATCCTTTCAAACATTGTTCTTCAAACCTTAATAAATAGAAAGAAACAGAGAGAAAAACAAAATAGTATCTTCACAAATGTTTCCAGTAAAGACATGTGCAAGGGGTAATTTTTATCTTTTGTGCCTATTGCAGTAATTTTTTTTTTCTTTAGGAGTGGGTTCTCCTTCCAGAAGGGTGCTAGTTTGCATCACTGTTTACCACATATTTAAGGAAACTCCTTTGCCTTGGTATCTGAAATCTGCTCAAACTTTAATATGCCTTATCCTCATGACTTCCCCTATCCCTTGGTAGAAAAATACTGTCCCCATTTTAGAAATGAATAACTCGGGCATAGAGGGCCCACCTTTCTTGCTTGGGGTCACATGTAGTCAGATACAGAGTGGAGAATTGCATCCAGCTCATAGTGCCAGATGAGGACCCAAATCATTGAATCATCCTTTTTTGTCCACTGCTGCTGGATAATCATAAAGTGCTTCTGTATTTCACAATTATGAATCAGTTCTGATTTCCTGTGGAGATGCTAGATTAATATCTGCTAATTAAGAGATTAAGCCTGAGCCTGGGTGCCTGGGCAGATACAGAAGCGTTAAGGAAAAAAGAATCCGCATCTGGCAAATGCTGGCAGTAGCTTGGATGTGATGCTTCTCTCAACCTAGTGGCTTGGAGGGGCCACTGTGTTATCATTATGTATGGGGGACGACAAAAACCAGAAAATTTCCAGGGACAAATCTCCCATTAGAAGCTTTGCCAAAGCTCCTATGGCATATTATCCCCAGTGTTCAGAGATATTTGCTTCTGACACAGTGTAGTCCTTTCTCCCCCATCCATATTTTTGCTTCTACTTCAATTTTCCTCCTAAGGAATCTTTCACAGCCTTGGAGAAGGGGACAGGAATTTTCCTAAAGTGCATGAATTTTCAGGGAATTACAGCAAAAGTTGGTGGGTTTATACTGGATGTGTTATAATTGTTCAGGATTACAGAGAGAACTGTTCATTGAACTGTTTTCTTGTAAACAGCTTCGTTTAATTCACTCTTGATGTCTCTCTCCCCACCCCCATTTTTTTCATGGAGTCCCAGTAATCTTTAAAAATTAAATCTCTTATTCTGGAGGCCAAATCTGTCAGCCTACGCTAGAGGCGGGCAATTATTGCAGGTGGAGGGCCGTTTAACGAATTTTGGTGAGCTCAAGGGCGGCATGGGTAGTCCCGCACCTTGACAGTTGCCCCGCCCCTTATTTTTTATCAAATCCAAAACAAGGTACTTTCTTGTTTTTATATATTTAATCTAGAGATATTCAGCATATGGTTCTTTATCTGATGACCTACGGCTCTTCACAGAACATGTTACTGGAAGAGTATTTTGTACTCTATGTATTGGGTATGTCTTTACTGCAGTTAGAATGCTGCAGTACAACTGTGCGCATATTAGCTAAAGTATTGTAGGTTTTTCTCTTGAACAGGAAGATATTGGCCACAATTTACCCGGAGTGCATATGTTGTTGCAGCTTTTTGCTTAACACCAATTTTTCATGTGGTTTTTAATCTGATCAGGAGAGTGTAATTGATTTAATCAGCATATCAA
>NW_005841981.1:2278780-2279118 GCF_000455745.1 Alligator sinensis
ACTTGTATGTTTTAGAAAACAGCACTGACCTGATTTACAAGTCTAAGGAATAAGCATGATTTTTGAAAGAGGGGAATGACAATAGGTGGAGAATGTAGTTTAGGATTGCAGTAAGTTTCTAGTCTAGTTTTACCACAGGAAATGAGAATTTGTGATTATCAATATGAAGTAAAGAAAATCTATTGGAGTATTTGATGGCAGTAGAGAAAAATGGTTCCTAATCAGACTCACTGATTGAGAATGTTGAATGTTCTTGGTAGTAAAGGTATGTTACTGATAGCTGTCAAAGGCATCAGAGTGGGTGTCTTTTAAGACCTTTGAAGAACATACTTTATAAA
>NW_005841981.1:2279128-2279922 GCF_000455745.1 Alligator sinensis
AGGCTCAGTTTATGAACACACTGTATTGCAGATGGAGAGAATGAATTAGGTTTGACAAAGCAGGCAGAGTAACAATATGAGAGGAGTATCAATTGGCATGAAAACTCCCTCATCCCTGCCAAATAAAATGGCAAATGCAGAAAATGCGTCTCGCTTCTCTTATTTTTATTTAGATATTTCTCTTATTTAGGCATTCTGTCTCTAAAGGGTAAACAGTCAAAGGATCTATGTTCCTCGTGGCAGAGAGCCTAAAACTGATGTATATGTAAGGATGTCATTACATATCAACTTAAATACATGTTAAAGACCCTTAAAACAGGAGTGTCTGCACATTAGGGCAAGGACATGCATGCTAAGGGCCCTCTGAATGTCTTAGAGATTATCTCTAACTGGTTTTGGACAGCTTGTGTTTCAATCGTGTGTAACTGCTCCACCAGCCCAAAGCCAGTTGGGAGAAGTCCTGCAGCATCCCAGGAGGCACTGCTCCTAGCCATGCTCTATCTTCTCTCCCACCCATACCCATGGTACTACAGCGTCTTCTACTTCGGGGGAAATTCTCCCTTCCTCCCCCTCCTGCAATAGGAGACACACCTGAGCTTTCCAGGCTTCCTCAGTTGGTATCTTCATAGTAATTTTGCCCTCCGAAAAGATCAATTGGGCCTGCAATTTGCATAGCAAATCCCTCCCAAACAAAGGTATGGGGCACTCAGGCATATACAGGAACTGATGAGACACTTTCTTTCCTCCCAATTTGCATTCCATGGGTGGCACAAAAGGACGATACGTCCGCTGGC
>NW_005841981.1:2281211-2281611 GCF_000455745.1 Alligator sinensis
GCCTAGGGCGTCTACACGGTCGGAACTTTTAAAGCCGTCTCTTCCCCAACCTGCTCAAAATATGGAAAGAAGTACTCACCAGTCCGTTGAAACCTCCCTCACCCCACCTGATTAAGTTGGTCCTTCGAGCGTTGTGCCCCTCCACGACTCTGTCAGGCAACCAGGAGACGGTTAGACCTCCGACGCATAAGGTCGGTGGCGCCTGGCCCTCGCGCCGTTCACAGTTGTTGCTGGAGCCGAAGAGGTGGACCGGGCAAGGCAGTCAGCTAGGGTCCCATCTGGGTCGCCAGAAATTGTTGTCCCGAAAGGACAGTGAGTTCGTGCCCAGTGCGCTTGTGCCAATAAACACACAGGGGTGAAGGATCCAACTTAATCTTTATTTCTGCACAGAAAGTGGTGC
>NW_005841981.1:2281647-2301221 GCF_000455745.1 Alligator sinensis
AGCTACGTAACAGGTTAAACTTGCTGATGTGATGAAATGTGTAGCAAGCCCAGCAAGTAACCCCCCTTTTCCAACTCCACCCCCAAGTAACCCCCCTTCCAACCTTCCCCAGGACTTTGTTGATACAGCTTTTCCTTCTAGCGAGGCCAGCAATTAGCAACTAATCAACAAGCGATCTCCCCCAGCCTAAACAACCTACTCTATGCCCTTGGTTAGATAAAATACTTTTTCAAAACATACAAAGCTGTTCCTAGGAAAAAACTAGTGAAAAGTTCAGAGGTACTCATCACTACTGTGACAGCACCTAAAGGTAATAATTCCTCCTTCCCTCCCATTCTGGGCTCTTCCCAACCCCTGGGTCTCCCCCTGCTCCCCCTCCCAACCTGCTCCTTGGGACTCCCCCTTGCCCCTGGGTCTCAACTTTTGCCCCTTGGGATTCCCCCTCTGCCCCTCCTGCCCTTAGGATGCTTTCCCTCCACCCCCCTCTGGCCCTCACAGTTTACCTATAACTGCCAGCACTATTGTGGGGGAGCAAGCAGGGAAGGGGAACCCTCCCACCACTGCTGCTATTCTCTGGGGTGGGCTCAGCCTGGACAGCAGCAGTGGCTCAGCAGTGGTGGCAGAAGAGCTGGTGAATATGGGGGTGGCAGTGAGCTATGAGGGCTGGGGGGGAAGAGGGGAGTCCCGGAGGTGGGGGGGATGGGAAGGAGACAGTGATGGCCTGATCTGGACTTCAGGGGGCAGCAGGGACCCAAATTGTAGGATGGGATCCTTCCAGCCCCCGGCTGCCCACAATCTGGGGCACCTACTATGCCCCTGATAGCAGGTGAGCCAGGAAGGCACAGAGCCAACTTGGCTCCTAACCAGGCCCCTGTTCACCAGCCCTCTAAGGGCAGGTCAGAGCAGTGCACATTACAGGGCATGTTAACCCTTAATGTGTGACAGCTCAAAGTGGTGCTAATTTTAATACCATATAAAATTACCATGTGCTAAGTGTAATGTGTAACAAGACACTAAGAGTTAACAATGAAAATAATTTTCTAAGTTAAGTGTACCAGGTAGTTGACACAGTTGGTTGAATATGTGTTCTGATAAGATAGTATTCAGCTAATTCTACAAAGAGAATAGTAGTGGCAGTTAAAAACAGTGCCAGTTAAAACATATTTTATCATGATTACTAAAGAACTCATTATTATGATTAAAGATGTACTAGCCATGACATGCCAGCTACATGCTGGTAGCAGAAAATACCTGCTGTTTGTGGGTTATTATCAACCTTCTTTGAAGAAAATCAGTCTTTCTTTACATTTGCAATGCAATGAAACCCCAGGCATTGCTTTGCATCTTTAATTTAAACAGGGTCTTCAAAGGCATATACCCAGCTGCAATAAACAACAAAATACCCATCTCTCCAGCATATAAGTGGACAGGCACTTTATGTTTGTTGCCATACAAATTAATATCTGGTAATTTTACAGATTTCCATGTTAAGGTTTTAGTATCTTTGTATTACCACTTGGAATTCCAAGATGATATGGAACAATAAAACAAAAGAAAAATTGCTAATGCTGCATTATACAGTATTATGAGATATTTTGGACCATAATTGTGAATATTATTGCTAATGTGATACAGTGTAATAAATAATATTATGGAAAATTGCCAGCATGAAAAAGTCACTAATAGGTACAATGCACTTCAGAAGACACTGATTTCAAAATACAGCTTACCTACTACAGAGCATGATGACAAGTAGTAACAATGCAAACAGAAATCAAGTTCATATGTAACCAAAGCCATTCCAAAAAAACAGGTTTTCCTGAAAGCTTGCTGCTCTTTTGGTGGCAAGTTTTGTTACATGTCAGCTCTGCAAGTTCAAGTTGCTCAGTCAGGCAAATGCTGTGCAAATACTGAACTGACTTCTTTGTGAAACATCAGATATATCGTTCCTCCTCATATATTTATTTTTTTAAATAATTCAGCATGTCTGCTGTAGTGGCACTATAATATGAAGAGTCCTACGCTGAGAATTTTATTTTGCCCAAGAATAAATGGATTTTTATTTGCCCAAGAATAAATGGAGTATTGTGATGTGAAAGGTTCTTGATACCTTATCTTATGCTCTGATATTTTTACTACTTTAGAAAAGAAAACATCTCATTGCATAAGGTGTCCATGTGAATGCTGCATGTACAGAAAGTTATTCTGTTTGCAAGTGTATATATGCAAAGTCAGTGGCCTTGCCAGCAATAATAGAAACTCAAGGTGCACTTTCCTCTTATTTTAAGAGTTCAGTTTTTGTCTGCTGCCAGACAAAACGATTAAGCCACAGTTCACTTACCCATGTGGCTTTCTCTCTCATCTGATTTTTCTGCTTTTTACCTTCATCCATGTACCCCTTCACCAGTCAGCTGACATAAATGCAGCTTTCTGTCTCCAGTTGTTCCTATGCCCCTCACTGTTACAACCTACCTTGGATGGCAGATTATTGGTTACTGCCTACGGGAGCCTTTTCCATGAGCTAATTTAGCTGTCAGTCTGAAATTGGTAAAGGATGAAAGATGAATCATAGGCCTGGGGCATGCCTAGACCAATATCTAGCATATCCCTATTTGGAAGTATTCTTATTAAAGCAGATTTGAAAAATATTTTTCCCAATCTTGCTCTGCCATCACTTCATCTGGCTAAGAAAAACATTTTTACAGTGACACTGCTGATTCTTTGGCAGCTCTCTTTTTCCAAGAGGGAGAAAACAGTATTTAGATACAAGATCAATAGAAAAACAAATAGACTGTTACATTCCCTGGAGAAGCCCCTAAAGTAAAGACGGATGCACAGAAATTTAATATTCTTGTAGGCAAAGATCACAAACATGGGGGCTCTATTGAGCTGAAATGAACTCTGGTGGATATTTATTTTGTACAAAAAACAACGAAAAATATTAAAACCTTTTAGAAGGTTGATTAGCTTGAGTTTCTTCCTGAATAAGGTGTGGTTTCTGAATTTGTAACCCCTTCAAAGGATTATTATATGTTGCTATTATGCCTGATTCATTTAAATTTAACTTTGTGGGGGAAAGAAAGGTTCCCCCTTCATGATTTTTTTTTTTTGTAGAATTCTGGCACCACATGCTAAGTTCCCAAAAATGAAGAAATGTGTATTATCCAATATACCTTTCTTAGGTAGATCATTTTGTGTATCCTAGAACCTAGCTCCTACTATTGTTAGGACTGGAGATGGCATACCTGGAGATGGGTTATTTTACATGAAAAAATATAGAAAAAAGAAACTTTATTATTACTTTCGGTGCAAGGTTAAAAATGATTGGCTGGGTTCTGTCCCTATGGACTTAAGTGGATGCTGTGAAAGGTATTATATGATTTGATTCCTGAGACGACATGAGATTTTACTTGATTGCATAGGAAGTCCTTTCCAGTGTGCTCCAATTTCCAGAACAGAATTTTTCACACAGTTATTAGAAGGGCAGCAGATTCCATACTGGGTAGAGACTGTAATGACAGAAACGTTTTCTGGTTTTCTGATACCAGAAGCCAGTAAAGTAAAACAAAACAAAAACTACATAGTTTAAAAACGTCAGGCAAGAGTTATTGATGCAGTGTGAATGTTTAGAAATCAAGCAATCGAGTCAGGATGGGTGGCTTTTTTTGTTGAAGTAGGGGGTATCTATTTAGTTCTCCATGGAAAAAACAGCTGCTGTGTCAGTTTTTCCTTTCAACTATATTAATTTAATGCTTCAGCTCAAAAATCCACTATGAGGCCAGACCTACTGCAATTTCCATCAGGCAGGGTCATAGTTTTTTCCTGAAGCTCTTCACTAAGTTTCTATGGACACACAGGGTGAGGATGAAGAATGTGAGAAGTTCCTACTTGTTCCCTCCTAGTTTCAAGCCCTCAAAGGCAATCCTTTTTCATGTCAGACTCTTTCCTTCACCTGTTTCCAAGTTCTTCTGGGGACATCACATTTTTTACCTCCTTCTACATTTCTCACTGTTTCTGTCTGATCTCAATTTCTCTTCATGCATTGCTCATAACACTATTTTTCTGTGTTCTTCCCACAAACTGCAACACCCAACCTGCTTTGGTTCTAGGCAAAAAAATTATCCAGACCATGCTGGACCTTGATCTTGTCCTCAAATGACCAGTATGTCTTAATTCAGCTGAAAACTAACTTATGTCTGCATCATTTGTTGTGTGTGCCTTAAAATATTGTTATATGTTATTATAAATTGTGGCTATATATATGATACAAATTAGGATTTCTCAGACCAGAGTCCATAGACAAAGTTCTGCTATATATGGTCTTGAGGCTTAGTTTGATTTAAATCTTAATGGGCGCATCTACATGTGCATTAATGCACCTTTTCTAATTCGCATTAAATTTAGTACCTCCAATCTGAGGTACTAAATTAATGTGCATTAGGCTGCGCTAACACTCAGTAGCACATTTGCATGCTTTTTAGTGATACTTAATGCACAGTAGACTATTTTACTGCACATTAGTGTAATGTCATGGTTTTTAACTTGACATTAATGCTCAGTAAAACAGTCGACTGTGTATTAAAGTGCATGTGTAGACATATCCAGTGAAACATATAAAATGAGCCCAGTTCCCACTGCTGTATGCACCCCGGTGGAGGCCCAGGGGGCATGTGCCCCCCCCCCCCCCCCGATCTGTGTGTGGGGTAGGTGTGGCTGCAGCTACACACAGCTGTCTTTGCCCCCCGGAGGCATGTGATGTCACATGTGTCCCGCCACTGAGTGGGCAGGGGCACAGTGCTGCGCAGCGCAGCGCAGCGGCAGTAGGTACGTGGCATTGCACCATTTACAGGGCAGCTGCAGCTAGGTGCAAAGTGCAGAGGGCAGCAACAGCCACCTTCGCCCTGAGCACAGATGTGGGGGGGGGGCATGCTCCCCCCGGGCTTCTGCTGGTGCACGCATAATGGCGGGAGTCCCCCTGCACTCCTGGATAAGCTTCCCAGGCTCCAATTGTCCCACCACCTGGCCCGGCTGGGGCCCCATTCACCCCAGCCCCTGCCCCTGCCTGTGCCCCACTCCCTCACAGCAGGGGCCTCAATATGCCCTCCCCACCAGCCCCTTCCCCTTCACAGAATAGATAAATACTTGCCTGGGCAGTCAGTGATCCACACGCTGGGCCGCGATCCTGGTTGTGTGCATGCCCCTCCCTACTGCTGCTGCAGCCACCCGGAGTCCTCAACCAGGCTGCCTTGCAGCTCTACCCACTGCCCCACATTTGGGAGGGCTGAGCCCCTTTAGTCCCCACCTTCTGCTGCCTATGGTAGTGACTCCATAGTTCATAAACTCTGTCTTATAGAATATTATTGATATACAATGCTTTTAAGAAAGTAGGACCAGTTTCCTCAGCTGATGTAACTGATCATTGCAGATAATGCATGAATTTACACTGGTTTAGGAACTGCTCTGTTTGCTCTTTAGAACTTACCGTATTTTCTCACGTACAATATGCCCCTGAATAACATACAAACCTTGTTTTTGAAAGGCAGAATAAGAAGAAAAACAACTTTCTTTGAAAATACTGGTAAATAGCAGTAAGTAATTGAGTAGCTGTTTCTGCAGCAGAGGTCTCTGCCAGGTAAGAAAGAAAAAGTATCCACAGCTAGCAACCAGGGACCCCCATGTACAGCATGTGCAGTATTACTTTTGTTTTCCCCAACAGACAGAAACTGCTGTTACCATATTTCCTCACTTACGTGCACCACAGTTTTCAGTGCTGAGTTTTGAGAAAAGTTGAGTTTGTATGCAAGAAAATGAAGTATTTTTTACTCTCATTAGTATAGTAAAATCTCTGTTATCTGGTACTTCACAACTGGAATACCTTATTAACCAGAATTTTGGCACCATGCCACGCTGCACTGCTTTGCCTCCTGCTGTGCCACTGAAAGCAGTGGGATGCACATGGTGGTGTGCCATGCCACTTTGCCTCCTGCTGCACCACTGAAAGCAGTGGGATGCACACAACCGTGCTGCACTGCTTTGCCTCCTGCTGCATGGGGGCAGGGGGTGGGAAGCTTGCACACAGTGGTATGACCTGCTGGTGGGGGAGCAGGTACAGGTGGAGTGGGCAGGGCAGGTGTGACTCACTGGTTGGGGGGCAGGCTCAACCCACAAGGGTGACCTGCAGGTGTAATGTGCAGGTGGAGTGGGTGAGCAGGCACAACCTGCAGGTGGGGTGGGGTCACCTCCCAGCAAACCTACACCCCCATCTCTCCTGCCTCTCCCCACATTGAGACTTACTTGCTCAGCTCCAGTAGTGGCAAATGCTTGTGTGATGGGGGTTGAGAGGGATGGCTGGTTGGGGCAAGGGGCTGGGGAGGCAAAAAATAGCAAGGGGCCGAGGGGGGAGGGGGTGGCAAAAAAATAGGCCAGTGCTGGCTGTGGGGAAGTGAAAAGAGCCACCCCGGAGCTGAGGCCAGTGGCTGGGTTTTCCCAGCTTTGGGGCTGCGCAGGGAAAGTGTACAGAAGTTCCATGCACTAGTTTGACCTAAACCAAATAAGTTTCATACTACATGGACCTGGGTTTATCTTAAACCGGGTTCTGCAATTTTTAAACTGATTTGTGTGCATGGAACTTATATAAAGTTGCAGGTTTAGACTGACTGCCAGTCACTGAGACTAGGTCTGTAAGTCTAAAGTTGGAAAACTAGGTTTAAATCAGGTGGCCATTTTGAACCTGATTTAACAGACAGAAAGTACAGACAGACCAACTGTCTGTACTTAGCCTTAAAGTACAGAATTTAGCCCAGAAGCATTTGTAATGCTGGTACCACACTGTGAAAATACACATTTTCATATGGTTATATCTTTTTTTTTTTTGTGAATGTTAAAAGAAATGGGACACAATCAGCTAAAAACAGAGGTTCTGCCAGTAGCATATAGTTTAATCCTACAAGGCACTGGGTTTCATTGCCCAGTGAAGTCAACAGAAATTCAGGGTGTCCAGCATCTGCCAAGACTAAGAACATAGTGAAGTGCCACTGCATACTGTATTTTTGCATTTAAAAATATTTTGTCATACGTAAGATAAAGTTAGAAAAAACTGAAAAATTTAAAGTGACTTTCCAAAGACTAAACTTTCTTTCTGATATCTTATATACTTCTTCTGATAATTGTTCTTTACTACCTATCACATATTGTTCTCCTTGGCTAGATACAGACAATCAAAAAGCTCAAGGCTGAACTGATTCAATCTTTGCAAGTTAGTTTAAGCTACATAGATTGAACCAATAAGCAAGTGAACAGACATTAACTTTTGATTCCAGAAATGCAGCCACATGGCTGCAGTGGTTCAGGCCAGAAGCCATGGGGTGCTTGAGCATGCTTCCCTGCTCAGCTGCAGCAGACAGCTTGGGCCAAGGCACTCTGGGAGGAGGGTTTGCAAGGGAGGTGCAAAGGATGCTGTGATGCTGGGGGACTGTAATTTAACATGAAACTGGAGGGAATCTGGGACAGAAGTTCAGTAAACTGATTTAACCTAAATCAGTTAGGTCTAAAACTACATCCATCCAAGTTTGTCTTAAACTGGTTTCAGCTGTTTTGAAAGTGGTTTATATGCACTGAACTTTTTGACTAGGGACAGATATTACATATACACCAGTTTGAGTGATCAGAAACTGTTTCGAATCTGTAACACAACAGAAGTTCAGTGCACATAAACCCCCTTCAAAATGTCTGAAACCAGTTCAAGATAAACCTGGATGGATATAGTATTTTAACTTAATGGAACTGGCAGGTGTTCATCCACTCCAAGAACCACGCTGATCATTAAAATACCAAAATGAGTCTTCCCTTCTTATGGTACCAAAATGTAATCACTTTGGACAAGCCTTTTGGAGTTTCATTTTCTACATATAATGATAATTTACCAATCAAAGGGATTGATGGTTATTTACTTAATGTTAGGTAACAAAAGAGTAGGCATTATTTTTTTGATCACTTGTTTCTTTCAGGCACCAATGCATGTCAGAAACTGAGCCAAGATTACTACAGTACAGTTCTTGAAACATACCTTCCGAGTTTTATACAATGAAATTAACTCTCCATCAAGTTACATTATTAGTCTTTCAAATTAAACAATCAAATAAGACCATCTACGTTTGGTATTAGCAATGACCGTTGTACTTTTGCAAAAATGGGCTTCCCTCTCTGTGTTTTCACACCAATAAAAAAAGCAGTTGTAAAAATCTATAAAGACCCACAGGAAAGGTGCATTGTTCCTTCTGAGTTTCCAGTGTCCACACTGAAGTCATTTCTTTTATCTATTACTAGTGCATATTTAAACACACACATAATTCTTGCATAATTTTAATACTTATAACATATAACACTGTCTCTTACCAGACAAGTGCATTGCAATTTCATATCCATTGTGGTCTGTACGATATCAAATCACACATCCAATATGCCATTGTTTCTACTCTCCATTTTGCGCAGTGCTTTGGGAATGATGCATGTCTTACAGTCCTCAAAATAATAGAATTCATTAATCTGTAAGTCTCACACTTGAAAGAGTTCCAACTGTCCTGCTATATTATTCCACACTGAGAGGTAAACATAAAGCTGTTGTCATTTTTGTCATAGTTCTTTGGTAAAATTTTACCGCAATAAAATGTTCAGTGTACAATATATGAATATTCTAGTACATTAACAGCGTCTCTATAATTTAGTCAAAACTACTAGGTCCAAAATTTCATCCACAGTACATTATTTGTCTGTTCCCCAATGACATATATAAGACTCAGCCCTTACCCTACCTAAGACCACAATCTAGGGAACACTCACACATGTGTGCAACTTTAAGCATATCAATAATTCCACTGAATTTAAAGGAACTAATCACACCCACACACTTATTCACATATGAAAATATTTGCAGAGGTAGATTTCTTTCAATCCTATTTTTCTATTAAAGAAAACCTAAAAACAAGAGTCCAAAGCTTGCAAGCAACTTTACAATAACAAATCAGAGTGGCATGTGCACCTTTAATACAGGTAAAAATAGCCAATGGGGGTGCAGGTAAGTTAGAAGTGCTGGTTACCTCAGGCACAGGGTTTCTGGTTGGATGCAGAGTGGGTGGGAGAAAGGAGGAGTGGCAATGGCCACATGTGGAGTGGCGGCAGCGTAGGGTGGTGGGTAGCAGGTCAGGGTGGTGCCCTTCCCACCCCTCGCGCGTCACTCCTGCATCCCCCCCATGCCTCCTGGGTCATGCCTCCCCGCCCATCCCCAAGCAGATCCCCAGCCCCTGTCTGCTAGCCCCATCATCCTGACTTACCTGATATTGGGCAAACATTTTGAATTGATTTAACCTCCCCCTAACACCCTCAAATGTCTGTACTTAGCCTAAGTGAATGGCCATTTCTGCCACAATCTCATGCTATTTGCCAGTAAATATAGGAGTCTCAGTGGAGAGTTTCTATCATGGAACTTACCTTTGCATTTGGCCAGGGCTAGCTAAACTGAGTTCTTGTTTCTCTGCCCTGGTGTAGGAAGGGGCGTTTATATCCCTAATAGAAGACTCCACTGAAAGTATGCTACTGTGCACACCTTGGTACCCTCTGAACTGGATGAAATGTAGGAGGGTGTGCAAGAGTTAATGCAACTTTAGGTATGTTTTTAGTCCATATCCCTTGTCCAGGCTGTCTGCAGTGCATGGAGGAAGCTGCAGACTTCCCCACACATAGCATTGCACAGTATTTCCTCAGTGCTTTTACTACTGGGAAACAATAACGTTCCCTGTAGTCACCTTTGACCCAGTATCTTCAACCATCCTGTAACTCCTTCAAAAAGGAATAGTTTGTTAAACATAGTTGCATACCACAACACATGGTCCAGCAGGCTGGGAGACTGAGTGGCTAGCCACAAATGTTAGCCACAGATCATAACTGGTTGGTAGCAGGCTGGCCAGCACAGAAATCAGATCCTTTGTCTGACTCTTCCCTAGATGTTTCGTAGCAATTGTGTTTTCCTTCTGCAAGTTGAGGAATCTCATTGCTCAGTGCAGGAATTATGAAGCAGAAGAGAAGAGTAATGCCTGGGCTCCTCAGACAGTGGCTGTACATGAATGCCCAGATGTTGAGAGAGAGTTTTCAACAAATATTGCAGGAAAATGAATTTTTTGGTGAATACAACTGAATGCTTTCCACATCGTAAAACAGTTACTGACTGTCAGTGGCTGCTTGAAAGCACAGCAGTGGTGGAATGGATTGTGCATTGTGGTCAAGGCAGGGTGCCTCAGTAGAACTCCATGTAGTCCTTTGGACAATGAATGCTTTCATTGAGACTGATCTTGCACTCTCTGAGTACCCCAGAATTGTTAGAAACTGAAATTAGGGTTTAGAGTTCTGCCCCAGGAAAGTAGGATCTGGCCTGTCATATGTGATTCAGGTGGCCTTGAAAGAGAAGAAGGTCATTAGGAAAGCCCCTGAAACTGGTCTTTTCTCCATTTTCTCTGGAGTTCTCTCTGATGTATCCGAAATATAGATTTTGTGTGAGGGGTACTTACAGTCTATCCAGAACAATCTATAGTATACAGGGAAGAAGAGCAAAGGAACCAAACAGGCAAAAAGATGAAATATGAATGACATGCATATACTATATTACAGGGGTTTAGGTTGTAGCCGTGTTGGTCTAAGGACATAGGCAGACAAGATTCCTTGGGTGAATTTGATATCTTTTGTTGGTCTAATAAAAGATATCAAATTCACCCAAGGAATCTTGTCTGCCTATACTATATTAGTGTTTTGTGAAAAAGAAAAAGGAAAGTCAAGAAATCCAAATATGCATTGGTAAAATACAGATAGATCCTTTATGATTCACATTACTATATTCAGTTAACTCCGATATAGAATTTGCTTTATTTTTCTTTTTAAAAAAGGAGAAAAAGAGAGAAAAACCTGTCTCAGTGCTTATTTCTTTTTCCTCTTGCAGCTTTCTGTTTAAGTTAATTCAGCAGTAATTGGATACACTGTGTCTAATTCTTAATAAATCAACAGAACTTTATAGTGATATTGACAGTGGTTTTGCGAGCCCCATTGTTTCTATCAAGAGTTTTATTCTGCTTCAAAACAATTTGCTGTGAACGCCCTTGTTTGTTTGCCACACTAGTCTTTGTTCTTCCTGAAAACTTTGATTTATAACTGTATATAATTGATGGCTCTGGGGTAGGTGGACTATAGCTATTGCTCCTCCTCTTTTAATCTAGCTTTGCCTAGAAATCCATGTAGTGGAGCATTCTCAAGGGAACCAGGCTGGGAAATTTTCTGTATACCCAATGGGAGGCCATTAATCATAGTGAAGAGTCTCTTACTGGCTGCAAGCATGTTTGTGAAAGTAAGGAAAACAAAAGTGGACCACCTCAAAATGACTTATCAAGAGAATAGATGTTAAAGCTAATGTATTCATTGTGATACATCAAAAAAGAATAGTTTATGCATTGCTAATTGTATTGAAGCATATTTATTCAAAAAGATGTGGCACTGAAGTTATTTGAGCCCAGCAGCCAGTTGAATTTTAGAAATCTGTGATTAGAGCCATAGAAGAAAAGAATTATTGATTTGATTACTTTTCTAATTTTTAAAGAGGAACTTTTAAAGCAGTGGATAAAAATTAAGCAAGTATTTGTTGAACATGGATGCCAAGATTTTGTAAAGATCTACGCCAAAAATAAGTTGCTAAGATTTGGAGTATCATGTTTGGAATATCACATTAAAACCATAGAAAAGTCCTGTGGATGCCTTCAGGTTCATAAAACATTTCTAGATTGATAGCTTGATTCCAAAATTAATTGAAATCAACTTCAGCAAATGGGGGGGGGGGGGGAAGGGGGATAGCTTCAGTTCTTTATTATGGACCTATGCATCAAAGGTACTGAGCACCTTGCCCCTGATCCAGCAAAGAGCTGAAGCATCTTCTTAAGTTAATGTGAGACAACTTGCATGCTTCCATGTTATATCCACGCAAAAGTGCTTGCAAGACCTAAACTGTTCTGCTGACAATTTTCAGTCTCCCTCCCTCCCTTTCTTTCTATATTCTTAATAAGAATTAGCTTGTCAGCTGCAAACCTATTATACGTGATTCTACCCGTGACTGCTTAAAAGTATTTTTACAACAGAGCAACTAGGCCAGAATCTGAGCATAACTAAATTGGACTTACAAGAGGCATTTTTGTGATTAGAAATTTCTGCCCAGCCAGGAGAAATGAAGAAAGTGAAGAGGCAGTCAAATAGTTTTTAAGCACTGATAATCTGGCCCTTATCCCACATAAATAACCATAAAGCATGGGAAGAAAAGATACTATAATACCGCATAACAACATTAATTTTATTTACTAAACAAAGTTTTACTTTCGAAGCTGAATTTAATGAAGTCAGAGGTAAAAATGCCAGTTTATTTTTCTCATTGACCTCTGATTCAGCAGTGTATCAAAGTTGTTTTGTTTTGCATTCAGTTGTGTCATTGTGCAAAAATTCTTTAACTGAAGCTGTCTACTTAGCAGATGAGCCAATATAAGTTCAGGCTGTGTTACATACTTTAAATAAGCTACTAGAATTGACAGTCCAATGAATAATGCTTAAAACCAGAATACAAATAGTATTTTAGGGCTGTCTTGTTAAGGGACACAGATTTAGTTGGGTTCAGCTGGTGTGTATGACAAAAATACCAGCTATCAAAGGTATTCCATACAGTAACTACGTTCCATAAAGTTATCCTGATTGAAAGCACACAATATGAACATGTGTATACTAGGGATGTGCAAAATTTCGCTGGCCGTTTCGTTCTGACACTGTTTCGACCGATTTTGAGGTCAAAACAGCAAAGTCAGAATGAAACAAAGGCCGTTGAAATAGCCTCGAAACAAAACAAGGCTGATCAAAACGTTTTGAAAGTTGAAATGTTTCAACCATAGGCTGGGGATGGGAAGTCAGTCCAGCTGGCCTGACTTACCATCCCCAGCACAAGATCCGGCAGGGGGCGGGAGGCAGCCCAGCGGGGCTGCTTCCCGACCTCTGTGCTTCATCATGTCGATGAAGCACGGGGGTCAGGGAAGCAGCCCAGCTGGGCAATCTAGCGCTGGGGATGGGAAGTCAGCCCAGCTGGTCTGACTTCCCATCCCCAGTGAAACTTGAAACAGTGGCGAAACAGCCTTTCTGTTTCGATGGAACAAAACATTTCAACTCGAAATGAAATTCAAGATAAAACGCTGTTCCGTCAAATCGTCGAAACTCAAGGCAAAATGGAACGGTGCCGTTTCACATAGCCCTAATGTATACCAGTAGAAGGATGAATGCATGCTCCAGCTTATTAGAAAGTCCATACTGATTTACAGAAATCAGAGCAGAAAAGAAACTCATTTTTTGAGAGGCACTTTGACATTTTCACAGATAGGTCAAAAAAAGTTTTGCAATGGTAAGGGATATGGCTTGGTTTGTCTTTTTCACTGTTTATAGACAGAGATGTATTTTAGTCTTGTGTACACTGTAATTCATAGTATTTTTATTCTGTTACAACTGTTATTTTATTAGCTCATGATCCAGCAAATATAATGTAATTATTTATATTAGGTGGGAGTCTTAGCCATGGAGAAGGATCTCCTGATGTCATATACTGTCCAGACAGGATACAAAATGACAGTCTCTTTTCCAAAGAAGCCATACTTAAAATTTGAAACATATTTATTACTAACTTAAAATTAAGCATAAGTTAAAGTGTTGTCCTTAAAGGCCCTTTCCTCAAGAGAGCCCCATTTGATTGTCCAGATAATGGCCTTTGTCAACACGTAACAGTTATTTCTTTGATTTTTTTCCTAATAAATTTGTTCCTTCCATGCACTGTCTTCATGACATTCCATTACATATGGATGTGATGCTGCATTTCATTTTCAGCCCCTTTTTAACTATGGCCCTTCTGATCATGTTCTTGTTTCTAGACTTAATTGAAGTCCAAAATTAAGTATTCATTTTAACTAGAATAAATGGTGTAGAGCACTTTTCCCCTCTTTCATTATTGTTACATTTATCTGGAGTTTTGTTGGACTCATGGGATCAAAATACATTCCTTTATTTCTACAGAAAATGAATAGTCTTTGTGTTGCCCTTCACATTTAAAGAAAACATCATATGTTTTGAAAATGTTTTTCAACAACTAAGAAATGCAGCCATACGTTCTAAATATAAATCATTGCTTTATTATCAATAGAAAGAGGTCAAAAGCAATATATGTGGTTGAATGATATGAGTGATGTTTTGGGTGCAAAATACATTCCCCTGCCCAAGTAAATAATCTATAATAATGTAAGTGGAAAAGGCGTATTTAACAAAATAAATGTTTAAAACCTAAATGATATGGAATGTACTTTTTGTAAAATACGAAGCTTGTTGGCAATGATCCAGAACAGCTGAACTATGTTAAAAGGCATAATAAATGCTCATATCTTTGTGTGCAATTATTTAATAGGCAAATAGATTTTTCTATCACTGTCACTGGCAAATAGCCATTTGATACCAGGACTTGGATTAAATGTTTCATCAGTAGTGCCTATTTAAGGATCTTTATGGAACAACAAGTTAGTCCCCTGGGCAAGCCCATGTCAACTGCAATAAAGAGATCCGCACAAGTGAACGAGATGTATTTTTGCAGGAATTACCGGGAGACTAAGATTCTCTGGGTTTCTGGATGCTTTCTAAGGCTGCTTCACATTTTGTTTAAGAGCAGTGTCTGCTGGTAGCAAATGTTGAATGCTGAGCTTTGAATGTCAAAGGGATCTTTATAATTGCCATATTAAAATGGATTTACAAGCCTCTCTCCTTTTTCTGAAAACAGGTGAGTCTCTGCTAAAAACAGAAGCTGAAGGAATTGTATAGTTTGTATTTTCCAGTAAATACTCTGCATCCTAACTGAACTGGTAGTCAAGTAGCACTGACTTGTTTTTCTGCCTGTTTCAAAATACAGTCTCTAAGCTAGGGAAAATGTAGTATCTGTGGATTCAAGATTGGTTTACTTTTAGTTCGGTGCATGTAGTTAATTTTTGCTGCAGTGTTTCATAATTGTTGCATATAGTACATGCATTTGCCATATTATAGCATATTGACTGACTTAAAAGCAGTTTACATTTGCATTTTGTATATGTGTTCATTTCTGTCTTAGAAAATGAATACGTCATTCTTATCTTTACTGAACTGGCAATTAATTAACATTTTCTGTGCTTTAATTTAACCTCAGGATTTGGTTTAAATATGAATGCTATACATTTGTTAAAATCAGACAGATATATAATACAAACTAAATTCATTACACGTAAAGATTTTTTTATATCTATGCAGACACTATACTCACAAATTTAAATAATTTAAGTAACATCCAACATTTTTGGCACACCATCTTTGTTAACTGATGATACTGTGCCTCACCTCCTTAGCTAGATTACTTTTTTCTAAGGTTGAAAAGTGGAAAGCAAGTGCATCTGAGGTTGAACTAAATGAGCCACTGGCAACAGATTCAGACTCAGAACAAGCATCTTTTAGCCTCAGTTGAAATAGCTCAAACTCTTGTTCACTCGCTGGTCTTGGATGAAAAACCAACCTTAAACACTGTCTTGATTTAATCAGTTGACTCGCATGCTGTAGCTGAGACCAGTGAAGGGCCATACACTTTTAAATAGATTTTTACTTTATTAGACCAGACAGCATCAAGGTACATGCATATTTCTCTTGGTGTGATCTTTGTAACTTTAATAAATCTTTCTCTTTTATATATTTTCTTTGCAAAAAACACTCTATGAGACTAGAGTTAAAAGGCCAGTTCTCATTTGTACAAGGCACCTTTACACCATTCTAGTAGAATAGAAGTGCAAAGTAAGCTACATTTATAGCCACTTTGATGCCTTTACACTACCAGAAGAGCGTAAAGAGGCCTTAGTGTAAAAGAAAATTAGGCCCCAAATTGTTAGCTTCCATGTTCCACCAATGGAAATGTAAAAAGAAAGGAAATTAACAGGCAAGTCTCTCAGCCAGCCCATTTATACAACATTAGCAATTCCCCATTAAACTTTATCTCTCTTTCACTACTCTTAGCCTGCATATTTCATCCTGAATAACTGGTATCAGTCTTAGTTCAGATC
Source organism: Alligator sinensis (assembly GCF_000455745.1). Taxonomy (NCBI): domain Eukaryota; kingdom Metazoa; phylum Chordata; order Crocodylia; family Alligatoridae; genus Alligator; species Alligator sinensis. The sequence goes on from NW_005841981.1 coordinate 2,297,820, forward strand.
ATACAAGTGTATGGCTGCAGTGATCAATAATGACTCTGTGTGGCTTTCATAAATTGCGCCAAAGGTTGTTTGTATATGATTCTATTGGTATGAGTAGCCAAGGTATGTTTCTAGGTTGCAATGACAGCTGAGAGACATGTTTTAGAGTTGTGAAGACTGGTGATCTGCACAGTTTATCAAAATGTGTTTATAAAATTGTTCCAAATGTGGCATGAATTTTTATATTGAGATTACAGAATTGAAATCTTCATATGTGCTGGCATATTATATTTATGGTAGCACATTGGTCACGGTGGAGATATGTCGCTGCTGCTGAAAAAAAGCAGATAATACAAAAGAAGTGAAGGAGTGAACCCTTCTAAGTCAACACTTCCTTCCCTTTAACAACATCAGACTTGAATGCCTGTTTTGCTGTTTTTTCTACATACATAGCTATGCTTTTTCCTATGTGACTGTTCAGAGGTGGATCTTTGAGCAACTCTGAAAGACTCCTGTCCTCTCCTTGAAATTGCTGCTCAAGAGCCAGATCTGCAAATCCTGAAGGAAATTGAGCAACTCATCATACATCTCAGGAGAAGTAACAATCAGGGATTGCTTATTTTATTTGGAAATAAAAAGCACTGAATAGGTTAGGAATGACCAAGTCAGGCACAAAGCTTACCAGCTTTTTCCCTTTCCTTCTCTCCTGCTACTTGACACTTGCTTGTTTCAAATTTGACTAAGTTTTTACAGTGACAGTAAATCTGCTACCATGTTCTTACCATGTCAAGCAAAATAGGGCTTCAGCCCTGATTGGGGACTTTGAGTGTTCCTACCTTACTACTACTTCTGCTGCTGCTAAGTAAATCTCTCCTATTCTATTTCATAGCTCTTACCAGTGCTGCTCCTTGCCAAGTGTGCATGGATATTAAGGTATCTAATTTTATCCTCTTTGTGTTGCTTCCACCTTCTAGAATTCCTATGCAAAAGGATGAAATGCATATCAATTTACAAGGTAGTTCAACCTAGTAATTTGAAGTGTAGTAGCTTTTCTTGTGTTTATGAGGTTAGTTTTTCTACTTTTGCAGATTGCTCTTCATGCCTCACTCATGCTGATTCCAGTGGCTGCAGAGTAACTACAGAGCAGATGAAGAGTCTGTCCTGTCTTTACTCTCTCAAGGCCTTATGCTGTCCCCCTGCCAGAAGTTCAGATTTATAATTGGGCTGTGCACAATGGATCTAAGGTTTGGGAAGAAGGAGTTCTCCCCACCAGCCTTATGGCAGGGAATTTCCCTGTCTGCTGGATGACATACCACACCAGTGTTTTAGATAGCAGATTGGTGTTATTTTAGAGACACAGATGCCCGTCCCCACAACAGAGACTGAGAACTGCTGTTTGGCCCAGTACCATAGGTCTCTACCACTTGCATGAAGAAGGTATGTCTTTGACCTTAGCTTCATGGATTTGTTGGATCCTCATTTTGAATGAAGAAGCATGGCTGCTGTGCAGATTTCTTGTTTCATATCAAAATGATGTTCATTATAAAACAGCATTTACTAATGCAAGCACCATCCAAAGGGTGCTAGAACTGGGGTTCCCAAACTGTGGTACACATATCCCTGGGGGCACACAAGACATCTCTGTGGGATATGCAGGGGAAATTATGCAACAGGGGATTTAATTTTCATGATAATAATAATTGGCATTTAAGGGGTTAAAATAGAAAATGTATGCTGGGAAGCTGGTAAATCTGGAAGTGGGTATGCAATAAGAAAAAGTTTGGGGACCTCTGTGGTAGAGCATAGGGTATGTTTTTTACACATACCCTTGCGGGGGACAGAGAAAATAGAAAATGGATGCATGGCTATGACATGAACAAACAGCATGGTTCTGTCTTTGGTAATGTTTGCAGTTTGGCTATATGGGCATTTAAGATCTTTCCCAGCTATCCTGATTAAAATCAAAGAAAGAGTCTGTTTGTTGCCTGTTTATTTGCATCTTGCTCCTCCTATGCAGCAGGGAGGTAAGAGAAGACTTGCATGTCTGCACAGTCAACCCTGCCATAACACAAGACATAACATTGGAACCTGCTACAGGCAAAGTGGAGAGACCAAGACAACCCAATACCTGCATCCTTGTATGCATAGTCGCGCAATTGGGATCTGATGAAATTGCATCCCAGATCCCCAAAATAGTACACTTACATGTCTACTTACATGTCTACTTTTCTTTCCATGGAGACTCTTGTGAGGATGGACTAGCCAGAGTTGAGGCTCAATTAGCTGCATGTGGTACTTTGATCAGCCCCCTAGCATATGTTAACTTTGTTGTGCAATTAGGATCTGATTAATTTTATCCCAGATCCCCAAAACTGTACATCGTCCCATGCCACACATGATTTGTGTGCTATATTGGAGATTTGGGATACAATTTTGTCAGATCCCAATTGCACAACTATGCATACAAGGATGCAGGTATTGAGCTGCCATGGCCCCCCTGCTTTGCCTGTGGCAGGTTCTACTGTTATGTCTTGTGTTATGGCAGGGTTGACTGTTGGAAATCTGGTTGTCGCACCAAACGACAAGGCTAACCTATTTAACGATTTCTTTGCCTCTATTTTCCTGAGCAGAGACTGGACAAGCCCACCCCCTGGGACTCCCTCAGGCCCCAGGAGAGGCGCACCCAGGCCTAGGGTCAGTGAGGACCTAGCCAGGGAACTTCTGGAGGGACTGGACGTATTTAAATCAGCTGGTCCTGACAATCTCCACCCCAGAGTGCTGAGGGAATTAGCAGAGGTCATTGCGGGACCCCTGGCACGGCTTTACGAGCACTTGTGGTACTCTGGTGTAGTGCCAGAGGACTGGAAAAGGGCCGATGTGGTTCCCATTTTCAAAAAAGGGAGGAAGGGGGACCCAGGAAACTATAGGCCAGTTAGTCTTACCTCGGTCCTGGGTAAGCTTTTTGAGAAAATTCTCCTGGCACATGTCCATGAGAGGCCAGCAGGGGAGGTTATGCTTAGGGGCAACCAACACGGGTTCATTAGAGGCAGGTCCTGTCAGACCAACCTGGTGGCCTTCTATGACCAGGTCACAAAATCCTTAGATGCAGGGGTAGCACTGGACGTAGTCTTTCTGGACTTCAGGAAGGCTTTCAACACTCTCTCACCACATTCTCATTAAAATACTAGGGGATTGTGGCATCGACACCTACATAGTCAAATGGGTCGCTAACTGGCTGGAGGGCCACACCCAGAGAGTGGTGGTGGATGGGTCTTTTTCGACCTGGAGGGATGTGGGCAGTGGGGTCCCCCAATGCTCGGTCCTCGGACCCACGCTCTTCAACATCATCAGTGACTTGGATGAGGGGGTAAAAAACACCCTATTCAAATTTGCTGACGACACTAAGATGTGGGGGGATGTGGG
>NW_005841981.1:2301752-2308151 GCF_000455745.1 Alligator sinensis
ACCAACTTCCAAGTGAAGTGGTGCTGGCTCCTACCCTGCGGGTCTTTAAGAGGAGGTTAGACGAACACCTCGCTGGGGTCGTTTGACCCCAGTACTTTTTCCTGTCATGGCAGGGGGTCGGACTTGATGATCTGCTCAGGTCCCTTCCGATCCTACCAACTATGAAACTATGAAACTGTGGTTTCATAGGTTAGACAGTGAGTTTTTATGGGATAGTTCATATAGGGATGATCTTGCCTCAGGCAGGAGGTTGGACTAGGTAACTTGTGCCTCTCTGATTCTCTGGTTCTGATTGGGCCTTCAGTGCTGTGGACTTCTGTGGAAACACTAGGGCTATATTATGCACCCTTGGCCCCCACCCTTTTCTGCACTAGCACTCAATGTCCACCCATAGGTATGAAAGTCAAACTTCCTCTGAGAATTAATATATGCTCGTGCTTAGAAACAAACAGCTGCATTCTAATTGCTAATAGTTTAAAGAGCCTAGTTTTAATCACATTGAATTGCAAGATACAAGAACTTAAATCTGTCCTGGCTTTTGACCAGCATACTTTTTTGAAATATTTTTTTCTTTTGTGGAGGAAGAAGGAAAAAAAATCATTGGTCATATAAACAAAAGGGGGTTGTTTGGAGATTTGTACAGATCTCCATAGAGATTTGTAATGTTAGGAGTAGTCAAGGTGAAGCTGGATTAGTGGGCAAAATGTAGGTGCATGTTAAATGCAATTTATCACATGGATACCATCACCACATGTGAATAAATAGGTGGATAGAGATATGCCTACATATACCATTAGTTTGCTCAGTCAACACCTAATTCAAGTAGATTTCCACAGTACTTACTGCACCAACTGCATGACTGGGGTCATAGCTTCACACAGATTAGCTATTCATGAACAGTTTTTCCATTGTGTTAGGAGCAAGTGTGTTTCTCTTCAGCATTACTCAGGCATACCGGCATTTTCTTTCCATCAGTTTTTTGCAACAGATCTATTTATTGGGATTATTAGAAAGTGATCTCATTGCTGGCATTTAGATTTCCCCTGTGTCCCTCCTGTGGGATCTCAGAAAAATGTTGGAATTCAGGTTTTGTTTCACTCCTTTATGGAGAAATTTTCAGGAAGCCTCTGGGGTACAGGAAATCTTACTCTCTCTTTTCTCACCAGTATTTAAGGATCTGGTTCTTATGTCATTTTACACTGATTTTTATATCGTAACTATTAGTTTCTAATGAATGTTGTTAAAAGTGAAATTATAAGCAATGCTGATAGACTGATTATGCTTTGTGTGAATGGCAAGCTGCTTTGTGCTGTCTTGCGAATGCACAATCAAAGAGTTCAGTTAGCACCTTTCAGACATGAGAAGTTACAGCAAACAGTTTTTGTGAGAAAAGTCTTTTGCGTATTTTCTAGGCTACTGACAATTGTACATTTGAAGTGGCCCCAGAAGTGGAGGAGGAACTTCTGTTTGCGAGCATGCAGCAGCTCTTATGCTGTGGCTGTTATATGTGCATGATCCAGTAGTGATACAGGCGAACTAAAGCACCCTGACTTTGACTTTGGAGTGGTTTTGCTACACTTGGATTGCTGTCGACTCACGAAGAGTTAACAGTAAAATTGTAATGGCTGCTACCCCACCCCTTTTGAAGGTACTGCAAATACACATTTTTCCATACCTCCAGAAAGTTCATGCCTCTTAGCCACTGATGGAAGTTCTCTTAGTGCTACAAAATTTGTTAGAGTTATGCGAAAAGGGATTGTAAATATATTTTCTTGAACCGGTTTGACTAATTATGTTGGAAATTTTAAAACAATTGCTTATGTTTTGAGGAAAAAAAAAAAAAAAAAACATCAGTGGTTCTCAACCTTTTTAGATTTTTAGATTCAAGGCACCTCTTGGTAGACTCAAGGCATCCCTTGGAAAATGCCTTCTCTTAGTTTTCGCTTCTTTTTATACTAAAGAAAAAAAAAAACTCAGAAAGACTACAAGTCAGAATGCTTTTAACACTATGAAATCCCATTGAAAAATCTTCAGTTTAATTTTGTGAATCATGTTTGCACATGTGACAACTAACATTGCATGGCACCCTTGAAAGGATCTCAAGGCAACCCAGAGTGCTATAACACCCTGGCTGAGAAACATAGGAATAATCAAATGAAGTTTTAAACCCAAGCAAAAAAGTGAGAAAGTTTTAAAAAGTGACTATATGAGTTTGGAATTCTGTTATATACCTCTTACCTGACAGTGAGTGAAATTCTGGGTTTACAAAAAAAACCCCAAAACAACCCAGGAAAACTCCCACTGATTTCAACAGGGCCAGGAATTTCTGTATGTTCACGAGGGGTGCAATTTTCTCTTTGATACTTGAAATAACAAAGAACTTGTGGATTTTTGTTTTTATTATCAATAGAAAGTTATTCTTAGGTTTTTTGTTTGATTTGTTTTGGTTGACTTGGGGTTTTTTTTTTTTTGAAAGCCTCTTGCAAATACCCCAGGTAAAGACTGAACCAAAATACTGAACAGATCCAGTTTCCTCACACTTCCAGCTTCCTCCTCCTTCTGAAAGAACTGAAGCTTATTTTGAACCATACTGTGTGGGCCAGGAGCGGTCTGAGGCCCTCAGGGGCGCGCGGCGGGCTGTGGCCAGCAGCCCTGGCACGCGGGTCGGGGAATGCAGGCCGGCAGACTAGAATTAGGCACAGACGCGTAGCGGTTGATTAAAGATTATTTTACTTACACCGTAGATGGTCGCGGTGCAGGCAGGAAAAACTTGCTTGCGTTGCAGTTACAGACAGACACATGGAGTTTGCTAGGCTCCACAACACGAACTCGAAGAAGACCCGCAGAAAACTCAAGCCTCTTGAAATAACTCGGACAGAGCTCTGGATACACACACACACGAAGCTTGCTAGGCTCCATGGAACAAGCGCGCAGGGAAGGGGTTTGTCAAGGGATCACATTCGGCAACAGGGAGAGGCCAGAGGTTGATCAGACCCCTATAGCCTTCTTAAGGCACACGCTGGGTCCGTTAGGCTCCACAGCGCTTAGCATTCTTCATGAGTCAGCATCAGCAGCCTCCTCTACAAGATGATTGTGGAGTCCTCCAACTTGGGCAGAAACCGCTCAAGCCTCTTATACGGCTAGCAAGCCAATCGCTAGCCGCCACGTGGGAATAATTTAGAACTGGCCAATAGTGGGACACAAATTTGCATGTGGGTGGTGGGAACTCCTTTGCACTGGGGTTTTCTCTTTGCAACTGAGAAATGCACCGTGCAAAGAAAGCTCCTTGTGGCGGGAAATAATTTAGCAGTGCCGAAGCGCGCACACACAAAATCACACCCTTGGGTTGTGACACATACCTTGCCTGATTACTGATATCATATTTAGACAATATAGAACTCAAGAGTTGTGAATGAGTTCTGTGTGAGACCAAAGGAAACTTGGTGTTTAAAGTGAATTTTTGTTTTGAATATCGTGGTTCATGTGAATCCCACTATTCAGTGATCAATAAGGCTAAGTACAGATAGTCAAAAAGCCTGAGGCTGAATCAATTCAGTCTTTGCAGGTTAGCTTAAGCTGCTGAGACTAAGCTGAGAAACAACAGGACAAATCACTTTTGATTCAAGAAATGTAGCCACATGCCTGCAGTGGCTCAGGCCAGAAGCCCAGGGGTTCTAGGGCACAGCTCTCTGGCATGTAGCCAGCATAGACTGTGTTCACTTCCTCTTCCTGCTGCCCCCAGGGTCTCTGGGATTTGTAGTTGAGAATCACAGCAGCAGGACTCTGCAGGGTTTCTCATCACTTCATCTTCCTACTTCCAGGTGCTTCTGGGATTTGTAGTCTACAGTCACAGCCAGCAGTAAGTTTTTGGCAGGGCAGGGAAGCTCTGTACATGGGGGAAGGGAAGTTCCCCTCCCTGGCCCCAGACTGTAGCCAGGGTTTGACTAGGAGGGGCAGTCCCTGCTGCCCGCCCCCCGCCTGCTGGAACAGACAGCCCAGCCCAAGGCTGGAAAGCATGCTAGGATGCTGGGGGACTGCGATTTAACTTGAACCTGGAAGGGGTCTGGCACAGAAGTTCCATAAACTGGTTTGACCCAAATCAATTAAGTCTGATGCTACATTCACCCAGGTTTATCTTAAACCAGTTTCTGATCACTTAAACTGGTTTATGTGCAACTCCTGTCCCTAGCCTTACAGATAAACTAAAATAAAAACTTGCACAAAATTCTGTGCTCAGAAACTATCCTGTCTTGCACAGCTTTTCTGGTATTGTTGCTCCCTGACAAAGAGGATTGGAAATCTGGATTCAGATTCTTCAGGCTTATACGGAGTGAACACTTATTGTTATTGTTGTTAATACAGTACTAATAAAACATTAACAGTGCCCAAAAACAGGTATCTTTCTCTCTGAACAAAATAACTTTCAATTGGGAAAGAAGCTAAAATAAAAGTCTAGTATTTTATAAATCATGTTGTCTGTACCATCAAGTTGCAGATGTAGCATTTCTCCTTCAGTGGTTAATAGCCTTCACATAAAGCTTGTTTACAGCCAGTACAAATCCTGGACACACGGTAGAATTTCAGTTCTTAAGCCTGTGCTGAACTTTAATAGCTTCCATGAAACAAAATATAGTTATTATTATTGTTGTTGTTTTTACTTATTAGCTGTCATGTGGCCAATAGCTAGGTGTCTCTCAGAATGAATAGCTGGTTACTTGTATACTCCACAAAGTTTAAATTAGTCCTGGACCAAATTAAGTCAAATAGAGCTTTGCTGTTGATTTCAGTGAAACCTAAGATTTTACTCTTTAAATTCAAAGGTGATACAGAGGGAGGTGAGAACAAACTGGAAGATGAGAGGAATGGAGAGTGACATGATGAGGTAAATAAAATGGTGGGAAATAAGCATACCTCAGTAACAGTGGTGTGGGTTTTCCAGAAAATTTGAATCGGAAAATTTTCCACTGCCCTAAATAGAGCATGATCTGATTTAGCATGTTTATTTGACTTATATTCAGTAAACAAAACTAAAAAAGTACCCCCATGTTAATCTTATATCCCAATAGCCACAAGTATTTGAACGGAAATATTTTATGAGGAAAAAAATTAAATACAGCACACTTAATGTGGTTTAAATGTTATATTCAAATAAATTCAAAGCTTTATGTGGAAAGAAATTATTTTTATTGGACTACTTGTAAAAATATAAAGACAATACACAATAGCATGTACTTCCCTTACATTGTTTGTTTAAATTTAAGAAAAAAACTGAAAGCACTGAAAACTATTGACAAACTAATTTTAGCATGCACAAAGAACTATGCATGATATGCCGTGCTTTGGTTTTGATTTGACCTGCACAGCCAATTGCCTGAATTCATAACTTGATTTTTGGTTTGGATTATTACAGGAAACCCTCGCTATTTGCGGGTTCGGTATTTGTGGTTTCAATTATTCGTGAATACCGAACCCGTATTTTAAATACGCCCGCCAGGGCACTGCAGGTAGGGGTGGATTATTCATGGATTTTGCCATTCATAGGGGATCTAAGAACGTATCCCATGTGAATGGTGAGGATTGCCTGTATGTGAGTGTATTTGCCCTCCTGTTTACAAATCAATAAAACATATATGTACTCTCTCACACACTTCCTAGGGAAAATCACCTGAAAAACAATTACAACTTTGAAGCTGCCAAGCTTACCTAATATTGTATGGGCATCCATTCATTGTTACTAATGAATTTTATGAAAAAATTCATTTTTGGAAATGGAAAATTTCCCAGGGAAAAATAAAGCACTGGAAAATTTTCTGGAAAAGTTTCTGCCCCCAAATCTCTGCTCAGCAAACAGGGAACATTGGAGTTTTATGATTTTTCAGTAGTTGGTTTACATAAGAATAGTGTGGCAGTGCACTGTGTGTGCCTGCCACTTTAAGGGCCTGGAGCTGGCAGCCTCCAGGTGCCTGATGAGGGCAGCCATTTTGAGGCAAAGGCTGCCTATATAAACAAGGCAGTTTGGCTGCAGGAGGCAGGCAGCAACATTGCCTGGTTGAAGGGCTGTTGTGAATGACCCGGAGGTAAGGGGGAGCTGCAAGGGGATGGTTAGGAGGCTCCTGGGCCTGGGCATGACCTGAAACTGTACCCTGCTGGGTGGTCTGGTGGGGCTCTCAGTGGTGCGGGAGCCCCAGGAAATTCCAGGCCAGTTATCACCCCGGTGAAAGGCGGGTTGGGGTGCATTAACCCCTAGCTCCCACCACCACCAGGTGGGTTACCCATGTGTTTGTTGGAGGGCCTAGAGGGCCAGTGTTGTGAGGGGCCCAGAGAGGGTGGACCCTGAGAGTGGGAGTGATGTGGGTGTGGTGCTGCGGTTGCCCCCGAGAGGATGGGGAGTAGTGGCAC
>NW_005841981.1:2308174-2311046 GCF_000455745.1 Alligator sinensis
CCCGAAGGGGAGAGTACCCTCGACTGGCCCAAGCTGGGGCCAGGACTACGGTAGTCAAAAGGGCCGGGGGCCCACCGCAAGGGACGCCCAAGAGCCGGGGGCCTGGGGTCCTGACTGGCCTGGAGGTGGGCCAGGGCAAGTGACCGAAGGTCCCGGGGGGGACCCACACCCGAGAGGGGAACATGGCTTCGGGAGGGCTAGGTAGCCCGGATGATGGCGGAGTGGCCGCCTGAGAGGATCATAGAGGGGTCCTGTACGGATCATTCAGGGGCCCAGTGTGAGGCCGGTGATGATGTGAACACCATGATGCCATCTGCGAGGCTTGGGCTGCGGTATTAGGGGAGGTCGGAGCTGCAGAGCGCCCCCTGGCATCGGGGCATTACAATGGGCAGCCTCCCCCTTAATTGACATCTTAATTGAACTAATAATCATCAAAGGCGTGGTGGGGGAGACAGGTGGGCGGTTGCCCAGAGACAGGTGGGCGGGCCGTGGAGATCCACCCCGAGGTGGCCCCCTGTCACAAATAGTTAATATAGTTAAACGCAATGACCTAACTTGCACAGCACAGTCTTCAGTTGAGATGGAAGGTTGTTTTCTATAACTTTGTTTCTTCAAATCTCTGTAACTCGTCAATTCATTGAGCTTGACCATATTTTGTATTTATTCAGGAATTATTGCAGGGTAATAAAAGGCGAAATTTTACTGATGATGTGTAATCAGTTCATTTGGTGGCCAGTTGATCAAATTATGGAGAGAAGCAGTTAAGCCATCACTTTGCTCTTAGCTATTTGCGTTAGTTTTATATCCAGCTGCTTTGCTTCAACTAGTGCCCTGTTCTGCTATGCCTGATTCAGTAAATCACAGTTAATAAACAGCAATTAGTTAATGTGAAGACATACCAACAAAAAAAAAGACCTCAAAAAAGAAAACCAAATTGAAATAGTGTGTATTAGGCTATGGTTTTTCCATGAAAATGAGCTCTGCACTCAGTTTCTTATTGTATAATTCCACTTAGGTGCCCTTGCTAAAAGTACTCTGTTTACAGTTTCTGCTATGTAGACTGTCCCCATGGAGATTGTATGCTGTGTGTTGTCTTGGTTTTTGCAGTTAATAAGATCCTAGATGTTCATTGAGGCTTCTCTGAGACATATTGTAAAAAGGGGTCACTAAAATGGGTGCTTTGCTAGATTAACAAGTATAAAAATAGCAACAGACGAATTTTATTTTGGAGGGGGGCACAGAATTATGGTACCATAAACTTTAACACCCAACATTCAAAGAAATATTTTTGCTTGGTGAGGAAGTTCTGTTCTGGTCCTATTTACATTCCGTTTTTCATGGCATTTGTTAAAGAAGGCTGTTGTACATGGTTTATTGACTGAGGTATAAAAGTGCTGAGTCTACAGTTTTGTGTGTGTGTGTGTGTGTGTGTGTTTTTTTTTTTTTTTTTTAAAGCTCTTTGGGCCTGATTGTATCCAATTCAATTTGTTCCTTTCCTATAGTTTGGTCTCCTTTTCTATTTACTGCTTTACCCCTGTCTTTATAAATATCTTTTTGTTCTCTCTTTATATGTCTGCATCATAAAATCACAGTCAGAAGTACAGGCATTATCACTATAAAATAAACCGTGTCTACCTTATAGTCGGTATCATCTGCTGTGATGTTGCATTCTATGTATTATCAGTTTTCCCGTAAGAGGAAAATTAGAGCATGTATTTTCCACATGAAGAAATCAAATGTAATCTAAATGCAAACCACAGGTTTTATTGCACAGTAATATTTGATAGCACTGCTATTACTAATCCTAGTATGACAAGAAACACAGTATAGTTATGAAGTTCAGAACAATGTCAGGGCCCTTTATGCTTTTTTTTGGTTGGAACAACCACAAAGTCAAAAACCAGTTAGTGAAAGATAATTTGCCAATCTGTTCTGAGACCTACAGACTATTATAGTTTGCACAAACTTATTTAGAGCCAATATAAGTAAATATATGTTTTTCATAATTTCAGTGAAGATGGTGCTGAATAGTACAATTAACATGGGAAAATTGGCTACAAAGAGTGAATGTCTGAGTGTTGATGTATTTGTCTTTGAAACATGCTTCTTTTGGGCTTCTGACTTTTTTTTTTGTTTGTATTTGGGGTTTTAACTTTCACAGACAATGAAACAACAAGGCAAAATGATTGCATTACAATAGACAGCATGCATGTCCCAGAAGGAAACTGCTCTTGGTCTCATAGATAATACCAAGCAATTAAGATGACAGTGGATGAACTTTTTCAGTGTGCTGCTAAACATGTTAGTGATATAACAATGAGTTTTCAGTGTAGTCCAGTAAAATGATACAGAGATGCCTTTATAATATGGTGAGAAGTTAGGAATATTGGGTAATACTACCAATTGGGCGCACACATGCACACACAGATAATCTCATAGACATTAGGGCTGGAAGGGACCTCAGAAGATTGAGTCCAGCCCCCTGCCCAAAGGGCAAGAAGTTAGCTGGGGTCATAGGATCCCAGCAAGATAAGCATCCAGTTTGCTCTTGAAGGTGTTCAATGTAGGCGCTTGAACCGCCTCCGGTGGCAGGCTGTTCCAGACCTTGGGGGCTCAGACAGTAAAGAAATTCTTCCTTATGTCCAGCCTGAAACGGTCTTGTAGTAGTTTATGACCGTTCGACCTAGTCATCATCCCTTGGGGCACTCTGGTGAACAAACATTCCCCCAGATACTGGTGGTCACCCCTGAAACTTATAGGTGGCCATCAGATCACCCCTGAGCCTGTGCTTTTCCAGGCTAAAGAGCCCCAGGGCTCTCAGCCTGTCTCATCCGCCCACTTGCTGAGCCTGTCCAGGTCAGCCTGGATCACC
>NW_005841981.1:2311566-2312022 GCF_000455745.1 Alligator sinensis
GTAACCGATCAGGGCCGGCTGACTTGAACGTATCCAGCCTGTCAAGGTGTTCCTTCACGAGGTCAGCTTCAATGGAGGGCAAGGAATCTCGCTTACCTGGGCCTCCCTGATCCATAGTGGGCAGGGCCATCCCATGGAACTGGTGAAAAACTGATGCAAAGTACCCATTTAGCAAGTTCGCTTTTTCCTGGGCGTCTGTTGTCAGTTGCCCTATCTGGTTTAGCAGGGGTCCAATGTTGCCCCTGCTTTTCCTCTGGCTCCCCACATATCTGAAAAAGGACTTCTTATTGTCCTTGATTACTTAAAGACCTGCCATAACTAATACAAACTCTGTCTTGCTATATTTTGTCTATTTTGATATCTTTTTCCATGATTTTCATAGATTTCATAGATATTAGGGCTGGAAGGGACCTCAGAAGATCATCGAGTCCAGCCCCCTGCCCAAAGGGCAGGAAG
>NW_005841981.1:2312362-2317207 GCF_000455745.1 Alligator sinensis
GCCCAAAACTGGACGCAGTACTCCAGCTGCGGCCTCACCAAGGCCAAGTACAAGGGGAGAATGACGTCCCGGGATTTGCTTGAGAAGCATCTATGGATGCAAGTCAGCATTTTGGTCGCTTTACTAGCCACAGCATCGCACTGCAGGCTCATGTTCATCTTGTGGTCAATGATGACCCCCAAGTCTCTTTCTTGCGTAGTGCTAGCCAACATAGCACTGCCGAGCCTATAAGGATGCTGCGGGTTTTTCTTCCCAAGGTGGAGAACCTTGCATTTATCGGCGTTGAACACCATCAGATTCTCGTCTGCCCACTTGCTGAGCCTGCCCAGGTCAGCCTGGATCATCCGCCTGTCTTCTGGTGTGGATGCTTTTCCCCAAAGTTTGGTGTCATCAGCGAACTTGGCCAGTCCGCTTCTGACTCCAGTGTCCACATCATTTAATGAAGAAGTTGAACAGTATGGGTCCAAGGACAGCCTTGGGGGACCCCACTGGTCACAGGACACCACGATGAGTGACTTCCATCGATTACTACCCTCTGGGTCCGACCCCGGAGCCAATTTTCCAGCCAGCGGATCGTGGAGGACCCAAGGTGACAACTGGCCAGTTTCTCCAAGAGGCGATCATGGGGAAACCAGATCGAAGGCTTTTTTGCAGTCAAGATATATGACATCAATCTCTTCTCCCTTGTCCAGGTGATAGGTCACCTGGTCGTAGAAGGAATGATGCCTATATCCAAGATTTTATTGAATGTTTATTAACTGTAGGTAAAGTACATAATGGCTGAGTCAGCCCGCTGCTGTGATAGTATCAGTTACCATTAAAAAGAAGATTATGCTTGCATTTGATTTCTACTCTCAAGTCCAATTGAGCAGTTGCAACATAATTTCTTTATAATTTATTATTTCTGTGTCCTTTTCATAAAAGGAGCTTATAGTAATAAACGCATTTTTAATTTTTTAAAAAGTGCTATCACCTAAGGATCTCAAGGCACTAGATAAATTTCAAATGTATTTAGCTGCACAAAATCATTTTTGAGAGACTTGGGTTTTCCTTGCCCATTGGGCATCTGTAGTTGGGTAGGGTACAACCACTGTTTAAGAACACATTGTTTCACAATACAGTTGATTGGAACAAAAAGTGAAGAAAAATGACATACTATGGAAACTACAAGGGGATTTTAAGCGGGTAGAACAGGAGGAGACAAAATACAGCCCATCAGCTGATTGGATCTGGCCTGCAGGTGGGCACCCACCAATTAATTGTGTAAGGCCCTGCTAGTGGCTGCCCCTGCTGCGCTCTGCATGGGGCCAAGTCCTACCCACTCATGCCTAGGGCAACACATGCTGCACTTCCAGCCTCCCCTGCTGGAGGATGTCAGCCCCAGTCAGCAGGCACAGATTCTGACCACCCAGGTAACTGCTGGGCTCCCCTGGCCTCCAGCGACTCTTCCTCTTGTCCCTACAGCAGTGCTCCGGGCAGCAGGTACAGAAGGGAAGCTGCATTGTTGAAGGGAGTGGGGTGGATTCTGGCTGCAGCTCACTTTGGTCCTGCTCATGCATGGCTGGGCAGAAGAGCATGTGGATAGAGGGGGAGCATGAAAGAACTTGGCTGCTCACAAAGCCCTGCCGGGCAGGCAGGTGGGGTCAGAGCAGCATCAGCAAGAGCCAGAGTGGGTTTTGTTCAGCCCTACCGGGCAGACGCAAGACAGGCAGGTGGGGCAGGAGTAGCATCAGGAGCCACCATGAGCTTGATGCAGCCCTGCCCTGTGCGAACATGGGATGGAAGCAGCAGCAGGAGCTACCACAGGCTCGGCTGCAGCCCTGTTGGGCAGGTGTGGGATGTAGACCAAGAGAGCCAGTGGTGCCAGGCTCGGCTCCCTATCCCCCTTCCCCTCTCCTAGGGGCTTCTCTTGCTGCCTGCTGGTGGCAGCTGCCTTCCCACCCCTTTGCAGCATGCTGCAAGCCATGCAGGCAGTGCGAATCCCCATCCTCCTACCCCCGCCTGTGGAAGGGCTGGCCTCAGCCACATCATAAAGAGCAAGGCATGGAGGAAGCCAGGTATAGGGAGGAAGCCCTCCACCGTGCACATCCAGCCCACCCACACCCCCAACCACACATCCTACACAGGCACTCACACCCCCTACCCCCCACAATACTCACACACCCAACAGTGTCCCATGCACCCCACACCCTGCTGTCCCACACACTGCCTACATCCCACCCCACCATCCCCACACTCCACCATACCTACACACACACACAACCCACTTCCACCACAGCCCCATCCCTCACCATACCCACACCCCCACACACATCCTACACGTAAACACATCCACACGTATACCCACATGCCCCACGTGCACCCACACACTCATCCAACACTGTCCCACAAACCCTTCACCATAGCCACACATCCTGCACCCCCACACACATCCACACATGCACCCCCGCCCCACCACACCCAACAGTTCCACACACCCCACACACACTCGCCTCTCCCACACTCTCAAATACCCCAGCTGCACCATACCCACACCCCACATAGAACCACATATCCCCTCCCCCAGCCCTCCAGACACAATATACAAGGAGCCCCCCCCCCTCCACTGGAGTACTTTCTGGGCAAGGGGAGAGATTTCTGGTTGTAAAGGTCAGGGCTTAGGAATCGGGACTTCCAGTCCCAAGATGGTGACCAGAAAGTGGGGCACCTGTTGTGGGATGAAGCTACCCTTGCAGCCCTCAACAGCTCACCAAAACTCATTAAGCCACCTCCAGCTGAAATAGCTGCCTGCCCCTAAGGTAGAATGTAATCAGCAGAGTAATAATTTGGCCAGGGCACTGGGGTTAATAGCCATACTCAAGTAAAAAAAATACCGTTAAGTTGAATGGACAAAAGTACTTAGGATCTTAATATTACATTTTATCCAGAAGATAGTATCTTTGCTACCAGAGTGTCTTCTAATATTCTTCTGGGGCACAAGATCAATAATAACTTTAGATTGAAGTGTGCTTCTTAACAGATCACCAGGGGTCTGGGTTTTCCATTTCTGCCCGTGCTGCCCCCTACCCTGCCTCCCCTCTGGGGTAGAACTGCAGCCTGAGGGGAGTGGTGGTTGTGGAGTAGAGCTGTTGCCCAGCATGGTGGTGGGAGGAGGTGAGGGCGTTGTGGTCTGCTGTCTGCCCCCCGGTCTGTTACTCCTTGCACTGCTGGCAGTGCAGCTGACACAGGGGTCCCAGCAGTGGCAGCAACAAGTCTCGCCTCCCTGTTCTGCCCTCCTGTGCTAGGTCCCACCTGCTGGGTCACAGGCAGCTCCTGCCCATGCCATTCTGGCGAGGCAGCAGCCCCATGCCCCACTGTGGTCACAGAAATCTGGTGGGGGCATGTGCCCCCCCCCCCAGTGCTCCTCCATGCATCACCTATGGTTAGACACACACACACACACACACACACACACACACACACACACACACACACCTTGCCCCATACACCCGACCCCCCTCCCCACACACTGGGGGTGGGGGGCAGGAGTGAGGGGCACCAGCAGGGTTAGTGGGATGGGAGGCTGTGGGTTGGGAGTGAGGTGCACTGGTGGGGATGGAGGGCTGTGGGTCAGGAGTGGGGCTCCGGCAGGGCTGAGTAGCTGTGGCTTGGGGGCGAGGGGCACCAGTATATCAGGACTGCTCTGCACCACAGCGCAGCAGTGCGGGGTAGCTCCAGCTGGACCCATGTCCTGGGGAGTAAAATGGGCGGGGGGAACCCTAATTATTCTATGATTAAAAAAAAAAAAAAAAAAAAAAAATCAAAAGCCAAAATATATACCTATTTAGAATTAATTTTATTATAATGATTGAGGCACTATTAGGCTTCTAAATTGCTTTAACATTGTAAATATATCAATAAAACATTCTATTCAGCTGATCTCTATATATAGAGTAGTGTTTCATTTTAATTGTAGAAAAATATGGATTTGGGAGTTTTTAAGCAAAGATTATTTTTTAAACCAGAGAAATTTAGATTTTTTAAACGGAGAAAGCCAGGATCTCTGCAAATCACCAACATTCCTTTGTCTAAGAACTGAAATTTCTGTGGAAGATTGAAGATTTTGATCCAATCCTGTAATTTGCCATCTCTGATTGAAGCATACCTATGGCTGAAAGCTCTTACTATGTGTCTTCTGTCATACAGGCTTTAAAGGGCTAAATCCTATTAACCTTTTGTGCATTTAAATGGCAAATACATAGGTGCATACTTGCTGTGTTTGACACATACGTACAGTTTAGGATTCTGTTCTCACCTGCAGTTCACCCTGTGCCTATACTTGCCAGAAGTGAGAGGGGGATGAAGAGGGTCTGCTCAGCTTTTAGACCAGGGGTGGACAATTATTTCGGGTGGAGGGCCACTTAATGAGTTTTGGTGAGTTGTCGAGGGCCACATGGGTAGCCCTGCCCTTTGATGGTTGCCCCACCCCCTTGATGCCATTTCTGGACCAGAAGTCACACACCCCCTAACCTCTGACTTTTGCCACCAGAACTCCCTCCCCTTCCCCCCCACCCCAAAATGCTCCTTTTGGGGGTGGGTTGCCAATCTTAGAACTAGGAATAAACCAAATCATACACTAAGTCAAACACCAACTATAACATGTTTTTATTTTATTATGTAAAATATTTTTGTCATGATTTGTGTTTACGTATTGCATATAGAAGTGATTGCATAATAACTCAAAAATAATTTTTTATTCTCATATTTTATGGGGGGATATATGTATGGTGGGGGGAGTGTATGATAGGGTGTGGGGGGGGTGGAGAGGGTTTGTGAGGGGGGGTGGCGGGGGGGGTGGGGGGGCCT
>NW_005841981.1:2317271-2322367 GCF_000455745.1 Alligator sinensis
GCGGTGTGTGTGGGGGGCCATGTTGGGGGACATTGTATATGTGGGGGGGTATGGGGCATGGCAGTGTGGGGTTTGTGAGGTGTAGGGACCCCCCTGCAGTAGCAGGTGGGGTACTTGGGGCATGGGCACCAGGTAGTGTGGCTCCAGCCAGTGCTGCACATCACAGCGAGGGGTGCAGTCTGCACCGGGCCATCTGTATTGCTGGTGCTTCCTGCCACTCGCACACAGTCCCCACACTCGCTGGGCATGGGAGGGAAGCCCCACGTGCTGGAGCCCACTGCCTTCCCCAACATGGGGACACACTTTTTTTGTTTTTGATCTAGAAGAGAAAAGACCTACTGAGATCTAATGGCAGGACACTGAAGATAAACATTCAGCTTTAATGTGGGGGACAGTTTCTCAGCAGTGATGGTGTTTAAATGCTGGAACAGTTTATCAAGGGAAGCAGCACCCTTACCATTGCATGCCATCTTTAAAAATGAAATAAGATAGCCAAAGGCTTACTTTTTGTCCAGTTTTTTTGGAAAAACTCTGTGGCCTGTATGTACAAGAAGACGCTGTAGGTTCATAGTGGTTACTTCTGACCTGAAAGTCTATGCTAGTCATCTTGTGAATGTGTAGCTTTTAGCAAGGTCAGATACTAGTTGTGTTTAGTGCTGACCAGTAGTCTTGGTTGTCTTTTCATTTGTGATTTACTCTCTACTGTCTGGCATCCAGTTTTTCTTCTTTTTGCAGAGATATTAGCAAGATATGTTGAAGAGTCAAGATTTGTTTTTAGGTTTGACATATGTTGTAACTTAAGATAAAATAAGTCAAATTCAGAAATGGTATCTCTGGTAATTGTATGCATCCTACCTATTTTTTGTGTCCAGCACTCTTTATCCATCACTGATAATATTGTGTTTCCTTTATCTCTGTTCCTGGTAGTTTTGCCTCTATATTCAATTGTCTCAATTAGTGATGCTTTCAGTTCCCCTGTTTTAGTTTCCAGCTGTCTGTACTTGAGAAGGCCTACTTATTTGTGCAGTTTTTCTAAGCCTTCTTTGCAGTTGTTCCTTCTTTTTGCTTCTTACAGATAAGGAAATTGAATTACTCCTAACCAAAGCATCTGATCAGGGGACTGAAGAGGGTTTTAAGAAAGTTGCATTCCAAGTGTTCTATTATAGCTTTTTTCCATTTCCAGAGGGGGGAGATTCTTTCTTTTTAAGCAGACCTTGGGTATATCTTCATCATTAATGTTGTCACTGTGCCCAGCTGTCTTATCATACTGATAGTTATGATGTTTTCCACTATATTTGCACATGCAACTTGGTATTTGAAAAAGAGATGAGGAAATATATGTGCGCATGTGCATACATGGATGATTGCCTGCATGCAGTCTTTCTCCCTGTATATGTCACAGAAATAATTCTTCAGTCATAGGACTTTCATAGGTTGTAGTTCAGTTTCTTTGCTGAAAATTCAGCACTCTCAAAAGATGCTACTGGGTCTAGCCAGATCTTCCTTCCCTGCCTCTCATCTAAGACACACTCAAAGGTTCTCAGTTTCTCAATTCTAGATGCATGTTGGGAACTCTGTGGACCTTGGGCTGGATACTCATTTATCTGTCACACATAGAATGCATGCCCCTCTTCTGTTGGTCTTTTCCATAGGAGCCAAAAGGGAGAGAAATGCTGCAGGATGTCTAGCCCTTTCCAAGTCTGCTCCTTCCCCTTCCCACCCCTTCCTGCATCATCTTAGATTTCTGCGTAAACCAGGTTTTTTCCAGTTTCCTGGGTTTGGAAGACAAGAGTGAGTGAGTGTAGTTGTAGCTTGTGTTTCATGTATTTTGGTATTGCTTTTTTCAGTGGCTGCTGATTTTATAATCAACTGAATGTCCAGAGCAGAACAGAAGCAGTTGTTGATGATAAACAAATTTATTGTTTTACAGTTTAAAAAACTGGGGACACCCCCCACCCCAAAATGGGCCCTGTGGGAAACAAAATAATGGAAGAGAAGTTATTAAAAATTCAAACTATAATGTACCCTAGTTATTGCATATTACTGCAGGTAGCATATCAGGTAGATAAGAATGAGCTTCTGAAAACGATACCTTGTCTTTTTCACAAAGTGTTTCCTTTTTATACATTGAATTGAACTGAAATGTGTCATTCACTTAGGAGAATGTAAATGGCCCCATTTTTGCACCATGACTCAAGTCAGATTGTCTCTCATAGCTAACTGTAAGTAATTTTCCCAGAGGCAAAAGTGATTTTGAAAGAATAATCACTTTTTAAAAGTGCCCATGTGGGCCTTTTCAGGTATATGAAAATGCTTTGCTAAAAATGTTGGATAACTTTGGTATCACCCAGAGGACTGGAAAAGGGCCAGTGTGGTCCCCATTTTCAAGAAGGGGAGGAAGGAGGACCCGGGCAACTATAGGCCAGTCAGTCTCACCTCCATCCTTGGCAAAGTCTTTGAAAAAATTATCAAGGCTCACATTTGCGAGAGCCCAGCAGGACAAATTATGCTGAGGGGAAACCAGCACAGGTTCATAGCAGGCAGATCATGCCTGACTAATCTAGTCTCTTTTTATGACCAGGTTACAAAACACCTGGACATGGGAGGAAGGGTGGATGTCGTGTACTTAGACTTCAGGAAGGCCTTCGATACGGTATCCCACCCCATACTGGTGAACAAGTTAAGAGGCTGTGACTTGGATGACTACAAAGTCCAGTGGGTGGCGATTTGGCTGGAGGATCGCATCCAGGGAGTCGTGGTGGATGGGTCGGTTTCGACCTGGAAGGGTGTGGGCAGTGGGGTCCCGCAGGGCTCGGTCCTTGGACTGATACTCTTTAATGTCTTCATCAGCGACTTGGACGAGGGAGTGAAATGTACTCTGTCCAAGCTTGCGGATGACACAAAGCTATGGGGAGATGTGGACACACCGGAGGTAGGGAATGACCTGCTGGGTGGCACAGAAGTGGAAAGGGACCTTGGAGTCCTAGTGGACTCCAAGATGAACATGAGTCAGCAGTGTGACGAAGCCATCAGAAAAGCCAATGACACTTTATCGTGCATCAGCAGATACATGACGAATAGATCCAAAGAGGCGATACTTCCCCTCTATCAGGTGCCGGTTACTCTGTAGTTGGAGTACTGCGTGCAATTCTGGGCACCGCACTTCAAGAGGGATGTGGATAACCTGGAGAGGGTCCAGAGAAGGGCCACTCGTATGGTTAAAAGCTTGCAGACCAATCCCTACGAGGAGAGACTAGAGAACCTGGACCTTTTTAGCCTCCGCAAGAGAAGGTTGAGAGGCGACCTTGTGGCTGCCTATAAGTTCATCACGGGGGCACAGAAGGGAATTGGTGAGGTTTTATTCACCAAGGCACCCCTGGGGGTTACAAGAAATAATGGCCACAAGCTAGCAGAGGGCAGATTTAGACTGGACATTAGGAAGAACTTCTTCACAGTTCGAGTGGCCAAGGTCTGGAACGGGCTCCCAAGGGAGGTGGTGCTCTCCCCTACCCTGGGGGTCTTCAAGAGGAGGTTGGATATGCATCTAGCTGGAGTCATCTAACCCCAGCACTCTCTCCTGCCTATGCAGGGGGTCGGACTTGATCTATTGAGGTCCCTTCTGACCCTAACATCTATGAATCTCCCTTCTACAGTTGATAAAACTGAGTCAGAGGATGTTAAGTGACTTGTTTAACATTGCCCGGTTGGTTACACATTCAAAAATATGTTTTAGCCACTTTAAAAGGGGAGGGAAGCAGTTGCTCAAAAGTATGCAGCAGTTGCTATGCTCTAACTGTTAAGTCTGCATCATCCTGTAGTGATACAAGTGAATTAAATCTCCCTAACCTTGGTTCAGAATGAAGCAGGGTTAAAATTGGAGTGGTTTTGCTACATGTGTTGCTGCAGTGTCATGCTTACATAACAGTTGTATGGTATCAGCTTATGTTACTTTTATATTACAGACAGTCCTCAGACTTACGACACAATTGATTCCTGAAAACCACATCTTAAGTCAAAATACTGTAACTCAGAACTGAATTTCCCATAGGAAACAATGTTATAAATGGGGCATTGATTCCTGAACCAAGGCCTGATACCCTATTTTCACCAAAAATAACCCAGAATTTTGTACTCAGTCAATTATAGATGAGCAATATAGCTACATTAATGTATTTTATATTATAAATAGCTATCATATTGATTTGGAAGGACTTCTTTGAGGAGACTTTGCTAGATGTTTTGAAGGACTCTTGGTTGGACGTTTTGAAGGGTTCTTGGCTGGAGTCTTCTCAGGAGTGTTGGCTGCAGGTTTTTCTGTAGTCTTGCCTGCTTTCTTAAAGAAAGTGTCCAAGGAAGTTTGGACAGATGTTGTCCAGGGAGATGGATGATGCAGCAAACTTGTTCACTGGTTTGGCTTGGGGCCAGATCAGGTGTTGTAAAGTCAAAACTGACATCAGAAAGTTGAAACAGGGTGTCAATTTATAAACCTTGTAAGTGTGAAATGTTGTAAGTTGAGGACTGCTTCTACTACTATTATTACATCTGCCTATACCTGTATTCTTCACTGCACTGTCTCTTACATAATTCTTTGTATCTCTGCAATATGGCAGTAAAATGCTCTGATTTTGCCTTATTAATGATTTACCCCAGGGTGCTCTATCTCTTCCCTGTGGGGCAGATCTGGCCCATGGAGCCTTGGCATCTGGCCCACAGAGCTCACCATGGGTGGGAAAATTTGCTAGTGGGGAAATGGTGGCAGTTAAAACTGCCACCCCTCCCTGCTGACAAATTCCCAAGCCCCACACAGCAGATTGGAGTGTGGCTTTTCTCCCTTCCCCCAGGGGCAGATTGGGGCCAAGCTATGCCCCATTCTGCACAGTTGGATTGCAGTCAAGCCATGCTCCCCCTGTGTACCTGGATTGGGGCTGGGTCACATCCCCTTTCCCCTGCAGGGCTGGATCAGGGCTGAGGCCAAGCCCCCTTCTTCCCACAGCCAGATCAGGGCCTAGCCAAGTCCATTTTTCCATGAGTGGCCAGATTTGAGCCTGCCACACCTCCTCTCCCCATGCACCTGGATCAGGGCCAGGCCATGACTC
>NW_005841981.1:2322377-2324111 GCF_000455745.1 Alligator sinensis
GGCAGGGCCATGTCCTCTTCTCCCCACATGTTTGGGACTGGGTTGGGGCCAAGCCAAGCTCCTTTTCACTGCATGGCTGGATCAGGCCCAGGCTGCCTGTCTACCCCTTTCTGTATGGCTGTATGGGCCCTGCTGTGTTCCTCCCAGGCATCAGATTGGGACCATCAACTGGATCTGGCCCACAGACAGACCAGGCACTGCTCATTTGGCTCAGCAGGCAAAAAGTCTGGGCACCTACCCACTAATTTACACTAATTTTGTAATGTTCTAAGCTAGGGGTGTCAAAGATATGGATGTGGCCCATGGAACTGTATGGTCCGGCCTATGAGTCTCAGTCTGACTTCATGTGCCGTGTTCTATAAATGCCAGCCCTGGCCTGGATGGACCTGGCACACTACATGTGGCCCTGGCTGGCCCTGCATACTGGCTGGGGGGCTGGTCCAGATTGGGCCCACAGATCAGCCCCATGCACCAAGGCCAGCATACCAGGCTGGCTGGTTTAGTGCATTCAGCATGTGCCTCAGCATTCACCTCATTCAGCATGTGCCCCTTGCTGGCTCTGCATGAGCCCCAGACCAGGGCCAGCACACACTGCATGCAGGACTGGTCTGGGATGTGCACTGCATAGAATGCCCGCACCAGATGGACCCTGTGCACTGGCTCCTGTGCATGCTACTGGTCTGTGGGCCAGATCTGGCCCACAGACTGGCCCTGCATACCTTATCTGGCTCACAAGGCCAAATTTAATTTGATACCCTTGTTAGGGATTACACAGTCAACAAGGTAGGAGATTGTAGAAGTCTGAGGCTCTTGTAGAAAAATATGTTGAAGCCAATCCGCCCAGGACTTGCTAATCCTCCTAGCTACTCACCTGCCACTCCTTTGATGTTAAAGAAAATCCAAAAAAGGAGAAAGTAAATATTGGGAGGTAGATCTGTTGGTTCTCACTGCAACATAGTTAGCCATCCAGCCTGTTCATGGGGCTCCTCCATCCCCATACCCTGCCCTTGCCATACCAGATGCTCTGAGGTGCAGTTCTTCAGTTATAATCTTTACTTAGTGCACCAATACAGCTCTTGCAGATCATCTAATGCCTATGTCACTGCCTGTTCTCAATAATTGAGCTTACAACCTCACAGGTCCCTAATTCGGTTCAGTCCTTAACTTTACTTGCCCCTTGTGATCTCTGGGTAAACTTCTTCTCCAATCACACTCGTGATTATCCCACATGGCCAGCATTCAAATAAGCAAGAGTTCTAGCACTGCTCCACATTAAACTACAGGGTACCAACTGTGAACCATAACTGGCCTAACACAGTCCCCAGGCTTAGTCCCCATGTTGTGTCCCCATTGGAGGGGAAAACCCCGTCTTCTTGGAGCAGATCCCCTTAGCGGGCCCTCTGCTGCTTCTTCCCCTTTCAGATAATGGTCAAGAAATGCTACACTTGCCAGACTGGCTCCTTATCAGTCTCCCATGTGACACTCTCACTTTGGATTTCACCTCGGGTAAGTCTTGCAGCTTTTGGTTCTCCTCTGCAAGACCTGTTGACCCCAACTGAGGTTGGGTAATTGCTGTACCTTCATGCGGCAGCATGAGCTCTTGCTCCTGCTGGTCTCCCCTCTCTGGGGAGGCAACTTGCCTAACCCCTGGGCCTTTTACTTCTGGGTAAGCTGCCGGAGCCTATCAAGGCAGCTACCCCTGTCAGCCCACTCTCCTGGCAGGGCCCCAGCAGG
>NW_005841981.1:2324121-2335865 GCF_000455745.1 Alligator sinensis
ATTAAACTTGCTTTATTGGCTTCCTTCTCCATGCAGCTAAGACACTCTTTTCCATAGTTAATCTGCCTTCTGACCAATTGTGGCAGGGCACAATGCTGCCCTGCCACAGTGATAACCAGACCCCAGCTCTTCATGCTCTTAACCAGTGCCCAGTCTATTCATGGTGGAACTACTTATTTGCATAAGGGCAAGACATGGTGAATTAAGGGCTCTAAGGTTCCAGTCCTTTCCTTTGCTGTTATGAATGGCAAGTGATGGGACCTGCATGGGCTGGGTCCTGCAGAAAGGCAGATGGGCTCACCAGATCCATTGAATCATTACTCATCTTCTCTTTTTCTAAGCTTGCACAAGACTCTTGTTGTAAATAACCTAAAATGTATACTCTGGACAGAAAGGAGTGGGGCATTTAGTTTAAGGGGGCAACTGCTCCAAGCCAATAACCTCCCACAGATCTACTGGGACTCCAAGAGTAAGGTAATAGTGACAGAATGTTCCATTAAATGTTTTCTACAAATTTATACAAGAAAATGAGGGGTCTAAATGAGAGGCCACAGTGAAACCAAGTTTTTGTTTGGTTTTTTTTTTTCTAGAGGGAAGGTCTGGGAAAAATAAGGAGTATGTCTGAAATTAATCTAAAAGAGGAATTGAACAAATACTATCATTTGAAGGATTCAAAACAAATAACTATTCAAAGGAGCCAACGGCAGCAGGCCAACAATAGCCATTCATCACAGCAAAGATGATGCAGAGAGCTTTGAATAAATTGGACATTAACAAATCACCCACAAAGGATAGGATACACTCTAGGAGTTGATGAAAGTTGAATAAAAAAAAGTGGTAGGGCCAGTGTATTTTTTGACATATTATACTATAGTGAGGAGAATCTCCTTGCTTAGGAGAGTATGGCGGTATAAGGAATATAGCTCAGAGCTGTACTAATTTTTAAGGAGAAAAGCAGGTGAAGCAGGATGGTACGGACCTGCTAGTCTAACTTGTGTACCAGAATATGTTATTGTAAAATATCAGGGGAAATCTGGGTTATAGGAGAGTCTAGGTCAGAGCAGCTAGCAAGAGACTTCACTAGAAACATCATTTGAGACTTTTTATTATTATTTCTAAGTGCTGATTTCACTAAAACACAGGATAGGAGCCTAAGTCTCAAACAGCATTCTTGCCTTGTAGGTTTACAAAAATTAGCTGCAAACACACAACGGAACAAATTAAATGAGGTATCTCTTCTTCTCCCTGCCCTTTATATCTTTGTCTTTGAGCATTGCAGATTCTTGTCTCTTTCTGCCGTGAGAAGTCCAGGCCTCAGGTGAAAGTCAGCTTTTCTGCATGGCTCCCATCTGGCAATGTTTCATTCAGATACTCCTGAATCTTTGCTAGGAATAACCCTCAAACCCTGGTAGCTCTTCCCAGCTTTTATAGGCTTCCTTTCCAGGGCCATGCTAGGACGCACACAGTTGGGCTGTAGAATCCTTCCAGGGCTATAGGCCCCTTGCCTCCCCTAAGTGCTGAACCTAATATGAGCAGCTAGAACTGTTGGCTGACTTGTTTCACTTTAGTACCCAGAGGATGTATCTACACGAGAACTTTACTACTGAGTAGGCTAATTAGCTTTGCAGTAAACATTGCATGTCTACACGTGCACCCCTGTTAGGCTGGAGTAAACTAATTAACTCCACAGCAGGATAGTACTAGTCCTATCCTTGTAAATACAAGTGCTATCCTCCTGCAGAGTTTACGCTGCAGCAGCACGCATGTAGATGGGACTGGCTGGGGCAAGAGGGTGCTTCAGTGACGGGGCTACCTGCTAGCTAGCCCTGCACTGGAGCACCCTTGTGCCTTAGCCAGGTCCTCCACACATTGGGGGAGAGCAGCCCCGGGCTGGTAGGCTGACCTCCAGGGCTCCCTGCTGGCTGGGGCTGCTCCAGTCTGGCTCAACATGCTGTAGTCCTGGGTATACATTCAAATGGTGCACTGGGGAGCAATCAGCATCAGAGTTTATTGCTTCACATTAATTGCATGTGTAGACATGCCCAGAGGCAGCAGTTCTCAACCTTCTTGCTCTTGATTCCAAACTAGTAATCTTTTTTTCTTATCCATGTATCCCAAATAGTTCTCATTCTGTCCTGGCTATATCTGTCATACATGACTTGATGTTGGGTGAGGCAAGAAAGAATGCTTCCACCTCCTGCTGTTGTCATCAATAGAGGTGCACAGATATATCAGTGGCATATCAGATTGGCGCTGATAACAGGAAAATTAACATTATCGGCAATTGCCTTTTTTTTGGCTGATAATATCACTGATAAATGCTGTGTGTATGCATGCAGCCGCAGCATGCACGTGGCCAGGAATGCAGTCAGACAGTTTGGAGACCAACGTCTGTCTGGTAAGTCTGGTGGGGAAGGAGCATAGGGGAGAGAAGAGGCATGGGGGCAGATCGAGGGCCCCATAGTGGGGGAGGGAGGGGATAGGGGCAGGTGCTGCCCATACAGGGCGGTGAATGCGACCCCGGGGCTGGGAGTGGGACAGAGCCATGGGCAGCTCATCCAAGGAGCACAGGTAGGTGGGGAGGGAGTGCTTCCTGCCACTGCGTGCACCCTGAGGGGAGGCATGGGGGACATGCACTCCCCTGGAATTGTATGTGGGGTGAGAGTGGGCTGCAGGCTTAAGACCAGGGCCTGTGCCAGCCTCTTTCCAGCAGGGAGCTGGGCCAGGGCTGTGCATGGGGCAGGTGGGGGACAGGGCTGGGCCAGGGCCATGCATGGGGCATGCACAGGCGGGGTGGGCTCAGCTGCATGTAAGAGTGGGCCATGGCTGCAGTGGCATTGGGAGGGGGGCTGGGGGGAATTTTGGGGTGTCTATAGCCCCCCAAATCTCCCCTAGAATTGTCTGATCGGAGCACTGTGCTTTGCTGCCTTTTTCTCTCAAGAGCCCTGTGCTGGCCATGCGTCCCCTGCCTGCCCCACAGCAGGGGGCTCCAAAGCAGAGGCAGTTCTGGGGGGGCTATAGCCACCCCAAAATTCCCTATAGCTGCCTCTCCCAGCATTGCCCCCACTGCTGGCCACCCTACACAGCTGGGGCCATCTCATCTGCCCTAAGCACAGCTTCCCAGGCAAGCCCCCCACCAGGAAGAGGCTGGCACAGCCCCTGGCCACAAGCCTGCAACAGGCAGTCTACCTCCACCCTGCACACACATCTTGGGTGTCACATGCCCCCCATGCCTCCACTGGGGGTGTGTGCAGTGGCAGGGAGCTGTCCCCTCTCCCCACCCTGCCTGCACCCCCTGGATGAGCCACCTGAAGCTCTGTCCTGCTCCTGGCTCCAGGGTCACATCCACTGCTTTGGCTGGGCAGCCCCTGCCTTTGCTCCTCTCCCTCCCTCACCATGGGGGCCCTGTTCTGCACCCCTCCCACATCTCTTCCCTCCACCACTCCCTTTCCCCTCACATACTTACCACCAGGATGCTGCTTTCCAAGCTGCTGGGCTGCATCCCTGTAAATAGGCTGTTGGACCAGTATTAGCTGATATGGTTAATAATCAGCTATTGATATTAGCCAAGAAAATCTTTATTGGTGCACCCCTAGTCATCAAGAACATGTGCTTCAGTTCTGTTGGTCCTTCAGGCTGCAATGGTAGGGGAAGAATTGTCTGTGGAAACATACGGGATACAGCGTGGGTTTCGGGTCCTCATGGCTGCTGCATTCAAGTGGAAAAGGGTCATCTGTGGATATTTAATGCTACAGAAAGCTTCTGGTGGTATATTTGGCCCCATTCTTCCACAAATGTTAGGGTGCTTGGTGTCTTTTATAATATGAACCAGAAGGCTAAGAGTTTGCATTCCTTTTTATTTGTAAAGTCCTGGTACCTTTGGGTCATACCAGAATGCAAATAGAATTAATCATGCCATTCTGTGTGTATTCTGCAAATAAACAGTGAGGTTCGTTTCCCAGTCATCTCACCTGGGCACATACCTGAGCACTAAGTTCATTGTGAACATCTTTATTTTTAAAAGATGAGAATGGGGATACTATCTAACTAAGGTACACTCCCAGATTATAAATCATTGCATAATGAATAGATTAAAATATTTTGTTAATAGATTCTTGATAAGTTGAAAATGGAATAATGTTTTTAACCTTCCCCAGATAGTTTGTCATAGTGAAATGCTGAGTCCTTTTTTTTTTAATCATGTAAAGCTAATCATAAAATATTTAGGTCCTTTACAATTTGTGGTGACCTCTGGTTTTAATAGAAGAAACCTATAGTTCCTTTAAAGTATAACTAGGAAATTATTCTTGACCATGCAACATTGAAAACAGCTAACTAGATTTGTGGAGGAACTTGTTCTCAAGTGTACAATTAATTAAAAATTGGTGAAACTAAGGCTAGCCTGCAAAGAAACACATGGGACAGCTTTGAGGAAATAACTGTGATTTTAAAGAGAGTCTAAAAAGGCTGGGTCACAGTGTCAGAGAAAAAACCCTCTCTTGCAAAATAACAACGATTGAGGATGGGTGTATATGTACTTTCATATATTTATAGGAAACTTGGATGCTATTTCTTGGTATCAAACTGCTGTACAGTTACTTGAGTGGTTTCGTAGGCTATTAGTAATTTTCCACATTGGTAGGTAGAAGGCTTGGATTTGAGTTTTGGTTTTAGTGGTTCCAAAGCCAGGCTGATGAAGCTTGGACCAATGGCAGAAGGGGAACGTGCTGAGCCGACCAGGCCAGGAGAAATGAAGCCTGATATCTAGTATAGTGAGTGCAGGCCATCAACCATTATTCATTGATACTATATTTTGAAGGTTTAGTAAGGGCCTGGTCCAGTTCGCACTGAAATCCTATTGGAGTCTTCAGCGAGAGCTGGATCAAAGTCACAAAGACCTCCGAAGCCATGATGGACCTTTTCGGGAACTATGGGTGTAAGCAATAAATGGATACTTCACAGCTATTACTTCCCCATCTAGCATAGGTGGGTAAGGAATAGATGGAGCCATAGCTTTACGTCTTACTTCAGGGGTAGGCAATTATATTGGCCGAAGGGCCATTTATTGAGTTTTGGGGAGCTGTCAAGGGCCGCAAGGGTAGTCCTGCCCCTTGACAGGTGGTCACCATTTGGAACCAGAAGTCCTGCCCCTAACCCATGAACTCTGCCATTGGAAGTCCTTGCCCCTAGAAGTATTCCTTTTGAGAGAGGCGGGGTGCCATCTTGGAATCAGAAAAAAGCCAAAACATATAAAGTCAAACACCTACTATAGCATATTTTAATTTTATTACAAAAAATGTTTTTGTCATGATTTGTGTTTGAGCACCGTATAGAGATGATTGCATAATAACTCAATAATAGTCTTACTCTTGTGTATCTGTATATATGTTCTGTGTGTGTGGGGGGGGTGTGTATGGTGGGGTGTAGGGGTTGTGTGTGGTTTGTGAGTGGGTGTGGCTGTATGTGTGCAGGGGTATAGGGTATGTTGGGGGTGTATGTGGGGGAGGGTGTGGGAGGGTAGAGGGGTGTGTAGGTACCCCCTCCCAAACTCCCCCTATGGTGTGCACAGCCCCCTTCCATTGGCGGCGGCGGCGGCGGCAGCAGCAGCAGGCGGTGGGCACTTGTGGTTCACACAAGTAGGTACTGCTGCCCAGTGGTGCAGCTCCAGCCAGTGCTGCACATGATGGCAAGGAACACAGCCAGGTTGGCTCACCTCTATTGTGTGGGGCTCCCTATGGTGCATGTGTAGCTCCCGGCACTCGTGTGCCACCAGGGGAAGCCCTGCACGATGGAGCCGGCTGTCTTTCCACCCCTTGCCAGGCAGGTCCCAGAACTCCACTGGGGAACAGCGGACAGGGCTCCCTCCACTTGATTGTGTCTGGCTGGAGGCTGCCCCTGTGGTGCTCTGCATGGGCTGAGTAGTCCCATCTGCTTTCACCCAAAGCAGCTTGTGTCATGCTTCAGCCATGACCCGCTGACAGAACTACCCCAGCCCCAGCTGTGCACACAACTTCCCAGCAGAGCTGCTTCTGCTCCTGCTGCTGCAGCTGCCCAACTACTGCTGGGCTCCCCCTGTCCAACAGCTCTTCCTTCTCCTCCCCTTGTTACACTGCTACAGGCAGTAGATAGTGCAGGGAAGAGGTGGCAGCCATGGGGACATGTGCTGGGTACCACATGCCCAGCCAGGCAGGGGGAAGCTGCAGCTGGATGGTTTCTGTTCCAGTGTGTAGGGCTCCATCTTTCAGCTGCCTGCCACTCAGCGTGATGAGCAGCCACCTGCAGGCAGCCAAGTGGGTGAAAGGAGGCCAGGAGCTGGAACTATTCTTTTAGAAAGCCAAAAGGGAAAGGCTTGGAAACAGCATTATACAAGAGGGTTGGACTCGAAGACCTCTGGAGGTCCCTTCTGCCACTTCTCTTTGATTTTTTTTTTATAATTGTATGATTCTTTTCCCCATGTTCTGAAAAACGGCTCGTGTTCTTTCTTTAACATCTTCCCACTATTTCACTCTTCTTGTATACGTTCCTTTCATTGCTTCCCATTCTTCATAGTAGCCTCTATACCATCTGCGTACTTGTTCATCTTCCAATAGTCTTGTATTTAAACTTATACTTCCCTCTAGCTTGTGTTCCTTACTCTCCTACTTCCCACACTGTCCTCAGTAGCAGGTGGTCAGAGAAGACCAGTGTTCTCTCTCTTGTTCTAACTTTCCAGTCTACCGACCCAAACATGAGTTGCCACCCACATCCACTCTAGTAAACGTACTTTCAGCTCCAGCCATGGCCTTTTCAGCATCCTATAATTTATGCTTTGCCACTATCCTTACCAGTATCCACGAGGACCTCCTGAAGTCTCTCCCCTTTCCTCCAATATATAATTAAAATATTCAGCCAGTATTAGGGGCAGTGCTCCTGGTAGGAGGATTGTCAGTTCTTCAAAGAGGGTGCAACATGCCTCCTGTTCTGCCAGTGCATAAACTTTCAATATTCTAAACTTTTTCCCTTCCCTTCTCCCTGATCACCTGTAACACATTCTTCCCCCAATTATCTCCTGATAGCTTATTAGTCGCATCTGTGGAACTTTAATTAATACTACCACATTTACCACCTTGTTCTCGTTACTCACCAACCACATAAATGGGTCATGCTTCCATCTTCCCATATGGTCTTTATACTCCCTGTGTCCTGGGATCCCACGTCTTCCTCCATTTGGTCCAAATACTGG
The DNA here is from genome assembly GCF_000455745.1 of Alligator sinensis. Taxonomy (NCBI): domain Eukaryota; kingdom Metazoa; phylum Chordata; order Crocodylia; family Alligatoridae; genus Alligator; species Alligator sinensis. The sequence goes on from NW_005841981.1 coordinate 2,331,344, forward strand.
CCCAGCCCCATCCATTTTTTCATGGCTCTGAATGCTTCCTGCATTAACCAGTATTAGCATGGTAATCATATTTATCCAAGATATTACTCACTACCCTTCAAGTCTAATCTGTGCACTGAGATATTTAGGTCCTGGCATGACTCCACTTCTGATTCGAAACTCATGACCAGTTCTTTTTTTCGTCTCTTCTGTTCTTCCTCCTCCACCTTCTCCTTTCAGCATGTCCATTGCACTCAACAAACTGTATTTTGCTTTTCTCTAAAATTTCTATTCTGGAGGGGCTTTGGATTCCCTCTGAGGGTCTTGATAAATCTGAGGTCTTCAGGGCTGAGTGGAATGGGGGGAGGACTCGAATGGAGACTCCTGTTGTCTGTTCATCTCCTTTTTCTTTCCTTCTGCATCTCTGCCTCCTCTCAAGTACCTCCCTCTCGCGTGTCCACTTCACACATTCTCCGGACCACTCCATGTTGTCGTCATCTTCCTCCTCCTCCTCCTCGCTATTCTTCCACCACTCCCTACCCTTTCCCTTTATCCCTTCTTGCCTCCTCTCTCCCTCTCCCTATTCCTCCTATTGGATCTTTCCAATTTCCCTCCTACCCTTTCTCTCCTTTTATCTTAACTACTCCACTCATCCCTGCCTCTTCTTCCCCTCTCCCTATTTTTTTTCTCTCTCTATCCCCCTTCCCATCCCCCTGTTCCTCCTGTCCTCCCTTCTTATCCATTCCCTGTCCCTTTCCTAATCTCTTTCTTCTCCCTCCCTCCTGACTTGTCCTCCTCCATGGGCCCCATCTCTCCCTCCCCCTTTGGCCTGTTTTCCCCTGCCTCATCTGCTTTCTCTTATCTCATCTTTCCCCCTGTGGTCTGTCCCTGCCCCTCCCCTCCCCCATGCTGGTTTCCCCTGCTCTACTCTCTCTACCTGGTCGTCTTTTGACTATATTTGCAAATGATCTGGGGCAGGTGTGCAGCACATGACCCAATTCTCCACACAAATTACACTTCCATTCCTTCTTATACCCTTGCATTCTGTGACACTTCTCTGCATGCTTTGCAAATCTTGTGTGGGCAGGCCATTGACAAATGCCCCTCCTCCTTGAACCTCATGCATAACTTTGGCTGTCCATAGTACATCACCAATTCTTGGTAGGGCCCTAAGGCACTTTCCAGAAGCAGGTGTCATACCACACCTGCCCCTATTGAATCTGTTCACAGTAATACCCAGGCTATCCAGACCCAAGTCCATACCCCATTCAAGTCTTGGACCTTTTCCACATTCCCCACTCTCTCGTAGTGCTTTGATAACCAAAATTGTTATAGCCTTCTCTTCAATAAAGTCCATATACATCTTAATTGTAATTACTTATTCTCGGGCATCCTCAAAAGCCCCCAAATCAAAATACACCAGGATGGAGTCTTCCTGACATTTCTTGAAAGTTTCTCAAAACTTTTGGTATGCTGTCTCATACCTAAATATTACCTCCCAGTCCAAGTTGCTCCACATCTGGATTAGGCAATCCATATCAAATGCCCAAATCTTTAGCATCCCCTACTGAAATATAGCTGAGTAACCTCTAGCTTTGAAATGCCCAAGCGAAAACCTTGTCTTGTGGAAATCCTTACACAGGACTACTTCCTTCTCCTGGCTCTCATGCATTGTCCTCTACGAGGTGCAGTCTGTCCCATCTCTTTCCTTGCCATTTCAAGCATTGCTGCTGCCACTGCTGATCCCTCCTAGCCAGACCAGACCATCATCCTGATCTTGGCACATGGGCCAAGGAGCAATCTATTGATGGGAACCTTCCCCAAGGCTAGATTAGGGCAGCCCACCTGAATAAGGGGGCTGCCCTTGGATAATGCCCAATGTTGTTGACTCTGCTGGGACCCAGCCCAATGAACTATCTGGTAAATCATGAGTCTTTTAGCTTTGGGCTAATATCATGCATAACTTGTGCTATGTATAAGTAGATACAAAAATGCTACTTAAAAGTGTTTATGGCAGTGCTTCCCAAACTTTCACTGAGCATGACCCCATTTTATGAACTCATTTCCTCAGCTTGGCCCCTCACTTCCAACCCACAGCCCCCTACTCCTGCAACCCTACCTGCTGATGTTGCAACCCCATTTGGGGTCACGACCCAGAGTTTGGGAACTGCTGGTTTATGGAGTAGCTGCGCTAAAACTGTCAGAAGTTTAAAAAAGTTAAACTGCATCAATTCTGCATGAATGAAATCTATGGTTACTTGTAATAACTTGCCTATATGCAAGTTACTATATGTTTTATTATAAGCTAAATTACTATATGGGCCTGTCTGTGTGTATTTATATGTGCCTAAACTCAAATTCCCTTAAGCAAAAGCACATTAAGTGCCTGTCTACACAAGGATGTGCTAATGCTCATTAAGGTGCATTAAATTAGGTGTGAATAGTTAAATTGCATTAGCGCATGTGCAGACATGCTAATGTGCATTAAGACGGTATCTATCCATTGATGCACACTGCGTTAATGTGGATTAGTACATCTACACTAACGTGCATTAGTGCATCTATCACTAATGCAACTTAGCTATTCATGCATAAATTTGATACCTGCATAAAGCAGGTATCAAATTTAGGCTCAAATAGCCTAAAATCACCATTTTTTAGGGCACATTAAGTGTAGATGTGCACTTTTAATGCACCTTAAATTGGGCTAATGTGCATTACATGCACATGTGTAGACAGGTCCTATGTTAATAAATTACTATGTGTTTTACTATAGGCGACAGTTTGCCTATATGCAAATTACTATGTTTAATTCAAGGTCCGTGTTTTGAAATTTGCTCCTCACTGCCATGTGCTCAGGGAGAGTAGGGTCAGATAGTGGGGGGAGGAGAGGGGAGCTGTAGGGGGAAGAAGTTGGGGGCCAGAGGGCAAAGGGGCTGCCTGACCCCCCAGATTTATTTTCCTTCCTGTAGCAGTAGGAGGGAGACACGTTCAGGCAAGTCTCCAATAATTAGATTCTGTATCTGGAAAATTATAACAAATTTATAAATTTTTCATGTATAGAATCTAATTATTGGGGGGTCATTTTATATTTGAGTAAATCAGTATACAACTTTATTTTTCTTTGCCTTGTGTCTCATGCTTTCTCCTTTCTTATTTAAAAAACTGTCAAGCAGAAAATTCTAATTTCTTCCCCATCAATTTCTCTGATGGTATTCTTCAGTGGGGCCCTACACTTCCAGCTTGTGCATGGAAATCCTTGAGATGCTCAGCAACACTTATTGGGCCATCCATTCCTAATGGCAGTTGGGGTCTTGATGCTGCTTTGCCAATATCTGTTTTGGAAGTAGTGCTTTGAGTTTTTACCTATCCTGTTAATTCTATTTTCCATTGGTTGAAGAACTATGAAATGCACACTCTCCCTTTTGCATATGAGTCCCTGCAATTTCAGTAGAACGTATGATTACATGTATTGGGATTAGTCACATGAGTAAAGTTTTAAAGGTTTAACCACTTGTCTATCTGAATGTTGTTTGTATTTTATTTTTAAATGTGCTGCTTATTTTTCTGAACTGAAATTGTTTAGATTTTGCCAAGCTGGTATACATAGCAGAACTCAATAGTTGAAAATAGTATAGGGAAATGAGTGTAATAAATACAATGTGTCCTCCTCTGTTGTAATTGAACTGATTTTCAAATCAAGATATGTCAGCATAAAACATGAAGCAAATATGAAGAACTGCAAACGCATGTCCATCTCCAAAATCATGAAGCCAGATCATCAGCTAGCCAACAATATTGAGCCAATCTTGATGGAACAGAACTTTAACAAAAGCCAACTATATGATAGACAATAGGGGAAACTACCTACATTTCTGAATTGGTATGTTTGTATAGAGATTCTTATTCAATCTGCTGCCCTTCCCTCCATAAAGACCAGTTGAGAGAATTCATGGCACAGTTGATTTATATTTACATTTATGTGCAAGTATAAACATACTCTTTTGTGTGACCTACTTAAGTGCTTGGCATTTCTCCTCTCAGCTCATCTTCCATTGTATCATTTCTGTTTACTGTGACCTATTAGTTGATTTTTTTTTGTTGTTTCTTTAGTAATATTTATCTAACGTCTGGTATGATAGTCACTCTATAGATATTTCTAATGTAACCCTAGAAAAAAGTCAATCCCCTAATTGGAGAAATGACTCACTGCCCTTGATTGACTTGTTGTTCAAAAATTGATTTTGCTGCCATCAAAAGTGCTCTACTGAAATCCAAGGAGGCTGTTAATGAGAAGGGTAGTGTTCAGAAGACTGCATGAGAAATTAGTTGCTTTTCCAGACATCTTAACTTAAGCATTTGGCCATCTCTTAAGCAAATTATAACCCTTATCAAGCATTATGCTTACCTGTGCCCATATTATGAGACTGAGAATATTTCATAAAACTGAAAGGCAGACCTTTTAAAACATGTGAGAAGATTTCTTCTTGCAAAATACATTAGTAAAATTTGGCACTTATTGTCACTAGATGTCATTGAGGGA
>NW_005841981.1:2335896-2372300 GCF_000455745.1 Alligator sinensis
AAGAGGTTTGTAGGATTGAAAAATCATTATTACATGTGGAGAATAGATCCAGTTCAGTTGATCAAGACTACAAAAAAACCCCAACCCAAACAAACAAAACCAAAACAGAAAATGCAAAAGAAAACCCCCATGCTTCAGGGTATAAACTAGCCACTTACTGATGTAGTTAGGAAGAAATTTTCCCTGTGGGCAGCTTATTTTGTAAATCATGTATTAGAGATTTCTTCCTTCTTCCTCTGAAGTGTCTGGTTTTGGTCATTTGTCAGTGACAGGACACTGAGCTAAAATGAGTTAGCCTGATCTAATATGGCAATGTCTGTAATGCTTCCCTGTTCACAAGTAAACTTTTGTTCATTGGGCAGTGTTCTAGTGTTCTTGCTGGAAGAAATCCTATAACCAAGGACAGGAAAGAGGAATTTGGCTGGAAGAACTTTATATCAATGCTATGTTTTGTAGATTCCTTTGAAAAAGTGTATTATTCTTAATATTCTTCTTGAAAGTTCATGTACGTACGTACGTACATACATACATACATACAAAAAAATAAAAGCTCTTTGAGATTTGTGGGGGAGAGGGAGGTTAAGGTAAAAATCCATATTCCACAATTCTGAAGTAATATCCTTGCTTAGAACTTTGTGCTTCTGCAAATTGTAGGGGCAACATTAAGGTTGGGTGGGGAGTGAAAGAGTGACTCATGAAAGGTTTTATGGCAGCAGAGAATTGAAGGCATTTCTTAACTGTTTATAACCAAACTTTCTAATGTGTGTCTGTTCTTTAAAGGTATAGACTTTTTTTTAAAAAAAAGAAAAAACACAGTATTCTCTCTGGGGGTTCACTGAACTCCCTTGAAACGGAGTTTCCCCTTTAACTCTGTTAGCAAAAAGTTTTGTTTAGGAAAGTATTTAGTTAGGCTGAAAGAGGTATAGTGACTAATCTACCTTGGCAGTGAGGAATGTCAAGTGGAGGTGTAATGCCAAGTAACTGCCGTGCCTTGGATTTGCTGTGTAAATCCCAAACTGGATATACTTGTTTTTCTAAGGCTTAAGAGTAGATGAGAGAGTCAAGCTGTTAAGTTGGCCCTTTTTTAGCACCTTAGATAAGATTGCACTATAAAGATAGCGCTGCTTTTTTTTTTTTTTTAACTTCTTAAAGGATGCCTTAGAGGCATGGAATGGGAGTGTACTTTTACATACAGAAAAATGTGAACCTCATATAGATTGAATGCATTTCATTTCCTCACCATATGTCAACAGCAGACTTCTGGACTAGTGTTTATCAGATGCAGAGCTGCTCTTGGAAGATTATCCTTAAATCAAACATCTTGGAAATGCTGGACTGGAGCTCAGGATCTCACAAGAGCACCTCTTTTATTTTGCTGTTTCCCTGCCCTCTGACCATTTATTCTGCCTCTCTGCTCTGACATTTAGATTTACTGTGTTTTTTGAGCTCAATACCATGAAGCAGAGTAAATATTTGTGCTTGTTGCAGACAATTCTGTACCTTCATAATAATAAAAAAGACAGTCCTGATTTCCTCTTACCTGGTGGTAAAGGGATCTCAAAGGCCAAGCCTACAGGAAAGAAAAGGATTGTTTTTAGTTCATATATATTAAGGTCTTAAGATACAGGAACTGAATAGTTTAAAATGTGGTACTAGGAATGGTGATGGGTGGGGGAAAATGGTTCAGCTTGACCTGATAATCCCTTAAAAGTGAAATTAAAATACATTGGGTAGTAAGTGTTGTAATGCATATACCCACTTTGGTCTTGTCTTCAGGAATTTGTAAGTGCCAATATTACAAATGAGACCTGTAGCGGGGGCTGGGATGCAGCCCCTTCTAGCCCCTCATGGTACTGACATTGCCAGGGGTGGGGGAAACTCACCCTGCAGGGTCCAGGTGTTCCTTGCTTCCTTGGTGTGCAGGAGAAGAGCTCTGGGGGAAAACGTGCCCAGTGGGGTTCAAGCGGACCACTCTTCACAGCACATCAGAGAAGAGTTCCAGGGAGAAAAACACCCAGTGGGATTTGGGTGAGTTGTGCTTCCCTGGCATGCTGGTGAAGGAGACCCTGGCACACTGGCTCCAGGGTCAAGGGAACATGTGCCCCTGGGAGCCAGCACTGACTGGCTGAGGAAGAAGCCTGGGCTCTTTAAAAAGAGATGCTGAGAGGGGCACTGCGTCCGGCATCTTCAGGAGCACAGGCGGTACAGCAGGACCAGGAAGAAGATCTGCAGCACTGCAGACCCAGCCAGCCAAACACTTGTGGGATGCCAGGATCCGGCAACCACGTGTGACCAACCCACCCAACACATCCAGCAACATAAGTAGTGCCAGACAGCAGAGTAGTGATGGATGGACCTGCAAGCCAGGAGCTAGGGGACACACAGAGGGAGCTCCCCAGGAGAGGGACAGCCAGGCCCAGTAGGGAAGAGGGCGAGAGAAGACTGCAGAGTCAGGGTTAGCGTCGAAGGATTCCTGAATTAACTCAGTCAAAAGAGGGATTTGTCTGGTTGGACTGACTAAATAGTCACCAGGTTCGAGCCAACTGCAGGGAGCTGAGCTGAACCTTCAAATCCAAACACCCGGGGTTCTCTTCATAGTCTTTTGGAGTACTTACCATGGGCCGGATGGGTGAGAGCCTGTTTCTCTTTATTTTTATTTAGTGCTCCCAAGTGAGGGAGAGACTGCAGGGGAAAGGAGGATCTCCTGTGCATCTGAGTTGCAACTTATTGAGTCTTAATCTGTACCCCTGCACCCTATAAGCTGTTTAGTTAAGAGTCCTGGGGACCAGCGGGGAGAGATTTCATTCTGCAAGACCTGTCCTTCCAGGGAGAAGCACCAAATGCAGAGCCTCCCAATAGAGAAGTCAGAGGCTGTAATGAGGGGAGTGTGTGAAAGGGGAAAAGATAGACAATCACAGACTAGAACAGAACATCTACACCTGAAGAGAGACCTATCTCCCAGGGGAGGGACGCCTACCAGTTGTGGGGCAAGTAACCAAATCTAGTTGGGGAGGAATCGAAATCCAATGATCCCACGTACCATTACCAAAACATTATGACTTGTCATCTAAGAGGAAAGGGGCAGGGTGTAGGGATGGAGGAGCCCTGCAGTAGACTGGCCTCTTGTTAGGTGGACCAACTTGCATGATACCACCATCTTCCCAGAGATTATCATAACAACAAGTTGTGGCAGGCGAGAGGGAGAGAAGATGATGCAATGATCCTGGTGACTATAACTGGACACAGAGGTGAGGGTATGCACATGCCCACATCCACAAGACCATTTAAGAAAAATAATGTTTCATAATGTTAGGGTCCTGCCTCAGTCCTCTTGGAGTTCTGTTCCTGTGCTACAGCCTGGATCACCTTGCTTGTGACCACACCTTCCATGTAACACTCACTTCAAAGATATCACATATAACAGTTCCTGAGAAGCCTAATATACAACACAACTGTGGTGTGCTCTCATTTTTAGTTATATAAATTATTTAATCAGAAGGGTGGGGGAAAGGTCTTTGAACTGTGATTCTCTCTTATGGTGCATGTGTCTTATGTGTGTGAGATTGGGCAGAGCAATCATCAAAGCTATTGGTGCCATGTCTGCACTTACCTCATCCTTTTCTTTCCTCGACATGAGGATATGCACTGTTGAGTAGCCCCAATTCCTTCTCCAGTTCAGTCCTAGCAGAGATAATCTTCAAGGTAGGGAGGCTGCAGACCAGGTCTTATGATCTGTCTGAACAGAATTCTCAAAGAACTACAGGTATGGTATGATAAATGACCACTCTTTTAATTGAAGAGGTTACTTGCACCAAAGAAACATCTCCTACAGTATTTTGGGGTCGTGCCTACTTAAATTTTTGGTGTTCTTCCTTTTGAGTCTGTCACACTCCATGGTTGGAAGATTGCAAAATGTTCATGAACTAGCATATTTTTTCCAGCCATACATGATAAGTTTGCATCTCCTTGGTCCATTTTTAAACTGTTTTTGATCACGGAGGCGAATGATTGGATGAATGGCTTCCTGTGTGTTTATAGTTCAGAAATTTCTTTTTAGTCAAGGACAAGCTGATTAACTTGTTTGGTTTACATATTCATTGCCAGTTTGAAGAAATGTCACTTGATAGTAAAAAGGTAATCCCATAACATTCCATTTAAATATAAATTCTCCCTGGCCACTGATGTCCACTACATTGCCACATGAACCCTTACTGCAAAATTAAGCTTTGTTTTCCTCATGCTTCAGTTTCATCAACTCTTCCATACACCTAAAATTACACTGGGCCACAGTCAGCCAGGTAATGCAGAGCTCTGATCATGGTAACCCAGCCAGGGCACAAGGCTGTGTCATGAAAGAGCAGCTGAAGCCAGGGGCATCTTTGATGAACCAACAGTACCCGGTTCTGACAGGACAGAGCCCAATTCAAGAAGGTGCAAACTGTTTTTTTTTTTTTTTTTGTTTGGCAGGTGTTCCTGCCACTCCTGTAATAAACCTTGCAGGCAATTTGCCTTTGCTCAGGGCAAATATTGTTTGGGATGGAATTTACATATCTTCCCACCCATTGGCTGTCAGGTTGTACAATGGACCTGTTAGGCAGGTATTTGTTGCTGTGCAAAAATAATCTGTTGTAGGAGGTACATATAACCAGGCTGAAGTGCTTGATGATGTTTGTGTAGTCTGTACTATGTTTGATGCACTGACAAGGGTTAAGTCGTCTTCTGGTGATTTGTTTAAGCAGTACAGCCTCACATAATTTGATTCCCATCAAAATTGTAACCTGAATTCTTTCATTTGGAATACAAGGACTGGGTGAGCCAGACTTTGCTGTCTCACTTGATGGATTAAAGTGAGAACCTGAATCTCCAGTAAAAACCTTTTAACTTCTAGTGATATCCTACTATTAGGCAATTCCCCTCAGTATTCTCAGGAGCCCATTGCTTGCTTTTATTCAGACCTCCTGCACCAGAAGTGGGCAGTTATTTAGGCTGGAGAGCCACATAGAGAGTTTTGGTGAGCTGTTGTGGGCTGGGTCAGCAACCTGTCCTCCTTTCCCTCCACTGCCTGCAGCAGCTCAGCAAAACTCCCTCTATGGCTCTGCCCCATGGGATTCAGCCCTGTGCTGTCATCACCCATTGATCCTGGCCCCAGCCCCAGGGTCTCCATGAAGACCAGCCTGGGATCCCCACAGGCAGGGCGTTCTTGGCCAAGTGGAGGGAACAGTGTCTGGCAGCAGGACTGGACTCTGGAGGTTCTAGTACAACAATAATAAATAGTCCTTAGCATATGCATGCCAGGGAATGCTAAGACTTTTTTTCACCAAACTGACTAGTAGGAGGCATGTTCCCCTTTTGCTGAGTTCTGCAAATAAATTGTTCCTCCTCCATCAAAAACTTTTTCCTAGCTGTCAGGGCAGTGAATCCCATCTAGGGAAGAAATGGATTTGGTAAGGGTGAATTTGCTGAGGGTAAGGACACTGATTAAGGCCTTGTACAGATATCCCATTTCTCTTAGAGTCACTGCTCTCCCAGGAGAAACTACAAGCCTACAGATGGTCAGGTTTTTTCCCCAAAGGTAAAAATGGCCACTCCAGGAATAAAATAATCTGGGAATAACCAGGGTTAAATCAGTCCTAAGAGTTTGTCTCAGGAGAATGAATGTACTTGCCATGGCTTCTCTCAGAAGAAAACATAGTCCTCCAGCATCCTGCTTTCCTACCTGGGGAGGCAGTGTGTCACTTGCTGGACTCTGCTGCTCCAGTGGGAAGCAGAATATGCCCCCTTCACAATTCCCACATTGTGCTGCAGAGAAACACAGGCTGACCATGAGTAGTCTGGATCAGCTAATCGGGGATGTCCTGTGTACCACTGCCATTTGTTGCCAGGCCAACTAAGGAGGCCTATATTGCATGTGGAGATGTGTCCTCGGGTCTCCCCCACACTGGCTGCACAGTGTCAGTACTGCAAACCCTCCACTCTTCAGGGCCTCAGCATTCAAATGTCTGTACATATGTTCCGGGTAAGTTTCTCTACCAGGAGAACAAACCTGGGAGAGTTCTCCCAGGTTATTTGAATGCATAGACACAGCCTAAGTAGGGATTAAGGGAGCCAAATTGCAAAGTGTGGGGTTTATGAGCTAGTTGAGAGTTTCGGACCTTGAATCCACATTATGTTCTCTGCTAGATAAGAAATTCACATTTTATACACCTCTAAACCTTGCTTCAATGACAGCTTCTCATGTCACAGCTATGCAAATGGATCCAGTCATTTCAATTTATTTTGTGCCTACCCTATTAGTATTAAGGTTAGTCAGTAAAGATTAGAGATCCAGATATATCCAAAGGCTAAGTCCTGCCCTGTTGAATTCTCAGTTTAATCTGGTTAGGGTAGACTGCATGTAGAATATCCAAGAGTGTCTGTCTCTCATTTTCAAGAGTGACTTAGGGACTTTGGATCTTAAGTCTCATTGGTTTGTTTTTTTTTTTTTTTTAAGTGGCCTTTTGGCTTCTATTGGCTCCTTGTGAAAGTAGAACTTACGGTCCTAAGTTGCCTTAGGACTTTTGGAGGTGCTAATTTTTGTCAAACATCTACCTTAAAATTAGCCCCAGGATGCAGAATTCCTTAATACATCATGCTGGGGTAAAGATGTTGCTGATTTTGTTGCTTACATGATTGATTATTGCTACTCTGTCCTTATGACCTAACTGATAAGGTTTTGCAATATTTGCAGATGATTCGGAATGCTGCTCCCAAGGTGATTACACGTGCTATGTTATCTCTGTATTATATGCATTTTGCAGTTGCTTTATTGGCTCCCTGTTAAGCAAAATATTGACAATAAAATTGCTATTTTTGTCCTACAAGTCATTGCATGGCTTTGTCCCCTCCTAGTTAATGGCTATGCTTACTTCTAATGTTGCTAGCTTATTGTTCTGTTGACAAGAAGCCACAGAGTGTAGGATTTGAAATAAGTGTTCATAATCCCCGCTAGCCCAATGACACATCCTGCTGACCCTATGGGATTCTTACTAAGAATACACTAGAACTTACAACCTGTAATAAATGAAGGTTTTGGATTCTAAAATAGGCAGCAGAAATGTCATCTGAATACAGTAAAGCTAAGTATTCTTTAATGACTCAAAAGAATTAAAGTACCTTTCAGCAGAGTAATAATGTGTATGATATGATATATATTTAGGGAAAGAAGATAAGCCAAAGCAGCTGCTAGCTCTGTATTACATGGTAGCATATGCTCCGTGTTTCCAAAGTATGAGGATCATAGCACTACTTCTGTTCATGTGTTTTAGCAGGTGTCTCTCTCTGAGGTTATGATTCGAAGTGTGAACCTTAGCATATGAATACAGCTGACTCTGGAATAGATGCTTGAATCAGTTCCTTCAGCCATCTCCTCCCTTTCTCACTTAACCACACTCCTTGCCTACAACATCCATTACACAGATCTACGCCTTTCCGAACTTTCAGGAAGTTGAAAACAAAGCCTTGCAACTAGCTAGCCTCTTTCTTTCAGGGGCCAAACCAGAATCATGTATCCATCACTTTTACACCCCCCTTTCAACTGTAGGAAAGGCAATTCTGGATCTGAATCTGAATTTCACATCTTAAGAGCTCATCCCTATTGATATACTTGCAGACAGGTGTCTTGGATAAACATTATTATCAGAGCTTTGCCACAAAAATTATGCTGGCTCTTAGGACAAATGCCAGGAAATGTAAAGAGAGCCTGAATCCAAAGAAGGATAACATACAAGTACAAGGAACTGTGACCTTGTTTAAACAATGCTCTGAGCAGGTACCAAGTAAGTACCCAGCAGGGGGAAACAGAGCTTACTGTGAAATTCAGATGTCTGTTTACCAGCTACACTTCCAGCATTTAAAAAAAACAAACAAACAAAAAAAAAATTAAAAGGGAAAAAAGTAATTACAGGTAGGAGTAGTTAGATCAAACATAAATAACTTGATCTGGTGCTTGAGGAAACTTAGAAATCTGTAAGTGACCTGTAGACCACAAAAAGGTTCTAGTATAAATTGAGGCCATTTTAAGGCATGTAGAATCAAGACAAAACCATAGCATCTGGTTTGACATCAGTGTATTTTGCAGTACAATTATATATGGCACCCTACTTTGGGAAAGACCTTTAGACTGGAGCTCCGGGTTAGGTGTGACCAGTTCAGGATATTTTTGACCTGCAGGCAGTCCTTCTTGAAGGATTGGTTGTGGTAGAAAGTCTGCCACTCCATTATGGAGGCCTTTACTTGATAGATTGTGTTCAGTTGCAATTGAAAAGAGATGATGTTGACCTGAAGGACAGGAATTGACATATGGACAAAGTTGGAGTTTACATTTGGTATGAGAAAAATCGTGGCTCTGAATAACAGGGTTTTTTAGATCTATACAATCCATTAACTCTTGTGGTGCTTGAGAATGAGCCAAGAAGCACACCCAAGAAAGAGCAGCATTGCATGTACTCATGGCTGCTATAAGTGGGTTACATTGCTTAATTTTTATGCTTGGTGGGAGGGAGTAGGCAGGTGTCTCTCTCTTAGCAGAATTACAGAACGTACAGGAAGGTAATGCAGACAAAATCTCTGTTACCTAGAACCTTATTAGAAAATTGCTCCAAGAAAATCGTATCTTGAGGGCTAACAGACTCAGTGCAAGTACATACTTTTTCACCAGGATTAGAATGTATGTTCTGATGTTTTGAGAGAGGGGAATGAATTTAGCGGAAGCTAAGTTCCGGATATAAGATCCCACTTTTCACCAAAATGTTGACTCCTGCATGTGTTTCAAAATTCTTCATGGGGGAATGGGGATTTTGGTTGTAGTAGGATGATGTAAAATATATGTAGAGGAGAAGCAGAGTATCTTATGCACTGAGTGCATTTACACGAGATGTTACTGTATAGTGGTTACTATGCATTTATTTAGTACTTGTATAAGCAAGTTATAACTGGAGTTACTGTGCAGTAGTGGCAGTGATGCCTTTTAAGTGACACTACTGCACAGTAGTGTCTTGGCATGGTTTTTGCCATGCAACACTACTACACAGTAGTATCAAGCTATTACACAGTCAGCATCTTGTGTAGATGCGCCCACTGAATCAGTCCAAAGCCCCGTGTTGTAGAGAATCCTTCCTGCATGATTGGAAAGTGGCTGCACAGGAAATCAACTTCTTTTCCTATACATAAACATGAGCCAATACTACTATATCTGGCTTTTCAGGGCAGTACACAGTAAATTGTTAACCCCATCATCTGACCTAACCATTTATCTTTTCTTTTCAGTATAGATTTGGCAACCACTGAATAATGCAAGAAACATTGAATGTAAATAGCTTAAAAAAAAACAAAATAAAAAAAACAAGCTACCCACTAAAGGAAGGAGAGCTGGGGAAAGTGAAAGAGATGTGAATTGTGTAATGCAGTAAAAACTTATTAAATATAGTTGATTTAGAATGAAAAATATTTTTGTAGCATCTCTTTAGAACAACAGCAACAGAGCCACCTGTCTTATTTTTTTAATTTTGTATCGCTTTATTAATTTACACAAATGATACTATTTCAAATATATTAACTTTTCTGAGTCATGACAAAGCAGTCAAAGCACCTTTCAAAGTTTTGCAAGGTGTGTGTGCATTTTTTAATATTATGTGTAACAAATAAAGGCTGGGTAAAATGCAGGTTACCCCTGGAAGTAATTTATGTTGATTTGAGGTGGTGGTTCTCATATGAAGAGTCAGGCTATGTACTCACAGCTGCTGCTTTCCAGCATAGATTCTCAGTTCCATGAAAATCAATAGTTGGCACAGCAGGGTACTGTTCTATAGTGTGTAAATAAATGGGTGCCATTGTGTCTCTTGCTGCTGCTTTTCCTTTCAGATTTAGATTTGGAATTTTTCTGGGGTATATCAGTGTGTCTGAGATGCAAGCAATATAATGCATGGATACAAAGGAAAAAATGGAAAGGTTTTATTTTATTTTGTATGCATTCCTCAACAGTACCATATATTAATATTAAATTGTGTTAATAATCTCAGGGAAAAGAAAAGACCACTTAGCAGATGTCAGCATCTTGACAAAAAAGAAATTGCCAACTGCTTCATAAATTGACTGTCATACAAACTCAGAGGTAGGGAAAAGTCAAAGGACCCTATTGATTTTTAATTTTGCAGTACATTCTGCACCAAAATTGCAAGTATTTGATCATTATGGTTATATGGACTTGCAGACTGCAGACTTTATTTCAATAAATTAGCCTTGCTCTTTCTTTTGTATTAATGCATCTGGTGATTATAGAATGGTTTACTTTTTTTGGCTGCAGACTTGGCGGATACAAAATGCAGATGTTGGTCTTCTGACTTAAGCTGCTATATTAAGATTTCTGGACATCAGTTGAAAATTTTAGGACTCAGTTGTTTATTTGCTTATCATCAAAGTGTTTTCTGTCATAAAAAAATCATATACAATATTAGCTTCCCATGTTTACTTTTATAGTTTGAGATTAACAGTGTGGTCCTCTTTTGCTTTTACCAACATGCTTTTTTGATTAATAATAAAGTAAAAGAAGTTATGCCTAAGAGAGGAAAAATACACTGCTGTAGTACTTTCCCTTTAAGAAAACCGTATCTCTTTCCAGATGCCTGCATCTCTTTGATATAGAAGAGTACACTAAGTTCCATCTATAAACAGAATCCACTAATTAAGAGTAATTGCTTAGGAGATTGGTACAGACTATTCAGAATCAGATGCATGTTCCTCTCAGATATCCATTAGCCCTAATAAGATAATGCAGATGTGCCAGGCTGTTTCCTGTTTCCTTCTATTGTACCTTTATTGCCATATATGGACCAATGGGATGGGCTGAACAATAAGTGGATGTCCTTTTGCTCCCTGAACAGTTCTCAAAGGAATGTTTGTTATTAGATTGTTTTTTTTTCTGTTTAGTTTCACATCGCTATGCTAATAAAGGAAACATAACACTCTGAAGGATTTTTTACTTCTGCCACTGTAACTAGTTTATTGTTTAATTAAATCTCTTTGTATAACCAAGAAAACAAAAATGCAACATCTCGCAGTCACAGATGATCTGTAGAATACTAACATGCTTCTTTTTTTAAATAAAGTTTCCATCTACATTTTTTAAATAGTTCTAAAGGCAGCATGAATATCATGTTACTATATCTCTCTGATTTACACTTGACTCTTGCTAAATCTGTTGAATTATTCAATACTATTCAATGTGATACCATCAGCAAGCATAATAGAAAGCATATGCATAATCAGGGATTTCAATATAAACTACAAACTGTTTATACATTAGATACAGTAGTTTATTTGGACAAGCAGAGCTTGACTTATTTTGAAAACAGAATTAAAATATGTCTTAAAGCTGTCTAATAATTAAGAGCCTGATCAGCCCACTCCTTTGGGAAAAGGTAAAATCTTTCCTTGTGCAATTTCTCTTGAATTGTTCTGTTTAGCTGGGAGGAAGGGGAGGAGAGGCATGTCCCTGTGGAACATAGCAGGCTGCACCATATTCCTACGATTAAAGAGCTAGCTGCAGACTTGGGAGAATGGGAATACTGGCATGAGTATGGGAAATGCATTTAGGTGGCCTCAGGCATATTGAACATGTCTACACTAAGGGTGTCAAACATGGCCCAGGGGCTGAATTGGGCCCATGGAGCTGTTCAGTCTGCCCCACAGGCCTCCTGATGAACCAGGGAATTTTGGGGTGGGCTTAGCAGGGGATAGATCCTCCTAGAGAATCCAGAGGTTGAAGGGCTATACAGACATGGTACTTCTTGCCCCATGACCACTTTCCCTGCTGCCTCTGCCACTCCTCTGAACCCTACTGCCACTGGCCCTGCCATTGCAAGGTCCAGATCTGTCTCACAGGGAGCTGTCCTGATTCACCTGGGGACCGTGGCAAGTTTGACACCCTTGGTCTCGCTGCGGACTGCTCAGGTTGACAGAGTAAATTATCCCTTGCTGAACTTCACGGTAATGTACTGTACTGCTTCTGGTACCCAAGATAGCTTGTTTCCGGCAGTGCCTCTCAGTAATGGGGGAAACGCTAACTTTCCTTGCTTACTAAGATATGCCCTGGAGATAGCAAGGGTGCATCTCTGTAAGCAAGAAAGACAAGCAGGTGCTCCTAGGGCTAGAGTGGTGCAATCCTGCTGAGGAATTCTTGGGGTGTGCAGGATCAGGCCCCTCGAGCCCCTGAACCATCTACCTTTGCCATGAAGTAAAAACACCACTAAATAGCACAAATTGTTTCCACCTTCATCACAGCCATTATTTGTGGTGTGATAAGGGGATGAACATCTGTTTGCTTGGCTTTTGTGCTGCCATAAAAATGTTATGGTGGCACAAAGGTGATGAAAGGTAATGTCTGTTTCTACCCTTAAGAAGTTTTGATGTAGGTTTCCCTGAGGGGAAGAATCTTTCAGCATTGCTATCATTGCCTCTCAGAATCTCCTCTACCTCCGCATCTGAAACATTGGCTGTGTCTGCACGTGCTCCTACAGCACCATTGTTACTGCACCGTCATTTAGTACTTCTTTTAGGCTGCAGGGAGACTAAAGAAAGTACTAAATGATGGCGCAGTAACATCCATTACTGCACCACGTCAGTGGCACACAGTTACTTTTAGCTAATATGTCACTGTAACAACGCACTATTGCGAGGGAGAGCATTGCTACGGCAACATAGCTGCGGCATCATGATTTTTGCCTGCCTATGCTATGTCACCCTAGCGCATTGCTATGGCGATGTAGCATCTCGTGTAAACGGTCCCACTAGAACCTAAAGTACCATCATGCTAAGGTTTCGATATAAGTCCAGTGGTATTTGATAGCTTCCTTAGAGTTTCCTGACAAGTCTGCAGCATCATGAGACTGGTGCTAGTAGGGACAATAGTTTTTTTGTGTTGCCCATGCTACCACACTTGCTACTTGATTTTTCTCTTCCACTGTACACAGGTCTGAGAGATTCCCTTCCACCACAGGCAGTTTACACATAGCGTCTGTAACCTATGTGAATATTTCTCTCTGGTCTTGATGCTGTTGCTGGGACTAAGGTACCCAGCCATTTTGCAGATATTTCTGATAACCCAGCTTAAGCACAAGGAACAAATCAGACTTGTTACTGGATGAAGCGGTAGTACTAGATCACAAACTCAGACCTATGATTTCCACTTTGGATATCTCTTATAAGGGCTGATCTACTTCATACTAGTACCCATAGAATTTGAAGAACATGTGGGGACCCAGAACTGGATTTTCCAACACCTTTCTTATTAGCCTGTGTTGCATCTTGGACATGTTTGCTTTCTCTTTGTGCACTTATGAATAAAATACTACCAGTCCTGAGGATTTCTTGCCCCAAAGAATGAATTTTATTCAATGACTAGCCAATTGCCCATCAGGAATGACGGGGGGTGGAAGGTGGAGGGGGCTGGGATGGAGTGCCGCCACCTAAGCCCCTATGCTGCTACTGTTCTGCCTCTTACAGGGAGCGGGGTGGGGGAGCCAAGGCCAGTGCTGCTGGCCTTGGCTCCCCCACCCTCTGTCCAGTCCTTGGTGCAGTTTCAGAATCATGGCGGCACACCCCCATGCTTGAAGCACTGTGATTGGTTTTTTCCGTCAGCCAATTGGAGAGCAAATAAAGTGTGACAGACAGACAGACAGGCTTTTATAATATTAGAAGTGTAAATTTTTGTACAACAGTAGAGGCTGTAATGTTCTAGAAGTGTGGCATTTATATATATTAGGGCATGTCTACACCATGTTGGACAGTGATAGGGAGTACCACTATGAAAAAACATCCTCTCACAGGCCCCCACTCTGCATGTGCCAAAAAATGTTACGTAGCTGCTGTTATAGCAGTGCTGAATATGGTCAGCACTGCTCTTGGGGGTGCGCTCAGACCTGAACAGTAGGGCTATGTGAAATTTTGCCAGATGTTTCATTTCAAAGTTGTTTCAATGCATTTCAACTTTGAAACAGCGAAACTGAAACAAAACAAAAGGCTTTGAAACAGCTTTGAAATGAAATGAGGGTACTCAATGTTTACAACATTTCAAAACTTTTCAAGTCTCGAAGCTGGGCTTACTTGACTTCAGCGCCAGTCCCAGGCAGCGGTGGCAGCCTCCTCTCATCCAGCAAGCAGATATGGGGGCCCACACCCCTGGAGGGCTGTGGGGCTGTGCCAAACTCCTCTCAGGGGTGCGAGCCCCCGGATCTGCATGCCAGATGAAAGGAGAATGCTGCTGTTGGCAAGTGTCAGGAGTTGCGTTTTGAACAGTTTGAGGTGCAGTTTCCCAGAAACCTCTGCACCTATCTCCTTGAAACCTGGCAGGCTTTGTGCCCTCAGAAGGGACTACCACCCCTGCAACTTTCATCCAAATCAGGCAAGAGATGACAAAGTTTTAGGCATTTTCATGATTCCCCCATTATAGCCTATGGGCGAATATTGGAAGACATCGAAACAGTGAAATAGTTTCAACGAAACAAAACGGGACAGTACTTCAAAATGAAACAACAAAACAAAACACTGTCCATTTGAAATGGTGAAATGGATGTCGAAACTAAATGATGGTGTTTCGCACAGCCCTAAACAGTGCTAGGCATGCCCTGGCACACACCAGAAAGCAAGTACATGATATTGTCAGCATTCATTACACATGGACCAGTGGGTGTGGGGTGTGCTTCATAGTGGCATTCTCTACCACTGTCACTGCAGTGGAGACATGCCTTCAGCATCTGTGTTCATGTAATAATTCTTAATTTGGAGGTATTACAATATTAATGTGGGCATCTATATAAAATATTATGAAAACATAACTACATTGGCTAAGCACTAGAATTACCACTGTTGTTGAGGACATGACTAGATAGCTTAATTTATTTTTATTGATAATTTTTTGTTTAGTCACAAATGGCATTTCTGGAAACAAGTTTCTTGGTATAAAATTTAGGTTTATAATCCTAGAAAGATCTGGGGTTTAAAAAGGCTCATGATTTTAGATTCAGCGTTAGTTCCACTGACTTCTGCCTGGAGCTGGCTACCTTGAGACTACAGGTATGAATAAGTGTTGGAAAAGCTGACCCTACTAACTTCTAAAGAAAAAAAAAAAAATGGAAATCAAAGGACCTATTCCATGTTATGGGTTAATAGGCTGCAAATTTTCACCTTAAATGCTAAGACTAAAAGATGCAAAAAAAAAAGAATCTGAAACTGTAAATTTTTCTCTCGTGCATTTCTACATTCTAAATTTAAGAATATGCTAGTGGGCACTCCATAACAAATAAGTTGAAGATAAAAGAAAAGCAGTAAAATTCAAATGTATAAGATGTTGCCTGCTTAGCTCATCATATAGTCATATTTCTTTTCTATCTGAAATAGCAGTAAAGACCACTGGCTGTGCACATTCTGATAATTTGTGCTGAGCTCTGCATATTTGTAGCTAACAGAAATATAGTTTAAAGCGTTTGATAGTTTTATAAGCTGTATTTTATTTCCAGAGGACCATATCATTTAAAAAATAGGTGACCTTGATCTAAGATTCATTGAATGAGTGAATAAATAAATAAAACAGATCTTATTAATTTCCAGCATAATTCCACTGGTTTTAGGGATGAATTTGATCTTTTTACCACCCCATCTTTTAAGTTTATGAGTTTTACAAAATTGTTCTCAATTTTTTGCTTAGTTACTCCAGGGAGATTTTATTTTTGTTCATGTTTTGATATCTAATTTATCCCCTCTCTTTCAGTTTTATGTAGGTAAAACTCTGTGAAGCAATGCCACTGTGATTTGCTAGATTTTCTTATGGTAGGAATCCAGTACATTTTGAGTTTGAGTGGCTTCCTCTGAAGATCAGTGATTGGGTGGTAGATGGTCCTCAAGACATGACCGACACTTTTTCCCCTTCCTCCAAAGAGGATTAGCTCAGTGTACTAAATATTGCTAGCCCAGTGTATCAAATATTATAATCTCCACCACCTGCATGTCATTCTCCATAAATGTTAAGAGGTGTTTGTTCATAATTTACAAGGTTATAAAATACTTGCAACTCCCTTTCTGGTCTCCTCAACCATACTGCCTTCAGCAGAAATTGCTGTTGCTGTCTAAAAATGTGCACAACTAGTATCTTTTCCTGCTATCTCTTCCTTCATAAAGAAGAAATAATTCATTGCTATATGACAAGAAAACTTGTCAACTGTTTTTCCCACTTCATTTTAGTTCTTAATGCTAATTAATGGACCACCAGCAGTAATTACATTAAAAATTGTGTTGCCACCATTTCCCACCCTTGACACTAACCTGCTGTGTTACCTTCAACATGTCACTTAATCTGTGTGTCCTAATCTCATAGACATTAAGGGCTGGAAGGGACCTCATGAGATCACTGAGTCCAACGCCCTTGCCATAGGCAAGAAGTCTGCTGCGGTCAAACAATCCCATCAAGATAAACATCTAATCACCTTTTGAATGAATCCAGAGTAGGTGCTTGCACCACCTCTGTGGGGACTCTATTCCAGACCCTGGACACTTGGACTGTAAGGAAATTTTTCTTTATGTCCAGTGTAAACCGGCCTTCCAGGAGTTTGTGGCCATTAGACCTTGTTATTGCTTGGGGGGCCCGAGTAAACAACTGTTCTCCCAGGTCTTGTTGTCCCCCCCTTATAGGCTGCCACCAAGCCACCCCTGAGCCTTCTCTTCTCCAGGCTGAAGAATCCCATGTCCCTCAGCCTCTCCTCATAAAGCTTGCTCTCTTTGCCTTTGATCCTTTGGACTCTCTCGAGCTTATCCACATCCCTCCTAAAGTTGGGGGCCCAAAATTAGATGCAATACTCTAGCTGTGGCCTCAGTAATGCCGAGTACAGCGGGAGGATGATGTCCCTGGTTTTGCTTGAGATGCATTGATGGATGCATGCCAGTGTTTGGTTTGCTTTGCTGGCCATGGCATTGCGCTGCTGGCTCACATTCATCTAAATAATTTGCAGATATGTATGCCAAAGATAAATACTGAATTTTCCTGTTACATTATTTTGAAATTTAAGGATAAAAACATAATATAAGCACCAAGTTTTATCATCCTTATTCACTGTCTGCATCAGAGAGAGCCTTCAGTACTGATGTCCTTCTAATGAAGCCTTCCCATGCTTCAGAATTTCACTGCATAAAACCAGTTTTTGGTTTTCCTACAATGTCTGCTGATAAGAGTCTAACAGGGTCATATCTTCTTCCTTTTACCCCAGTAAGAAGGGGAGCCAACTTGCTCCTCTTGCAGGAGAGTTCTGAGGAACCAGGCATGATGGTTGCTCATGTGTTTGCTCTCTTAAGAAACCAATGAAATTAATGATATTTGAGGGCTGGCAAATGTAAAAGAACTCTACCCATTATGGTTTATACCACTCTTCACTTAAGAGCCATCATACATTCCATAAAATTACCACGCACACACAATCATGATTTCTGGATCAATTGTAACAGTTAAAAACAAGCATCAATCAGGAACATTTATGTTAGAAAATCAATAGCAGCATCTTGTCATCTCGCCAGATTTTAAAACTAGTAGTTCTTATAGGCACTAGTCAAGCAAATGATTACTTGTAAAGATCAGCTCTACACTGCAGTCTGAAATATAACCAACATTAGGAAACATCCAGGGAGGAACACATTACACTATTTAGGATACCACCAAAAATATTCTGCCTTTAAAGCCTGACACAAAGGCTGATCTCAGCTGTCTTGATGAGCAAAGAGGAGGATATTTAGATCCCAGCCAGCACAGGGTTTTAAAGACAATAATCATAGACACTGAAGAGTAGCTAAAGCAGTGTCACAGATACAAGTACACTGTTGTACTCACACCAGCTTTCTGCCGTTCTTCATGAACTAGCTCATGCTACTGAGTTTCTTTAAGGCTAGGGACAGACATTCAAAATGCCTGAACCTGAACTGATTCAATCTTTGCAGGTTAGTGTAACCTGGCTAGGCCAAACCAGTTCGTGATCTTACAGACATCCCGTATGGGCTGAAGAAATGTTGGCACATGCCTGCAGTGGCTCAGGATAGAAGCCAGGGGGCACTAGAGAAGCCCTCCTTTCCTTTCCATAGTGCTGAGCTGAGGGGGGGCATGGCCAGGCCGTGGCAGGATGTTCCCACCTCCTTCCCAGCTGCTTCTGACCAGCGAGGGAGCCAGCAGGGAGTTGCACAGAATTTAGTTACACAACAGGGAGTTACACAGGGAGTAACACAGCATTTAGCACCCCATCAAGAAAACAAAAGCCTCTCTCATTAGTTCAAGCTCTTCTTAAACAACTTTTTCCAAGGAAGGAATGGAGGGACCTTACCAGCTGACCTGTTGATTAGCTTCAAAAAGCCCTAAGTGGGCACTGTCCCATCTGTCTTTATCCTGTCTGCCTTAGACAGACACCTCTCAGCATTAGCTAGCATACCACATGCTGGCTATGGTCGGTACTGTGGAAGAGGGGAGGAGGCTCCCTGCTTGAGAAAGGAGTGGTGGAGCAGGGGGAAGCCAGGCAGAGGAGCGGGGCCAGCTCTGTTTTGGAGCAGAGCCCTGCCCAGGGCTGCAAAGCATCTGGGATGCTGGGGGACTCTGGTTTAAGTGAAACCAGGAAGGGGTCTGGGACAGACATTGCATAAACCGGTTTGACCTAAATCAATTAAGTTTGATGCTACTTTCAACCAAGTTTATCTCAAACTGGTTTCAGCCATTTTCAGACTGGTTTTGTGCACTGAATGTCTGTTCTGTTACAGGTTTAAACCAGTTTCTGATCACTTTAAACTGGTTTATGTGTCATGTGAGTCCCTAGCCTAAGGGTAGAGAGTATTAGAAATAAACCGTTTCTGGAGCATTCTGTATACATTTGTTGGCAGTCCTAGGATTTAATTATAGTCTTTATGTTCACTGTTTTCAAATAGGGTAGGGTACCTTTTCCCAACTGGCCTTGGGTGAGAGGCCAAGGATTTAGTGGAGTCTAGCCAAACCACAGGAGTGTTCTTTCAGACCAGAACTGAAATGTGCCAGTGAAGCCACTTTTAAGAGCTTGTGGCCTAGCCACTCAATATGTATGTGTTTTGGAAATAAGTTTCAGGATTTCACTACCAAGAAATAATGAAGCTACTGTTATGGGAAACAAATACATCTCTCACTTTACAAAAGAAGCACAGAAAAGGTGGATTCTCACACATTTTTGCATCAATATGTCAATATATTGTGTTTTCTTTTCCTCTAGAATATATCAGCACACACCTGTAGAGTGAAGCTGGCCTTCTGGAAAGAAGTTCTATGAATTAGCAGCTAACCTGCAGAACAGGAAAAGAAGATTTTTCTCTTCTCAGTATGCACAACAAGAATGCACTGGGAAAATGAACAGTAGAAAGCAGCAGTGAAATAAAGGACAGCTATCTAATGAACTGTTGTCTTGCATTCACGCAGTCCAGCTCAAGCAGCATCTGCAAGCTTGACAAGTTATTTCATTCAGAAGTCTAGATACCCATTTGCTGGCCTTAAGTAATGCAACATATTTATATATTTTGAGAATTAACATGACAACCAGCAGCCGCACATGTCCAGTACCAACAGTGAATGGACATATGAATCACTATCCAACAGCCCCATATCCACTACTTTTTCCTCCAGTCATTGGTGGACTGTCACTTCCTTCCCTTCATGGACTTCAGAGTCACCCACCAACAAGTGGATGCAGCACTCCATCCCCTGCAAGTAAGTGCCCAGTTATCCAGTCTTCAAGGTGGTTTTTTTCTTTCTTTCTAGTTTTCTTTATTAATAAATTAGCACATTATTAATAAAATTATGGTAGGGATAATAACAGTTGTTCACTTGTGATGTCATATGTGCAGTGATAGCTATGAAATACTACCTTTATAGAAACCATTAGAGGCAGGGCTGCTGTTGAAATGTGAGGAAGTCTTGCATTGTCAGTTCTTAGTATCTGCGTTCATATCTTATCATGCCATCACAAGTAAATGCCTCCATGGGAATTATCAACAAACCACAAAAAAAAGTCAACTTCATTAACAACTGGCCACTACTCAATGCAGAGTTTTCTAATGGGTCTGCATAATTAATGGTGCTTTTATGTTTTGTTTTAAATAGCTGCTACTTCTCTGATGTCTGTCCTGCTAAGGTCCCACTTCTGTGGTTCCCTGTACATAAGCTTCTTACTAGGATTCCATGACTGCGGACGTGGGAGTAGGTATTTGAAGCTCACATGCAATGCACGCACATTTTATCTGATATTCCTGGAAAGGCTACAGGAGTTCGACACTGTAGAGTGTGCTGGCCAGGGTGATTTGTTTTTAGCATTTTTAAATGAGTATTTATTATCTGCTAGAACTTACTTTCCTATAATTTTGAGAGAGAGGCCAAGTTATGGTCTTAATAGCATGGGTGTTAATTCTGAGTGACACCATTTAAGGAACATGAATTGGTCAACATTTTTCATTGGTATAACACAGTATAGAGCTATGCCTCATGGGAAGAAAAGCAGTACACAGTAGTGTAGTGGGATTTTGCAAGTGTCATCTGCTTCCCAACTTAACATTTTGTTGTACAAAATTGTTCTTCTCCACAAAGGACATTCCCGTGAATGCTCCATAGGAAGAGGTGTTCTGATTACCAAAAGACTCCATAATTGCAAAGGGCTTATGCAGCAGTGATGTTGATTAGAGATACAGAAGAAAAGTTGTCTTGGCAGCTACTAAAATATGTGCTTGAGTGGAAAAACGTTGACAATTTGAATTTCAGACATGGAAAGAGAAGCATATCATGAAGGAAAGCAGCATTTCATAAACGCTGACCTTGTTTATGCTAGCACCAATTTCATATACATATACCCACAGTATACATAAATTCCAGGTCTCCCAGAAATAAATGAGATTTTTGTTGTCATTAGTATAGCCTGTGTGTAGGCTTATGTTTGACCACCTGTGAGAGTAAGTGTTTTTAAGTTGAGGCCTTTTATTGAACTTCATAATTTCTTTTATTGGGTATTAAAAAGAAATGCCTTGAAGTTGAAAAAATATATCTTAAATTTTTGGCTCTCCAGCCATTTAAAAACAACCTTGGTTTATTACCAGAAGGCTGCATTGAATTTTTACCCTCATAGTGCAAGTATGTTCTTCTGTCGCAGGAGCCAGACAGATTGGTAATTAACAGCAGCTTTCTGGAGACATCCAAAATGTATATTACTGAATTTGCAAAATTATTCTTTTCCACAAGTGTGCTGTAATTAAATTAATATCATATGGAAATCATATCAGTGGCAATTATGGGTGCTTGATTTCTTAAAAAGGTCAAGTCTAATGTGTATTGTAGACACTCAGAACAAGTAGCTGTTTTTGAACATTTGTGTGTCTGCCTCTGCTATCAGAGCTGGGTATCCTGGCTTTCAGGACAGTATTTTCAAAGGAGGATGTCTTAAATTAGAAACCTTTTATTTCTAAATATGCCTCATTTTAGGGCTGCTCTTAGTACCTCCTGCTCACTCTGATCATGAAAATCTGGGTATCTAACATTGTAGGGACTCATGAGGTCAAAATTTTATGATGTTTTTATTTCTAGAATAGAAATTCTTGAAAGGAGTCAGAATGACCATCTCATTACTTGTTCTTCTACTTCCCAAAACTACTAAGCAGTTTGGCATAGTCAGCTCACTAAAAACATGAAACTCCTGACTGGGCACTGGGGGAACACAGGTCTGGAAGGTGAAACTGCACGGGGAAACTTGCCCACCATCTGCCTGAAGCTCTGCACTACGTACGACTATTCTGATTGCTATTTCCCTTCCAGCCTCTTTCAGGAGCTCAAAATTCAACAGGAAATATTTCATGTAATAGGAATTCTGTAAAGAATAAAGATTTCTGGTCCCTGTAGCCCTTTTAAAAGAATGCAATTTATCAGCTTTTGTTCAAAGCTATCAACATTGCTACAGTTACGCTGAAAAACTTTGTATTGTTTTGCTGTATTATTTTGTTCTGCCTTGACTTCAGCATCTTTCTGTTATAGCAGGTACCTATAAATTCAGTCATCTGGTTTCTACAGTTGGGACTGATACAGAAATGAGAGAGGCCATATCACCAGCCTCTTTCTCCTATTAAAGAGACAAAATGCTTTTAGACAGATTAACTTTATGAGCATAAGTGGCCTCTAATAAGAGAACTGTGCTATAGTGATTTAATTTAATTGATGTTGATAATGGTGTTGACTCCTTGACCTCTGTGACCTGACTTCTGTTTTTATACTGAGATACACAGTGCAAAATACTTAATAATTAGAAGGTTGGTCACAATGCTAAAAAGGTCAGTAGAAGGAAAAATATTACCTTTACTCATAGGTGAACTATATATTAATGTTGAAGGAATAAAAGAGTTACCATGGGCAAGAAGATCATTATTTTTATAAGCCTGATTGATTTAGTCCAGGCAGCACAAAGCAGACATTTTCAGTAGTCACCGTTGGGATTAGTCAACAGTATTTGTGCTTATGCAGTATTTGTGAGGGGGGAACCATCAACCTTTCACTATTTAAATTAATAAAAATATTTGAGTTGGTTTCAGGACATTACTACAAAACTGATTTAGCAATGGCATTTCCTGCTCCAGTAAGCAGGGAACTGGGCTTCCTGCAGCTTTGAACCCATGAAAACCATATTGCATGGATATTACTCTTTCTGGATGAGAATTCAGGTTTGGTATCAAGTAAGAAGCCAAGTAAACAAGGAAGAAAATTACTCTGAGCTCTTCATCGTCTTTGATAATATTGAAGTCGTGCACCAGCCTTTCACAAGCAGTAAGACTATCTTTTGTAATTGCATCTTTGTTTTATTCTAAGTAAAAGCTCTAATAAAGCAACACTACCAATCAATCCTACAACACGGTACCTAAAACAAAATTGGTAAATAAGAATGGGGAAAGAGGATTACTTGTATAAATTGTGAAAATAAAAGCTTCTTAAAACCAGTTTAAACTGGTGGGCTTAGTGTAAAGGCACATTTTCAAGTCAGGTATTCTGGTGGTATGCTGTCTGTCACCGATCCTGTTCCACCATTGTCGTTTATCATTCATTGGAAAAGTGCTTCGTGTCAAAACAAAACCCAATCTCTTCAAAATATTTCCTTTCCCCCACAAGTCTGTGTTCCTCCTAAATGAGGCAGTCCACAAAGCAGCAAGCCGTTCGCAGGTATGTGATGGTCCACCTTTTACTTTCTGACTCATTGCTCCATCTTGAACCTCAGGCACTTAATCGTGAACTTGTATCTTCAGGATCCCAAGGAAGAAAGGCTGGTGAGGGAACATGACCCTGATATTAGAAGTGTGTCCTGGACTTCTGCATAAATTTACTAATGTACCTGGTCTGTATAGTAGCCAATTCTGATATGCCCCAAACCATCTGTATAAGAACAAAGTCAAATCTTTCTGATATATATAATCTAGGTTAACTAAGCACATCCATACTTTCCAGTGTTTGGAGTTTTACAAATGCAATCTTAAAGTAGCATGTCCTATCTATTCTATTCTGCATAGGTCCTTCAGACGCATGGAGATGCCTAGAAAATAAAATCATCCAAGAATCTGGAAGAGCAGGGAATAGAATTCACTCTGACATTCCTTTTTGACAGTGTTATGTGAATCCTAAATACTATATTTAGCAGTTGATACTGTGCGCCAAACTTTTAGAAATTCTTAGGCTTGGCAAATTGTTTCTAAAACTGTATGCTTGCTTAGGATTGACTTTGCATACATTGTTGCTGGATATTTACAACCTGAACTTTATCTCAGCGGTAGGTGTTCTTTTTTCTGGGAATGAATACTGACTGAAATGATTAAACTAGTACAGTAGAATGTAGTATTCCTCATATATTACAGCATGATATTTTTGCCAACCCCACCTCTTGTAAGAATTCATTTACTTTTCCAGTTCACTTGTTAATCATTATATTGACACAGAAAGTCTTCCCAAAAGCACTGTTTGGTAGATTGCATTAAATATGAATAGCAGATATTCATTACGATATGTTGCCCTTGAGAGAGCTCTAAACTACCCACACTGTTCGGGAACAGGCAATACACTAATTCTCTAGCTATTCAAATTATTTTGAAATAGTTCAAAGTCTCTCTGATAAAAACAAGACTACATCTCTGTTTCTCTTAATTACTTAGAAGGTCAAGGACTCCCAGATCCCACTTTACCTAGCAGTATTATGAAAGGGGAATGTTTCTATTGGAGGATGGAGCACAGTTAATACATGATGGATTTTTCTTTGCTTATACAATTCTTGGTGCAAGCATTGTCTTCATATTTTTTAGTGGACTGACAACACAAAGAACTTTTTCCACAACTGCACATTAATTTAATAATGAAATCTCTGTAGTGAATTAGAAAAAGAAAAACAGTGCGAGTTAAAACTTTAAAAAACTTCCTCTGTTTATGTTGTTCAGTAGTTACAGGTTTCATACCATTCTCTTTGTCCATTTGCCTTTCCTTCCATTAAATTGCAGTTAGTTTGAAAACTTTCCATGTATTTTGCCATTTGCACATCTCTTCAGTTACCAGCAGTCTTTAGACTTCTCTGGGTTGTGTGCATTCCTTTTTTTAAAAAACATAGGGCCACTGTTTGTAGTCAGAAGGGGAAGAGGAAAAAAATTCAATATTAAATCCTTAATGTATATGTCAGTGTAGTGTGATGCTGGCAACTTTGATGAAAGATTCTCAATCCCCCTAGGCTCTATGCCCTGACCATAGAAGACCTATTTCTTTTCATAGATTTCATAGACATTAGGTTGGAAGGGACCTCGGAAGATCATCGAGTCCAGCCCCCTGCCCAAAGGGCAGGAAGTCGGCTGGGCTCATAGGATCCCAGCAAGATGAGCATCCAATTTGCTCTTGAAGGTGTTCAATGTGGGCGCTTGAACCACCTCCGATGGCAGGCTGTTCCAGACCTTGGGGGCTCAGACAGTAAAGAAATTCTTCCTTATGTCCAGCCTGAAACGGTCTTGTAGTAGTTTATGACCGTTCGACCTAGTCGTTTTGGAAGTTTGTACCTTCAACCTTTCCCAAGTTTAGTTTTAGTCTACTAAAGCCTTCAGGATGTTGACTTCACAAAATTAAGCAGTATATGTTGCGTGATGGTTTTTTAACGAGCTGTTCAAAACGATGAACCATTTTAAATTCTGTGAGAAGTTTGGGGCCATTCCTACTGTAGTGTCATGTCCAAACATCTTTTTGCAAAATCATGACCTTTTCTTCCCCTTACTATTGTGACTTCTGTCATACCCACCCCACTTCTTACTAGTGCAAACCCTGGACATCGGACGGAAATAACCTAACTAGTCAACCCTTTTGCTAGCCTTAAGGAAATCATATCTAGGTTTGCAGGGACAGGGAGCTGCTTTCAAGTAAGAACCCATTTTTAGAGGTACCTAAATATGTTAAGAAGTGAATGACTGATCTGCTTCTGATGCTTCCTCATCCCAACTTCTCCATTTTCCATGGACTTTATTAAAGTCTGCAAAAGAGAGCTCAATATTTGTAGGGAATTCTTTGGGATTCAAAGAAACTAAGATCCCAGATAACTTGTTAAAGGGGAGCTAAGGTTAAAATATGTTTGAGTCCAGCTAACAACCTTCTACCTCCACAAGTAAAAGTAAAATCAGCAATTCCAAAGGTTAGAAAGCCTGGAAATGAGCAGCCAAGGGATCTACCTAGTCATCTGATGCAGAATATTTCTTTATCACTCACTCACTTATCTGTCACTGTGACAGATTTACAGCATCTTTCCAACCGTAAATATGCCACTTTGTTTTGTTCTTTAAAGGAAATACTTGGTTGGATAGCCAGAGTTGTAGAAGTTTTCTGACAATTATGTTCTGTTGTCAGAGTAGACTGTTTTTCTAAACCAAATCAAAATGATTGAGCCATGTATTGACATGAAGGGTGTTATCATGTGTGCTAATCCCATTTGAAAGTGAAAAGGTTGCCAGTTTGTATTTTTAGCTGTGTGTATAGCAGTATACATAAGAAGGGGGGTTTTGTGTAATAAATATGGAAAAGGTCCACTCAGGTTTTCTCCTGAGACAATGTAGATTGCCACTGTGAATTCTTTTTTGTGTGCGAAGAAATTTTGTGAAGCTGAAGTGTTGAAGGGGTCTTTGTTTTTTCATTTTTTGAGGTGGAAAGAACATTAGCCGAACTCCCTGGATACAGATGTTCCTTCTTTACTCTTTTTTTAATTATGTTTTTGACTTGGGAATTTGTGTTCATTACATTCTAAACAGCCTGTGACATTTAATCAGAAAGATTTATTTAAGATTAGGATATACCCCATTTTTATTAGGAGAGCTTTAACTTTTTCCTCAACTAGGGATTTCCTCTACCTTTTGCCTATTTAGGAAATATTGGGAATAATAATTTTGAGTTGTGTATGTTTTATTCTTAATTCTTTTCAGCGATATTAAAGGCAGCAGGTTTCTAATTTAAAATGATAAATTCTTACCAAATCTGTTGAGTCCTCAAAGAATAGGGAACTCTTTTTTTTTTTTTTTTTTTTTTGTCCCTGAGTCCTGTGTTCCCATTTCTTACTGCTCAGAATAGGCCTACATCAGTAATATTCATAACTGATTTACAGAAGTAATTCCTGTGTAATAGCTTGGGACTTCAGGATTTTATGATGTTGCCAGATGTGCTATCAAACAAAATTATCTGGTTCAAAAAACTTATGATAAATCTAGTCAAAGTAAATTCCCTAAGGCAAACTCTCACTCCTCTACAAAAAAGTATCTATATCTCAAAAAATTGTTAGGTTCTCTTTTACCACATGTTTGAAATCATTGATGTTAGTCATACAGAAAGTTAAGCTTGGGGAGAAAAAAATAAACAGTATGGCCTTGCCTTAATTAATAAAGTATTACTTTCCCTTCCCAATATTACATTGGTTCAGAGTAAATTTCAGAAATAGTGAAAGTTCATCCATAAGATAGCCTAATGTTTAATTTAGATATTATACTCTTAGTGTATTCTGTTGCTCCAAAACATTGTATAATATTCCAGAAGGTCAATTCTGTTCTGTCTTACTCTAAACGTCTCATTAAGGAATGTGACTAATATTTGCCGTACGTTGCTCGTTTGTTCTCTTGCTTTTTCCTGTGGGGAGGCACAATGGTGTGTGGTCGTTTGGTAATTTGTGGGGTTTACTTTTGTTTGTTTTATTTTCAATCTACATGTAGCTGTACATTTATTTTGGAGATGGCAAGGTCAAAGAAATGCACCTTGCACATGAGTGGAAGGTTTGTGATGATCCTTACTTTTTGGGAAGTGGATTTATTCCACACATTTGGGCATGGCTCTGAGAGAGCCCTATCTCCTGCATAGGCAAGCTTTGCCTTTGTTGCAGTTTTATTATGCCAAAGAAACAGAGTTGTTGACCATGGTCTTTATTCCAGATCTTTAGGTCTTTGTTTGTTTTGCAATCCTGGGTGTGGACCAGGGAACAAGATCCTTGAAAAATAAGAGTTGAGACTTTGAACTCGATTCAGTATTTATGAGAAAGCAATATAGAAATTAGAAGATATGTTTGATATATTTGCTGTGGTGTGTTTTTGAGGAGAGAGATACTGCAGAATTTTGAACTAAATGAAACTTTATGAGCCTAGCATATTAGTTATTCTTCAACAGAAATTTGGCTTATAGTTAATGCTTAAATGGGAGTCAGTGAGAGATGCATGCAAACAATACATGTATGTCCAAAGATACCATTTGTTTTTTGTTGTTGTTTTGCAAAGCAGTACAATAAGAGCATCCTCCCTCGCAATTTCCAGAATTTCAAATACATAATTGGACTTGAGACTTAATTTTAGCAAAGGTTTATATTTTCTTACTTCAAGAAGAAAGAAGAGCATCTCTCTTCAGGAGAATGAGAAATGACATTGGACATTTGTAAAAGCTTCTTCCTGCATACTGCCATAGTGAGGAGGTTATTCTGACATGAAATTCCCACTCTAAACACCCATGGAAACCATGGAGGCAGTGTATACACTGTAAACAGTTTTTCATATACATGTCATTGACTCAAGAGTCTTAAGTTGCTTTTTACAAAGTAAAGCCATGATTTTACATCTGCACACATGTGGGTTCTGAAAAGAATATACAGTTTATGCTGCAAATCTAACACTAAACTCTATCTTAAAAATTATTTTTACCTGATATGTATTTTGTCATGGACAGTAAAAGAGCATCTAAATTATGCAGTGTTTGTGAAGAAATGTTTTGAGCCATAACTTCTTTTCTAATTTAAAGATTTCTTATATTTTTCAATTTCATAATATAAAAAAATTGTTAGAATCATCATGGAATAGTTGTCTTCTAGATTTCATTTTATGGGTATAACCATTTTGATTTTGTTCACTTTAAGTAGCAGTTTACATGTATATGATTTTAACATCCATGTGCACAAATGCATGGGGACCTTTACAACATTTTTAGAAATATTCATTCTCAGGCAAGCTGATACTCCATGGCCACAGTGGAGTTTGGAGTATGCTTTTTTTATAGTAGATTAACAAATCCCTAAAAATCAAGTGATATAAAGGAAATGCTGACAAGCTTCATAAACGCAGCTGTACTAGTACAACTTTTTTTTATGATTGTTACAAAGGAAAGGCTATTATTTTTCTGTCTATACAGAGCACATATTTTAGAAAAGAGAATAAAAGCATTAGTAGCAGGTAGCCTGGTGTTGAGAGACCAGATCCTAAATACTCTCTCTCTGCTGCCTGCTTAACAATCTACTTACGTTGTGAGTGATGGCCACAAGCGTTATAATGGGCCTGTTGTGATATGAACCTCTTTGCAGTTATTGGAGGGGGGGGGCAGGAATTTAGCACGAGGACTTTTTCCTAGGTCCCAGGGTGTCCATATCACAGGGTGAAATACTAATATTAGTGGTGTATTTACTGCGCACAGGCCCCTGATCCCATGGATTTCAGTGGGTGGGCAACTAGTATGGGCTTCTGCTTATTTCAGCTGGGCCTTGTGTCAAAAGGAAAGGTATCCCTGCACAGAACAGTTTCACACATCAGGGACATCGTTTGTGGTTGAAAAAGATTCCATGAACATTTCATAAACATGTTTGTTCTCATTCCTCCTTATCGTCTTTCTGAGTACCATACAACGCTCCTTGAAATACAACAATCATATAGAGAAATGCATAGATATTTAGTCGTGTGTGCTGCAGCTAAGCACAAGGTAAAACAGTCTTTTAAAGAACCCACCTGCATACCCGCACTACTTAAAAGCTATCAATAACGATATTTGGTAGAAAAAAGAAGTATGCATTGCAAACAAATCTGTTTTTTTTTCTATATTGCTTTGGCATAGAGCTCCAAGACTGAGATTTCTGTTATTTGAGAAATTAAATCCTGTGTGAATCATTAAAAGTATAGAAATAGTGGTGTCATTACAGAATTAACTAGCTATAAACCCATGGGGTGACATATCAATTCATAAAGGGAATAGCAAACCATAATGCAGGGTACATCTGCTGCTCCCATTTATGTAGAATTGTAAGCCTATTGGTATCTGCAGACCACTTGAAATTGAACATCTGTTAGAAGCACTTGAAAAAAACAGCATGAGAAGCTGTACACCTTGCAGAACATTTTGCTGTGGTAACATCATTATCTAAGTGGTAGATTCTTAAAAAAATTAGTATAATTTCTTTTGAAGTCCTAGATCTTATTGGTATTGTGTGTTAAGTAGTTTCCACTAAGTACTTATTAAAAGAATGTAGATTTTTTCATCATGAGATGCCTGACAATGTTTTCAGTACTCTCTATTTATATTATAGCAGTGGCGAGACTGCTGTGTACTTCCAGAAATGCAGATAAAGATACAATCTCTGCTTCAAAGAGCTTACAGTAAAAAGAAAAAGACAGACGAAGGGGTGGGGAAAAAGGATGTAATATGTACGAATCAAATGATCGTGGTGATGAAAGCCCGTGTTTTAAAAAGTAGATTGTAGTTAGTCTTAAGAGGACCATATTTTTTAAAATAAGATGACCTCTGAATAGTGACACTTATTTTAAATAACAGCAAAATGCTGTAGCTAATATATTTCACAAAACCTGCAGTGCAGTCAGTGATCGATTTAAATATTGTAATTGAACTGCATCTTCATAACTCTAACTAAACCAGTCACTTTGACAGCAGTTTTCCCTCTAAGTGCATGGTTCAGCAGAGTTCAACTAATTGGCAATTTTCTTCTGTTTAACAAAACAGAAATATAGTTAAACCACAAAGAAAGAAGTTTTCACTGTGGATTAACTGGGGCATTTTTGCTAAGAAGTTTGATAGACATTTCGAATGCAGCAGTAGATTAATACCTCTGGAGACGTATCTTGGAGCAAGATTTGTCTGTGTTTATCACTTGCAGAAAGAACTGATGGCTAGGATGCAATTAGAAAGGGTGCTTGTCTTTTTAATATTTAGTTATCTAGATGAACACATTGCCATAGCTTTTATTTTTAAGAAAGATCATTCTATTTGTTTCTAGGGAATAATGTGAGGCACTTTAATAAATTCTTTAGTTAAGTAAATGAAAATGTGGTTTGTATTTTGAGGGTAAATCACAAAACAGAAATAGGGCTTTAACTGTGTTCCCTGACTGCATAGACATCAGAGTAGTCTACTGGAAGCTTCCCCAACTTGACATTCATTGCATGTATAAGCGATTAACTTCACGTAGTCACCTCAGGGAAGAACGAAGCAGAAGGATGTAACTGAGGAAAGAAGGCTAAAGGGAGTGAAGGAAGGTTGATAGTTTTCAAGAAGGCATTTCAGGACATGACAAGGCAAAAGTCTTACTAAGGCAGTTCACCAACAGTGCAAATACTTTAAAAGCGATTTAACAGGAGTCACTATATCTTAAAATTACATTGAAATCATTGTGCCTTACATAACATTTACATGTGACTTGATGGGTACCACCAGAAATGTTTTACCCTGGGTATACAATGTCTTTAGCATAAAACAGTTGAGCAGAGGGCAAGCATAATTTTTTCATCCAAACCTGTTTCAGTTCTGTAGCAATTTTCCAGAGCTGTAGATCACTGGAGGAAAGAAATTGGAAGGTAGCTGTGGTAAGAGTAAGTACTTGGCATTTGGAGTTGCTAGTTGCTTTGGTCCATGTTAGTGGATCATTGCTAATGTTTATCAAAGTTGTATTA
This sequence comes from Alligator sinensis, assembly GCF_000455745.1. Classification (NCBI taxonomy): domain Eukaryota; kingdom Metazoa; phylum Chordata; order Crocodylia; family Alligatoridae; genus Alligator; species Alligator sinensis. Next base: position 2,367,196 of record NW_005841981.1, read on the forward strand.
CAAGACAAGTTGGCTAAAGAATAATTTCTTGGAAAGTCATGTGAGATATCTGTTAGCAATTTACTGCAAGTTTGAAAGTTTTTGGATGTGGTCATTCAGAATAACACAAGGGCAATGCAGTGATAAAGAATATACCTCTTTACCAGCTGAATTTCTTGGGTGGGAAGAAGTCTTATATGAAAGTGAAATGGTAATTGATGAAAGTATCATCACGACCCTTTATAAATCCCCAGTGTGTGCACACCTTGAATACTGTGTCCAGTTCTGGTCCCCGCACCTGAAAAAGGATACAGAAGAACTAGAGAATGTACAGAGAAGGGCAGCAAGGATGATTAGTTGTATGGAGGGACTTCCATTTGAAGAGACACTAAAGAGGCTAGGCCTAAATCAGTTTAGAAAATTAAATGTTTGAGGAGAGACAGCGGGGCGGATTAACACAGGGGCTTGTGGGGTCTGGGCCTAGGGGCCTCTGCTAATCAGGGGACCCCTGGAGTGCCAGCGGCAGCATGGCCCAGGCAGGCATCCTGGCCGCAGGCATCTGGGGCAGGCAGCGTATGCGCCCTCCCCTCCAACTGGGCCAGGGCCAGAGGCTAGGGGGTGGGCACGGGGCTCCATGCAGGTGGCGGCGGCTTCCTGGGGCCATCTGTTGCCATGGGCGGCCCTGCTCCCGCTCCCTCCGTCTACCATCTGCGCGTGGCCACTGGCACCAGTGCTACTGGGACAGGACAGGATGGGATGTGGCAGGGCGGGGCAAGGCTGTCCCGCCAAGGTTGACAGAGGGGCAGGTAGGCAGCCAGGGACAATGCGGAGCCCAGGCCTCGGCCCTGGCCTGTCCTGCTGACTACAGCCTGGCTGTGTGACACCCACTGGGTAGAGAGGTTGGGCCAGGTTGGGGCCAGGGCCACCTTCATCTCAGCAATGCTTGCGCCCCCTGGCTTGCCTGGGACACGCCAAGGAGGCCAGGTGGCTCCAGCCACAGCCCCCTGGCGAGTGCAGAGAAAACTTGCCTTTGCCTGGTGGGGGCCTCCAATTTTCTGTTTGCCCAGGGCCCCGGTAAATCTTAATCCGCCACTGAGGGACATGATAAGGGTTTACAAAATACTAAGCAACGAAGACAAAGCAAATAGGGAGTTAATATTTACTATTTCTCTCGAGACAAGAGCTAGCGGTTACAAAATGAAACTAGTAGGTAGTAAGTTTAAAACTAAGAAAAGGACGTTCTTTCTCACACAGCGTGTGATTAAAGTATGGAACTCCCTGGCACCAGATGTTGTGGAAGCTGACGGTTTAGGCACGCCACAAGGGCTTCTCTGGAGATGTCTGGGCTTCTTTATCCCTCTGTGTGATTCTGTGCCTACTATCAGTGCCTCAGCTCCTATGTTTTTTTGGATCAATCTTCAAAGGAACTAATTGTCCCACAAGGTTCAACTTCTGTTCAAGTTTGCCATGTTCCTTTCTTTTGGGTGATGGCTCCTATTGTTCCAGCGCTTCATTTCCATAATATAGCATGATTGTTTTACATGTATCCTGAATGAAGAGCAGCAACCCTGCACAGCAGCTTCAATAAGGTTTCATCTAAGCCCTTATCCCAGTATAAAAATAACATGTAATGATCAGTCACTGGAGCAAGTGTTGGTACTGTTGATTGCTAGCCTTCCCTTAGAAAGATAAAAAAACAAAAACAAATCCCCGTTATTCAATAATGGAGAAGCTCTCTGGGTGGCAAAAAGTATTTGAGTGTCCTGTTACTTGACCTAAAAAACAAACAGAAATGTAAACAAATGGGAGATGGAAAACAAATTTAGTTCTTGAATTTCCCAGTTGTGAAATTGCATGAAGGATTATCTCGAAGGTCTGGGAGGTTTATTCCTAGATCAGACATTAGGCAGGAATCTTATTCAATCAAGAAGTACCTATTGTGATATTTGCTTCTAGAATATTTTATCCTTTCTGAATTGATTTCCCTTCATTTGTGCTGTCTGACTTGGTAAAGAATCCTTTGATAAAGAATATTTCCCCATTAAATCCTAGTACAAGTATTCCAGAATAAAAGGTATTCCAGTTAGCTTCAAGTACAACCGAGGGAGATATATCTGACTGAACCTATATATTGCTTCCAAACTGTTAAAAGGCATCCAAACCTCATTCTCTGCTGTCTTGCACCTAATATTGTCTGATACATCTATGCAAACAACGTGTAAAATGCTACTGTTATACTTTAGTAACTCTTTCCACGTTCTTTATATGGGTCTAAATAACAGCACATTTGGAAGAGAATGGTGAATTAGGCCCACTAGATGACTTTTTCTTAGAGAGCAGCTATTGGGAAGAGTGGGGATACTGCAGCCAAAGTCATTAATAGCCTTGCTAATTTTTCTGAGACTGAGGTTGACAGCTTCACCTCTGGCACACACGTTAGTTGTAGTGCCCCTTTAAGATCAGGAAATTAGAAGGTCAGTTCTTTATTATAAACTGTGAACTGAAAATCTCTGGAGTAGGAGAGAGGGCTAAAATCGATCCGTCCACTTACAGAAGAAACTCTGTGACTTAACAGGTGTATAGTGGTTGTAATATGCTACTTAGGATCTCTTCAGGCTGTGTTGCAAACAAAATATTATCCAAGTATAATAACATTGTGAACCCAAAGACCTTAACTGGTTTCATTATCAAGCGAATGCCTTAGGGGAAATGTGCAGATGGAAAGACATTGCTTTCAGCTGGTATAATACTCCTGTGTGAGAGAATTTATAACTAGAATGCAGTTGACCCTTATATGGGTGTTGTCACGGGTGTAGCCTGGATGTAGGAGGCTGGGGGCATGGTGCTACAGTAGTCACAAACTGGGAGTCCAGAACAAAGGCTGATAAGCTGGGAGTCCAAAGCCAAGGGTTCAAGGCAGAGGGAACAGGCAGGAAGAAGGCAGAGGCTGCCGTCTTGGAAAAGGTACAGTCAGAGAAAACAGGGAACAAAGGATTGTGGAATAGACCAAGAATTAGGAAGGACTGGAGTTAGATGCAAGCCCACCAACAGTTTAATGGGGCTAGCTGACAACACTGAGGCAGCCGGCAGCTAGTCCCATCCAGGCTATCAGGACCAGCTGGGGCCTGTTCCATCAACATCGACTCTTTAGAGAAGGTGCTTACTTGTCTTGGAGATATCTCTTCTGAGCATGTGTGAAATGTGATTATTCACAGGGTTGTGTAACTTGGCCAAATTCAGGTGGATATTCAAAGGGATGGCAGAAAGAACATCCCTGATGCAAAAGCTGTTCCTGGCAAATTTCAAGTCCCCATTCCAAAGTATGGGAACAGTTTGCAGGAATAACTGAAGGGAACTGGACTGGACTGATTTTTAGATCAGGTGCTGCACTAAAACTTTAAAAAAAATAAAGGACCTGGACACCTGGCAGGGAAGATTTCAGGCTGTGCATTTTAAAGTCGTGATCAACTGACTGCAGGGTCTTACGATGGGTAGTGTTAGGCAGCCACAGGACTTTGCTAGTCCTGCCCATACCTTCTCTTACATAGTGCTGAGGTGTAAATTTGCATTTCACAGGTGTGAAAAATTTGATGCTGAAGTACCTCTTAACATTAACATACTGTAAATTGTATCCTGTATTTAAACTGCAGCTACTTGTAGGTTGCAACTTCTGACTGTACCATTCTTTAAACCATGTATACCAGGAGATCAAATCCATCTAAGCACTGGGTGCTCTGAACTGCCAGTGAGCTGCCAACACTCAGCACCTGGCAGGATTATACACCAAATGAGCTATTGCTCTCATTATGTTTCATAGTAATACATCATCAGTGTGAAACATCATCCTAATGATACATTAGTGTAATACATCATCAGGAGAGTCCCACCAGTAATGTATTACTCAGGATATGAAGGAAGCATTTCATAATAATGTGCTACAGTTACAGAATAACAACAGGCAGGGAAGAACATAGAAAACAGCAATTTTGCAGATGTTTTTCAGTGGGTGCTTGGGTGTCTCCTACACCTACAGACTGCACTTACATTTCCAGTCCATCCTGATTTACACTGCTGTTTTAGAGGTAGTAGAATTGATTCTTTAATTTGATAGCTAGGAGCTTGAATAGATAGATGTAAGAACTGTCTACCAGGATGTCTGTTAAATCATTTTTGATGTTTGGAAGTTCTTTTAGAGTAAAACTCAGACCAAAACTTAAACTGCTTGGTACTTTTCTACTGGCATTGTAAAGCACCTCCAGTTTTCTGACAGGACTCCCTGTATGCACTAACATAAATAAATGAAAAATTAGGAGTTGTACCATGTTAAGTAAACCTCTGGTCCCTGTATCAAACTGTTGATTTTCTTTAATCTACAAGATCCTGTAATAAAATGATCACCCTTCCCACAGGAGAGGTCTAAAATGTTTGATTTACTTTTGTGTGCAGAAGAATCAGATTACTTTGCTTACACTTTTGAATAACAGCAATCGTTTTAATGAGGTGTTCCACATGGGATTATAGCAGTTCTGGGGATCAGGATATGGAGAAATAGGTTTGAAAAATGGTTTAGCAGTAGGCCAGTTCTCCTTCAGCACCAGACATGTACTAAAAGTATAGTGGGATTAGAGGGTATTGGTTGTAGCCATATTGGTCTAAGGACATATGCAGACAAGGTTTTTGGGTAAATGTGATATATTAGACGAACTAAATAGTTGGAAAAATTGTTCTTTGCAACCTTTTGGACATAAACACCTTTCTTCAGGCAGAGAGAGAGCCTGTTGGTGTTTGTGTGCTCTCTTGGGTAGAATATAAATGTAAACCAATATGCAAAATGCAGGTCTGTGAAAATACTAATGTGTGGCAGGGAAGAGCAGAGGGGATGGGGAGACGATAGGTGTGAGACAGGTGGGGGGGGGAGTGGAAGGGAGAATGGTGACCTGGTGAGAGAAAATGTAGACAGGTTACCTGGGATTATTGGATGGCAGATGCTCTCTAGTCTCTGCCTTTTCCACCCCCATCCCCTTACTGTTAGACGCTGCTGTATCCCAGAACACAGCACTTAGAATCTCAACCCTAGCCTGGATATGCAGAAGTGTTAGCACTGCTGATTGGCCAGGCAAGGGAAA
>NW_005841981.1:2376864-2380337 GCF_000455745.1 Alligator sinensis
GGGGCAGGGTCAGAAACTGAAGAGGGAAAGCGGGGCGGTGGGGGCAGGAGGCTGCTGTGGGTCTGACCCTGGCCTCATCTGGACACAATAATCCAGATGTGGCCTTACCAGTGCCGAATAGAAGGAAAGAACCACTTCACTCGATCGTCTGGTAAAATTCCTACTAATGCAGCCCAGTATGCCATTAGCATTCTTGGCAACAAGAGCACACTGTTGGCTCATATTCAGCTTATTGTCCACTGTAACCCCCAGGTGCTTTTCTGCAGAGCTGCTGCTTAGCCACTCAGCCCCCAGCCTGTACTGGATTGTTCTACTCTAAGTGCAGGACTTTGCACCTGTCCTCATTGAACCTCATGAGTCTTCCTTTTGGTCCAGTCCTCCAATTTGTCTAGGTCTCTCTGAATTCTAGCCCTGTCCCTCAGCATATCTATTAGTCCCCCAGCTTGGTGTCATCTGCAGATTTGCTGAGGGTGCCATCATATTTTCCAGGTTGTTGATGAAGATATTGAACAAAAATGGTCCCAAGACTGGCTTGTGGGGCACTCCCCTTGATACTGCTGCCAATTTGATATCAAGCGCTTGTTTACTACCCTTTAAGCCTGACAATCCAGCGAGTTTTCTATCCACCTTACAGTCAATTCATCCAACCCATACTTCCTCAGCGTGCTTGTGAGAATGTTTCATAGTTGTTGTTAGGGGCTGGAAGGGACCTTACAGGTTATCAGGTCCATCCCCCTGCACTTGGGCAGGAAAGACTGCTGGGTCAGATGACCCCAGCAAGATGGGCATCAAGACTTCTTTGAAGATCGACAGGGTAGGTGACTGTACAACCTCTGGGGGAGCCTGGTCCAAACCTTAGGCACTCGACTTGTAAAGAAACTTTTTCCTTAGGCTAGCCTGAAGCGATCTTCAATCAGTTTGTGCCCATTATTTCTTGTCCTCCCTTGCGGGGCCTTGATGAATAGGTGTTCCCGCAAGCCCTGATGCACTTATAGGCTGCCACCAAATCCCCTTTGAGTCTAATCTTCTTCGGGCCGTTTCCTTTAAAATACAGCCAGCTCTCCTGGACTCTCTTTCCCGTTTGACTCAGCTCCTAGGGGACCCTTCCCATCAGTTTCTTGAGTGAGTCAAAGTCTGCTTTTATGAAGGCCTGGGTCCTTATACCTGGTGCTGTCCTTCCTTCCTTTCATCATATTGAACTCCATCATCTCATAGTCACTGCTGCCCAAGTTGCCATCCACTACTACATTCCCCACCAATTCGTTCCTGTTTGTGAGCAGTAGGTCAAGAAGAGTATGGCTCCTAGTTGGCCTCTCTAACACTTGCACAAGGAAGTTGTCCCTAACACTCTCCAAAAATGTCCTGGATTGCCTGTGCACTATTTTATTTCCCTCCCAGCAGATGCCAGGGTGATTGAAGTCCCCCATGAAAACCAGAGCCTGTGTTCCACTAGCTGACTGAAGAAAGCCTCATACACCTTGTTTTCCTGGTCTGGTGGTCTGTAGCATACACCCATCATGACATTGTCCTTGTTGCTCTCCCCTCTGACCGTAACCCAAAAACTGTCAACAGGCGTATTTCCAGTTTCATACTGGAGCTATGAGCAATCATACAGCTCTTTTACTTAAAAGGCAACTCCTCCTCCTCCTCCTCTTCTCCCCTGCCTGTCCTTCCTAAACAGTTTGTACCCATCCATAACAGTGCCTCATTTATGCAAGCTATCCCACCAAGTCTCTGTTATTCTAATCACATTTTTGTTCCTGAATTGTGCAAGGACTTCCAATTCTTCCTGCTTGTTTGCCAGGCTCCATGCATTAATGTACAGGCACCTGAAATAACTAGCCAATTGCCTAACTTTCTCAGGAAGGATGAGAACACCTCCCTGGTTGCCCCCTCCTGCTTGTACTTCCTCCAGGTCACCCACTTCCTCACTTACCTCAGCGCTTGGTCTTCATCCCCCGGGGAGCCTAGTTTAAAGCCATCCTCACATGGTTAGTGAGCCTGTCTTTGAAGATGCTTTTTTCTCTCTTTGTCAGGGGGATCTCATCTCTTCCTAGCAATCCTTTTCCTTGAATCCCATGTTCAAAGAAGCCAAAACCCTGCTGGTGACACAATCTGCATAGCCATGCATTGATTTGCAGGACGTTTCTGCTCCTGCCTGTGCCCCTACCATTGACTGGAAGGATTGAGGAGAACACCACCTGAGCCATGCCCCCTTCACCCTTGCACCCAGAGCCCTATAGTCACTTTTGATCTATTCAGGTTCACCCCTGGCAGTATCATTGGTGCCCATATGGATGAGCAGCATGGGGTAGTAGAGGGCCAGATGACTCTCAGTAATCCCTCCATGGCATCTTGCGTCTGGGCTCTGGGCAAACAGCAGAGCACCCAAGACAACAGGTCAGGCCAGCAGATGGATAGCCTTAACTGACTTGGGTCAAACTGATTTATGAAACTTCTGTCCTAGACCCCTTCCTGGTTCAAGTTAAATCACAGTGCCCCAGCACGTTTTCCAGCCCTGGGCTGTGCTGTCTGCTTCCCCCAGGGACTGTCCCATTTCCCCCAGGCAAACCCCAGCTGGGGTCTGGGCCCAGGGGGGAGGGTGGGGGTGTTGAACTTCCCTTCGCCCAAGTACAGAGCTGCCCTGCCCTGCTAAAAACTTATTGCTAGCTGTGACTGTAGACTACAAATCCCAGAGGCACCTGGAAGCAGGAAGAAGAAGTGATGAGCAACCCTGCAGAATTTTGCTGCTGGGAGTCTGGACTGCAAATCCCATAGACCTTGGGGGCAGCAGGAAGAGGAAGTAAACACACAACCCATGCTGACTATGTGCCAGAGAGCTGTGGCTGCATTTCCTGAATTAAAAATGAATGTCTGTCCAGTTGTTTCTCAGCTTAATCTCTGCAGTTTAGACTAACCTGCAAAGACTGAGTCGATTCAACTTCAGGCTTTTTGACTGTCTCTATTTAGCCCGGAAGGCACTGCTCATATCTCAGGCACTCCTCCACCTGGCTGTCACTGGAAGGAACCTGCAAGCTACAGTCCACACAGCATGAAACCAGAACCTGGGTGGAAGCCTCAACAGTGAGGAGTCCTGCCTGGACAGACACCTTACAGGTGCAAGCAGAAGAGCTAGCAGTGGCAGTGGCTCTGACAGTGTGATGTCCTTCAGCCATTTCTCTGGGTCTCTTAATCTGCTGCATCTCTCATTCTGTTCCTCTTTCCAAGCAAGCCTTCCCTAGCAGACTCCCCTGTAAGCTGGCCTATTCACTGCTCCACAGTCCCAAGACATGAACAACATGGCGGTGGTGAGAGCGCATTGGCGGTAAGCAGGAGCTCCCACAGACGCTGCTGTCAGTGGCGGCTGGCGGGGGGGGTAGGGGGGATAGAGCGGTGGCGAGCGTTGACCAGGGGCCGATGACCACCTGCAGACACAGCCAGTGGTGGCAGCCAGTGGCTTATTTAGACGTCGC
>NW_005841981.1:2382357-2383751 GCF_000455745.1 Alligator sinensis
GGGGCAGGGTCAGAAACTGAAGAGGGAAAGCGGGGCGGTGGGGGCAGGAGGCTGCTGTGGGTCTGACCCTGGCCTCATCTGGACACAATAATCCAGATGTGGCCTTACCAGTGCCGAATAGAAGGAAAGAACCACTTCACTCGATCGTCTGGTAACATTCCTACTAATGCAGCCCAGTATGCCATTAGCCTTCTTGGCAACAAGTGCACACTGTTGGCTCATATTCAGCTTATTGTCCACTGTAACCCCCAGGTGCTTTTCTGCAGAGCTGCTGCTTAGCCACTCAGCCCCCAGCCTGTACTGGATTGTTCTACTCTAAGTGCAGGACTTTGCACCTGTCCTCATTGAACCTCATGAGTCTTCCTTTTGGTCCAGTCCTCCAATTTGTCTAGGTCTCTCTGAATTCTAGCCCTGTCCCTCAGCATATCTATTAGTCCCCCAGCTTGGTGTCATCTGCAGATTTGCTGAGGGTGCCATCATATTTTCCAGGTTGTTGATGAAGATATTGAACAAAAATGGTCCCAAGACTGGCTTGTGGGGCACTCCCCTTGATACTGCTGCCAATTTGATATCAAGCGCTTGTTTACTACCCTTTAAGCCTGACAATCCAGCGAGTTTTCTATCCACCTTACAGTCAATTCATCCAACCCATACTTCCTCAGCGTGCTTGTGAGAATGTTTCATAGTTGTTGTTAGGGGCTGGAAGGGACCTTACAGGTTATCAGGTCCATCCCCCTGCACTTGGGCAGGAAAGACTGCTGGGTCAGATGACCCCAGCAAGATGGGCATCAAGACTTCTTTGAAGATCGACAGGGTAGGTGACTGTACAACCTCTGGGGGAGCCTGGTCCAAACCTTAGGCACTCGACTTGTAAAGAAACTTTTTCCTTAGGCTAGCCTGAAGCGATCTTCAATCAGTTTGTGCCCATTATTTCTTGTCCTCCCTTGCGGGGCCTTGATGAATAGGTGTTCCCGCAAGCCCTGATGCACTTATAGGCTGCCACCAAATCCCCTTTGAGTCTAATCTTCTTCGGGCCGTTTCCTTTAAAATACAGCCAGCTCTCCTGGACTCTCTTTCCCGTTTGACTCAGCTCCTAGGGGACCCTTCCCATCAGTTTCTTGAGTGAGTCAAAGTCTGCTTTTATGAAGGCCTGGGTCCTTATACCTGGTGCTGTCCTTCCTTCCTTTCATCATATTGAACTCCATCATCTCATAGTCACTGCTGCCCAAGTTGCCATCCACTACTACATTCCCCACCAATTCGTTCCTGTTTGTGAGCAGTAGGTCAAGAAGAGTATGGCTCCTAGTTGGCCTCTCTAACACTTGCACAAGGAAGTTGTCCCTAACACTCTCCCAAAATGTCCTGGATTGCCTGTGCCCTATTTTATTTCCCTC
>NW_005841981.1:2383765-2390605 GCF_000455745.1 Alligator sinensis
CCCTCCCAGCAGATGCCAGGGTGATTGAAGTCCCCCATGAAAACCAGAGCCTGTGTTCCACTAGCTGACTGAAGAAAGCCTCATACACCTTGTTTTCCTGGTCTGGTGGTCTGTAGCATACACCCATCATGACATTGTCCTTGTTGCTCTCCCCTCTGACCGTAACCCAAAAACTGTCAACAGGCGTATTTCCAGTTTCATACTGGAGCTATGAGCAATCATACAGCTCTTTTACTTAAAAGGCAACTCCTCCTCCTCCTCCTCTTCTCCCCTGCCTGTCCTTCCTAAACAGTTTGTACCCATCCATAACAGTGCCTCATTTATGCAAGCTATCCCACCAAGTCTCTGTTATTCTAATCACATTTTTGTTCCTGAATTGTGCAAGGACTTCCAATTCTTCCTGCTTGTTTGCCAGGCTCCATGCATTAATGTACAGGCACCTGAAATAACTAGCCAATTGCCTAACTTTCTCAGGAAGGATGAGAACACCTCCCTGGTTGCCCCCTCCTGCTTGTACTTCCTCCAGGTCACCCACTTCCTCACTTACCTCAGCGCTTGGTCTTCATCCCCCGGGGAGCCTAGTTTAAAGCCATCCTCACATGGTTAGTGAGCCTGTCTTTGAAGATGCTTTTTTCTCTCTTTGTCAGGGGGATCTCATCTCTTCCTAGCAATCCTTTTCCTTGAATCCCATGTTCAAAGAAGCCAAAACCCTGCTGGTGACACAATCTGCATAGCCATGCATTGATTTGCAGGACGTTTCTGCTCCTGCCTGTGCCCCTACCATTGACTGGAAGGATTGAGGAGAACACCACCTGAGCCATGCCCCCTTCACCCTTGCACCCAGAGCCCTATAGTCACTTTTGATCTATTCAGGTTCACCCCTGGCAGTATCATTGGTGCCCATATGGATGAGCAGCATGGGGTAGTAGAGGGCCAGATGACTCTCAGTAATCCCTCCATGGCATCTTGCGTCTGGGCTCTGGGCAAACAGCAGAGCACCCAAGACAACAGGTCAGGCCAGCAGATGGATAGCCTTAACTGACTTGGGTCAAACTGATTTATGAAACTTCTGTCCTAGACCCCTTCCTGGTTCAAGTTAAATCACAGTGCCCCAGCACGTTTTCCAGCCCTGGGCTGTGCTGTCTGCTTCCCCCAGGGACTGTCCCATTTCCCCCAGGCAAACCCCAGCTGGGGTCTGGGCCCAGGGGGGAGGGTGGGGGTGTTGAACTTCCCTTCGCCCAAGTACAGAGCTGCCCTGCCCTGCTAAAAACTTATTGCTAGCTGTGACTGTAGACTACAAATCCCAGAGGCACCTGGAAGCAGGAAGAAGAAGTGATGAGCAACCCTGCAGAATTTTGCTGCTGGGAGTCTGGACTGCAAATCCCATAGACCTTGGGGGCAGCAGGAAGAGGAAGTAAACACACAACCCATGCTGACTATGTGCCAGAGAGCTGTGGCTGCATTTCCTGAATTAAAAATGAATGTCTGTCCAGTTGTTTCTCAGCTTAATCTCTGCAGTTTAGACTAACCTGCAAAGACTGAGTCGATTCAACTTCAGGCTTTTTGACTGTCTCTATTTAGCCCGGAAGGCACTGCTCATATCTCAGGCACTCCTCCACCTGGCTGTCACTGGAAGGAACCTGCAAGCTACAGTCCACACAGCATGAAACCAGAACCTGGGTGGAAGCCTCAACAGTGAGGAGTCCTGCCTGGACAGACACCTTACAGGTGCAAGCAGAAGAGCTAGCAGTGGCAGTGGCTCTGACAGTGTGATGTCCTTCAGCCATTTCTCTGGGTCTCTTAATCTGCTGCATCTCTCATTCTGTTCCTCTTTCCAAGCAAGCCTTCCCTAGCAGACTCCCCTGTAAGCTGGCCTATTCACTGCTCCACAGTCCCAAGACATGAACAACATGGCGGTGGTGAGAGCGCATTGGCGGTAAGCAGGAGCTCCCACAGACGCTGCTGTCAGTGGCGGCTGGCGGGGGGGGTAGGGGGGATAGAGCGGTGGCGAGCGTTGACCAGGGGCCGATGACCACCTGCAGACACAGCCAGTGGTGGCAGCCAGTGGGCAGACTGCCTGCAGATGCCGATGGCAGCGGTGACATGGCGAGCGGTTACTGCGTCGCCACCCCCTACGTGTTTCCCCTATCCAAAAAATGTTCTTTTTTCCCTGCTAATCTGCTTTCTCTCACCAAGTTTACAGTAAAGGAACGTGAGAGAGTTTCCAGGGAAACTCCCTAGCAAACTCCTCCTTGCTTTGGACTCTAGTTAAACAAAGGCCTTAAGTATTGATCTAACTGCTGAGTTTTAGCCACTTAAGCTAAATATATGTAGGTTAGTTACTCGTAATTAAAGAAAGAGCTTATCTTGAAGGTTCCCTTTCATAGAGGAGGGCAGCAAACTGACTTGTTGAATGGCTTGCAAACTGCCTTGTTTGCTCACTCCCTGGTTGCTCAGGGAGTCTCCTTTTATAACCTCCTGGGCCTGGACTGGCTTCACCCCCTTGTTAGGGCTTTTATCAGACACAGGCACCAATCACCCAGCAAGCAGCACTCCCAGCAGCTCAAAGCACGCACCCAAGCACACAGCCACCAACCAAACACTCAGCAAGCCAAACTCAGGCAGCCCTGGCTCACTTGCCTTTCTGTGGCAGAATCTAGTGCCCAGCTCCTCTTCCTCCCAGTGACTTGCTTGCAAACTGCCTTGTTTGCTACCCCTGTTCACTCGCTCCCTGGTGTCACAACCCAAAGGTGTGATTTTGTTTTTGTGTGCGCTTTGGCACCACTGAATTATTTTCCTGCCGTTTGTAGCTTTCTTTGCAGGGTGCATTTCTTAGCTGCAGAAGAGAGATGCACTTTGCAAAGAGTTCCCGCCATTTGTATTATAATTCGAGCCCCGTTATTGGCTTGCGTGAAATTATTCACACGTGACGGCTAGTGATTGGCTTGCTAGCCGTATAAAAAGCTTGAGTGGTTTCCGCCCAAGTTGGAGGACACACCCGGAGGAGGAGCCTTCCCGCTGTGTGAGATCTCCAAGTGCTGCGGAGCCTATCGGACCCAGCGCATTTCAAGCAGGCAACAGGGGTCTGATCAGCCTCTAGCCTCTCCCCGTCGCCGTTCGCAATCCTCGACGTATCCCTCTCCCTGTGCACAAAAGGATCCACGGAGCCTCGACAACTCCATGGGAGTGATCCGAATATTGTCTGAGTCCTCAAACGAGGATTTAAGCGGAGCTGTGCCTGGGAAACTGTCCAGCCTACACCGCGACCATCTTCAGTGTAAGTAAACAATCTTGAATCAACCATTACGCGTCCGTGCCTAATTCTATCGTGTCGCCTGTTTTCTCCGACCCAGCGTGCCCGGGCTGCTGGTCACAGCCCACGGTGCGAAAAAGGGCCCGGATTGCTCCCGGCCCGCACACCTGGTTGCTTGGGGAAGTCTCCCTTCATGTTTGACTGAATTTTAAAGCCTAACTGTAGCTGAAGACTGGCCTCCATAGGTGGATCTGTGGTTCAGAAAAGAGCTACAAAGTCCCCAAGACTGGAATAGGAAGAGAGAGACGAGAAGCAAGTAGCAGACAGCAAAATTTCTGTAAGAAAGTTTAGCAGGTTATCAAGACCATTAGAAAGGAGGGATGATTGTCAGCATTTCTGGAATGAAGAACAATGTGCTATTAGGTCACCTCCCTCAGGTGCCTGAATAGTAATGCAACAGTTTCTGTACTATGAGAAGGAGTCAAAGCAGAGTGCTTCTATGTAAGTCAGAAAAAATCAGGAAAGGTGCATGTTGTATGTGAGAAGATATGGTATTGTTGTGTTGGAGCCTGATAAATTTGAAGCACTGAAAATTACAATTTATTTTGAAAATCTCATCAAAATGTAGATATTTAGATCAGCTTTATATTTTTAAAAAAACCCAAGAATCCTTAATGCCATAAAGATTATTAAAAGGCAAAGCAGGAAGTGGTTTATGTGAAATGAATCAGGATTTGTTGATTTTGCTGAAAACCATAAATAGAAACAAGAGGCAGGTAAAAAAATTATAGCCTGTTATGTGGCACAGCTAAAGGTTTTGAATGCAATGAAATCTATCATAAGTTGAACACCTTGTTTCAGCAGTGTAGTTAAGATACTATTTGAATTTCCCAAGTGAGGCTCTACACATCTGTGAGAGCGTCCCAGACTGAAATAGTATTTTTGAGGGAAACAAGATAAACATCTATTGTATGAATAATAATTGTAGTAAAAATAGCTAAATCTGTGTTCCAGTAGTAATAAAGAAACTGAGGAAGGGCAGAACTTGGGAATGGAAGAATAGCGAGAGACTTCAAGTATACTACTGAGCCTCATGAAGCTCTTTTTCTGCATGCCATGCAGAAAAATCCTTCTCTAGTCATTCATGCAGCTGTCCCACCAAGGCAATAGGAGATACTCATGAGAGAGGCACGTAGGTTTTAGCCCCATTCTTACATTTTGTGTTCTCTTGGAGTAACGTGCGATCACCTGCATTGGCAGAACAATTCCAGGCCTCTAGAGCTTTGGCACTTTTGTATTTTTTTTCTTTTGCCAGCATAGCTTTTCAGCAAGGTTCATAAAGAGCTCTGACATAGCTATAGCAGAAGCTCTTAGCATCAATGCAGTTATACTAGCAAAACTGCCCTGTTATTGGCATGGCTTGTTCTGCTCAGGGGTAAGGATTTTGTTGTACTGATAGAAAGCACAGGTTTGATAATATAACTGCATTCATGTTTGGATAACAGTTGTATTGTGCTCTTGATATGGTGTGCTGTTATTTATGTAACAGTAAAATGTAGACATGGTCTGCTATAGGTAGTAGAAGTGGTACTCTAAAGGAAAATCAAATCACTGTTGCTATACTGCTGTTAAAGCTGCCTGGGTAAAGGATGAACTGCCCTAAAAGGTCACAAGTCCAAGAATTTTAAATGATGTGTGTTAATTTCTTCCTCACTGTAAGTTGCATTTTCTTTAATATCAGTTTCTTCTTTCTTTAAACATACACTGTCAATTAATAGGTCTGGTATTGCTCATTTTGACATACCTGTATGAGATTTGCTTGGAGTACCCGCTGTTCTCTGTCGCTATCTAGGATTAGCATCAGCACAACAACTAGGTTCCCCTGGATTAATAGGATAAGATTAAGGGTAAGAGTTAAGGGTATGGCAGGCCATACAGTGAAAAACATTATAATTTTCTGTCCTCCTTCTCCTCCTCCTCAGGGAAGCTTTAGGGTTTCCCTCACTTAAATCTCATTGCTTTTTAGATCAAAATGTAAATTCCTTTCTTTGGTCCTGTCTTGCACACTCTGCAGGAAAGTTCTCAGAAACCACAAAGTGTGTTGGCTGAAGCAATGCTAGGGGCTGGGAGGCCAGATAATCTGATGTGTTTATATTTAGAATTTCTGAAGTTTAAATTTGTGAAGATTGCAGCTGCTGAACATTAATGCTATAATTAAATCTATGCTGGGAGTCAGCACCTTTTGCCAACAGGTTCAGAACTAAATCCCTTCCAATAGCTTGGTTTTATTAACAAAAATTAACAGCAAGATACATTTCTGCTCAGATTCATTGGCCTTGCTGCTCCTAATCCTCTCATTTTAGATGTGTTCCCTTAGATTGTCTTCCTAAAGAACTGCCCCCTTGCTCTCTGTGGCGGTTGGGGCTGCGCACAAAAGCCTGGGACTCTGGGGGCCCCACCTGACACCAAGGGGTGTGGGCAGGGGGCTCTGGGAGAGAGGGAGAACTTACCTGGGATGTAGGGCGAGCCAAACCCGGAGCGACATGTGCCAATGCCATGCTGCCTTTTTAAGCTCTCTGTCAATCAAGCTCAGTGGCACCCAGCTAATGATGTCAGCCTCAAGCACCACTGTGGGAAATTTAAAATGCCCGGCTAATGCTGAAGCATTAGGGTCATGCAGCTGTCCCGGGCAGACACAGCCTGGGTGTGGGGAAGCCTCGGGACACTGAGTCTGGGAGGGAACTCCAGCAATGCTGGGTCCCCATTGCAGCTAAAGCAGAGCAGATGATGGGAGACTTGGTGCTCCCCACTGCAGAGCTGCTTCAGTCTGTGCCTTCCTAGGGAGGGGAGGCAGCATAGAGGTAGCTAGAGGGAGCTGGCTGAGGCTTTTATAGCCAGCCCTGCTATAGTTTGTTTTCCAGTTTTTGCTTTGGTTGCTCTTGTGTTGTTGTTTTTTTATCTTTGTATGCCGGATCTAGATATAGTGACCAGTGAGCTAAATAGTAAGACCACTTTCCAGGGGAGGCGAGGACCAGGCATGGGACCCGCAGGGTAGTTAGTCTAGGCAGGTGAAGAGAAGGATGCCGGATACATCAGAGGACCCAGAAAGCCACCCACTAGAATCTGGGTGTCGAACTCCAGTCAGTGGCAAACGAGCAGGCTCGGAGGCGGGAAGCAGCTATAAATATCAACATACAGTTGGCAAGTGGATGGGGTGTAGGGGAGGTAGAGCCCCAAATTGACTGCATCTGAACCATGAGTAACCCCAACCCGGATGTGCATGATCACACCACTGGACCTCCTTTAATTAATATTATTCCATCAAGACGTAGCAGACGAGTTGGGGAAAGCTCCAGCTGTGGGGGGACTCATGAGACTAGATGTCAGCTAAGCGGAGATACAACACTCTATCCCAGTGTGACGGGGGCAAGCTCGGAGCCGAATCTTGAGTCGGCCCACCCATCTGTCTTTGGGGCAGTCCGCCCGGTCTTCCCTGTCATGACTTTGCTGTTCCCATAACTGGTGGAAAATGCAGGAAGCTACCCATTACATACCTCAATGCCAGAGGGCACTATCCAGTGCTCCGA
>NW_005841981.1:2390636-2392575 GCF_000455745.1 Alligator sinensis
GTGGCCCATGCCTCGCAGATGACATCCAGGATGACATTATTCTCCCAGCCTAAGGCCAGGCCAACTTAATCCTTAGTCAGGCCTCTTTCACATTCACATTCACTGCCCTCCTCTCACAGGGCCTCTTGCACTCCACCCCCTCTCACAGGGTCTCTTTCTCACATCAACAACTTGTTCCACCCTGCTCCCTTTTGGAGCAGCTCCTCTAGGCCTTGGGGCTTTATCTGGATCACACCTTGGCTGGTAATATGCAGTCTGTTGGGCCTCTCCCGTGACCCTCACCTGGTTAGTGGTGAGCCATTTCACCACACAGAGGGCTAACTCCGCCCCAGCCCCTCACCGGGCTTCTCATAGCCAACAACTTGTTCCTCAGGGGGTGGCCTATGTGCTGCCCTTCATGCTGTCCCACAGCCCTACTCAGCACATCCCCTTGGGCTGCCCTTCAGACTGACCCTCAGCCCTACTCAACCCTCATCAGGGCCCCCACTACTGCCCCGTCTCTGGGGCTACATATCTATCCCCTCCCTGGGACCTCATTCCCCTGTGGGGGCTCAGGTGGCTGTTGCTGTGCCTAGCCTCCTTATACCCACAGTGTAGTCAGGGCTAGGGGTTATTGAGGCACCCCAACCCACCTTTCACCAGGGAGGTGAGCAGTCTGGTATTTAAGTGGGGCTGCCACTCCCTATCCCAGCAGGGTGCAGTTTTAGGTCATGCCTAGGACAAAGAGTCCACTGCTCTTGCTTGCCAGATGTTTCATACAGGAGTTCAGCTAAGCAGTGTCTCTGCCTGGCTGCCAGCAGCAAACTGCTGTGTTTATATAGCTGGCCTGTGTTTTAAAATGGCTACAGCAATCAGGCATCTGCTGGCTGCCTGACCCAGCCCTTAAAGTGGCAGGCACCACAAGTGCACTGCCACACCCAGGTTTCTGGATAGAGCAATGGGGCACCATCACAAACTTTTCCAACAGAATTAACAATGCTCACAAAATGAAGCATTTCAGAACACTGTTGGCCTATCTCATAGTCTGATCATCATATGAGTAGATACTTGAATGCTATTTGAATGCAATTATATCTTCAGCTTTCCTTGATCCTGTGGTTTAGAAGGTATTAGCAGCTACCTGAATTATGAGCAAATAATCAAAAACAGGGTGTCTGTATCCACCTCTAGCATGTCCTGTTGCCATGTGTTCTGCTTTGTCCTTTTACATCATGTTGCACTGTGACTTAGACACAACATGACATGTTAGAAATGTAATGGGATGTGACATGTCCAATAACAATACCACTAAAAGCAGATAGTTTAGAGTTCTGTGGATAGTTTCAGTTCATGGATTATTCACTCTCCATTCATGTGTTTATAAAAGGTGCAGTAGCCTTCAATATACTGAATGTGAAATGTAGTGGGGGAGGGAAGCAATGAATCTATAGTTGCCATCCTCTTTGCTGTCTCATCTTCACTGCATTTTACTATCAGGGCTGAATTCTTTGATTCCAGCTGGTGGTATCTGGGACCCACAAGTTAATTAGAAGGACTATTTTTTTACAGTTAGCAATGTAAATGTTCTGGGGAAAAAAAAACATTTCCCCTGGGAGGGGATGGTATTTGAACAGATTTATAGTGTCCTAAGTGCGCATATGAATTAGATGATGGTCATCAGTGTGGCACACTGCTGTGGGGAAGTATGTCAGCTTTGCTCTGCTATGAGAAGGTTCATGTGGTGAAGTAAGTGAAATCAAGAGGGAAAAAAATGACAAAAAATAAATTGCTTTATAAAAGTGGAATTAAACAGTGCCAAAGCCTATGAAAAGAAGCATTTTTCAGTGGGGGGGATACTTGTGTCATTAAACTTCACAGAGTCCATTCTCAGGTTTGGGGGAAATTGTCCCCTTTGTGTAAACAGCTTGCACACTGCCTTCCATGCAGGAGCCCTGCTGAA
>NW_005841981.1:2392586-2405457 GCF_000455745.1 Alligator sinensis
CTGAACCCCACATACCTTATACATTGGTTTTGCTAGCACATTTAAACTTGTCACAGACTAAAGTACTAACAGAAAGGTGTTGGGAGACCAGAATTTAGTGAATCCTAATCCCACATCTGCCTCTGACTGTGCGTGGCCTCAGGCAATGCACCTCTCTGTTTCTTTACCTATCTGTTAAACGAGGATAACAACACTTGTTTACTTCCCTCACAGGAGTGATACGACGGTTATTTAACTGCAAAGCATTCACTAATTGCCTTTGTTTGACAGAAAGATTAAATTTTCTTCATATAACCCAATAGAACTCCAGTGTAATATGGCTTCATTTTCAAAATGTGCTTTTGAATCCATGCCTTTTTTCTTGATTTTTTTTTTTTTTTTTTTTTCTTTGAGGAACTACCCAGGCCACATTAATTGCTCCATATTTTATGTAGCGCTTGAGTGGCTGGCAACACATGTTATTAGGAAGGTATTTCTATAACGTTTGATGAATTTGTTAGGGAGGGAGTTTTGTGCTGCTCATCTCTATTGTTCAAAGATTTTTCTATTTTAAATATTTGTTGATGCAACCTGCTGTCGTTTACAGAGAGGCTTTGTTCAGATCATTAAATGGAAAGTTTAAGATTAATTCCCTCGCGGGTCAAGAGGAGAAGGATAAATAACCAGTCCTGCTCGGTGTTCATTCTTAATGGCTTCAGCACAGTGTGAAAGAGTAAACAGTTTTGACAAAAGATGTAATTGATTGTTTAGGTTTGACTGATCACCCAAAAATGTAGCTTATCCTCCCTCAGAAGATGTTCTATGATGTAGCGAGCTGTGGCACTGTGTGAAAATAGGGACTGTAACTAGGGCTGGTGGTTAATAAGAGTTCTAGAAAGAGATTATTAGTGAACAAACCAAAGCAATGCCTTTTATCAAATCCAGCACAATAAATTAATAGCAGTAAAATTAAAATGACCATGTTACTGTGGTTACAAGTAGGCTTTCTGGGTTCTCCAGATGCCAGGGCCACTTTGCCAGGAATGAAGGAGAGAATCCTGTTCATCTTCCTACCCTTGTAACTGAAATTTGCCAACCAGTGAGGCTCAGAGGGTGGTTAATAGACTTCTTTTGCTCATTGTCTATTTGTGAGAAGAGTTAGAACTAAACTTCTGGCAAACTATTCTTCTTAATGACCTATAATAAACAACCATCCTCCTTTTCCTCCTGAAATACAAGCAAGATATTTTAGGGATGCTGAAGCCTTTTTTTCTACTAGGGAGACCATGGATGCAGACACGTGGCAGTTACTGTGGAGTAAATTGACTTTAGCCTGTAGTAAAAATAGAGCAGGCACATGATGTGCAACCTTACATCTGTGTAAATCACTTGGGAGTAAAGTTACTGCTCAGCAAGCGAGCAAAAAGTCATACCTATATTCCAGTCATATGTCCCCTCCTCTAGTTGTTTCAGCCCCTGGTAGTTCTTTGGTCAATGGAAAGCCCCCTTCTTCCTCCCAATATAGTATGTTGGTGCTGTACTAATGCTGTACTACAGGCAACCAGCTCGGAAGAGTTGGTTGCGGGTCCATTCCTTACCAGGGAGTAACCTTGGAGTAACCATGGTGAATGACTCTGTAGTAATTGTGTTGTGGCTCTCCACCATAACCTTTTCTCCTTTCTCTCCATGGTCACTCTCTACCATATCTATACAGTAAAGTTTCAGCAGCAAAAATTCTGCTGCCATACTACTGTTGACTTTTCTGTTCACTTGAGTGCATTCACATTTGCCAGTGCAGTGTGCCCCGCACAGTGTCATGTTATGTTATATAGATAAAAAGGAAGCACCCCACTGTCTGTATACTCCCTACACTTCAGAGGAGCACCCACTGTCCACTCTGCCACCTCTGCTTGCTGCCTTCTGGGAAATGTTTGCAATGCATTTTTTGCATACTGTAGTGGTGTCAAGTTCCCACAGTTGCCTCTGTTCCATGTTGTAATCATTTATTTTTTGAAATAAGTGAAAATGAAGGAGGAACATATGAGCTGGCCAAAGAATGATTATCATGAGGTACTCTGGACATTCACTGACTAGATTCATATGCTGGTGACAGGATTCTTGGCCTGTGAAGCAAGCAGAAGTGCACGATACTCATGTTTTTAAGGGTACTTTCCCACCCTGGCACATTCATATTGGTGGTCCTGCAGTGCCAGTTGCGAATCTAGCGCTTGCTTCCCTGGTCCTTGAGTCCATTCACTCAGCAGCTAACTGCATCAAGCGAAAATGTTTGAGTAGGTGCAGGGCAGTCAAGGAGCATGCACTTGGCAAACTGAAATGGTGTCAGAGATGCATTATGAGTAGGATGAATCTCAGTGGGACAGGTATTTCTGTACTTCTGCTATGTGTTGTATTTTACCTAAAATTTGTGAGGGACCAAGAGGGGACTGTTATTGATAGGGTGGAGGAGGGAAGAAAATAGTGTGCTGCTTTTGGACAACCTGATACAGTGGTAGTTTCAATCAAAGCACCAATACATGGCCAAAGGGGGCCTTAAGAACACAGGTTTGGGCAGTTATTTGGGCTGGAGGGCCACTTAGGAAGTTTTGATAAGCTGTTGCAGGCCAGATTAGCACCCACCCCCCAGCCTGCAACAGCTCATCAAAACTCCAAAAGTGATAGATTACTAGACTGGTGTGGGGGTGCCCGATGGAGGGGACAGGTGAAGTCTCCATAGAGACTGGCCTGATACCCCTGTGGGCAGGCAGATGGGATGGGGCCATGGGCAGGCTGGGAGTGGCATCCAGGAACAGGGTGGGTGGCCAGGATTGCTGGGCGATGACAACACAGGGCCAAGGAAGAGTTACAGTCCACTCCCTGCATGTCCCTGCAACAAGCACTGGTTCCATGGGCAGCAGCTGTGCCTGGTCCCTGCCCGTGGAACTGGTGCCCATTGCTGGGAGTGGGTCGCAACTCTGCCCCGGGCCCCAGCCCCCACTGCCCACACTGCACCTGATTCATGCCATGGCTGCTCATGGCCCAGCAGAGCAGGGTGGTTCCTGTGGTTTGTAACAGGATTAGGCTGCCCTGTGTTGTTGGGCCACTCTGCTCTGCAGCTGTGCTGCACTGGGGATGCGCTCATGCGCCTGTGCTAGGACAGAGGCAGCAGGGCCTGGGTCATGGGCGTGTACTCTGCCCCCCTCCCAGATTGGGCTGGTCATGATCTGTTGTGTGGGGAGAAGATCACAGCTCTGCCCCAGCCCAGCCCCAGCCCCCCTCACCCATCCTGTTCCTGCATGATGTTACCCGCCTGCCTGCAGGCCCCATCTCATCTGCCCAGCCGAGTGCACCTTGCCTGTGGGGGTCCAGGACCAGCCTCCGTGGAGACTCCCGCATCCTCTTCATCTGGTTCCCCTGTTGGTGGGTGCAGGGTAGATGGACTGGGGTGCCCAGGCATCTGGGCCCAGTTGTGGCAGCAGCGGTAACACTGGCAGTGGCAGCCAGAAAGAGCTGCTGCCACCAGTGTGCTGGGAAGTGGAGTTGGGCCTCTGCAGGTCCAGCCCCACTCTGTAGCCAGGGTCAGTGGCCCAGGCTGCACATGCCATGGCCAAGGCTGCCTCCCAAGCCTGGGATGAGTGGGGCTGAGGGACCCATTGTGGGCTGGATAAAATCCCTTGGAGGACCAGATCTGGTCTGCAGACCATATTTTGCCTGCCCCTGTGTTAACAGCTTACCATAGCCAGACAACATGGTACTTTGTGTTGCTTTGTGACTAAACAGTGTATGGTTGGACTATTCTGTTGTGAACTTTTTACGAATCTCTATAAATCTTAGAGATTAGGGATGTTTACGTTTCTGTACTGTAAGATTAAAAATCCCCCCTAAATTGTGGTTTTCATAAAATAGAATATTGTGCAGTAGGATTACAGACACTACTGGACCTGGAAGTGCAAGGTGCTGGTGGAGCTGGGCTGCCTTGCAAGGTAATGTACATGTGCTTATATCCATTTTCCTTGTTGTCCACTGGGGTTTCAGGGCATGCTGTTGCCTTGGGGAGGAAATCCTAAGAAGAAAAAATTGTGCAGTGTACAGGGTTCTGGAGTGCAGGCCCTTGGATTGTTTGCTCCATAATTCTTTGAAGCAGCTGAGTTTTTCTGACGGATACAGAAAAGCATAAAGCCTATAGATGCTGCATGATGTCCTGGTACACATCTGTATGCACCTCTAAGTCCTTCAGTCCTGCCCCTAGCATGCAGTCCCTCCATTCTCTGGTTTTAGGAGCCATGAAAAAAAAAGTAGTTTTGAAAAAGACTTGCATTTAAAGGGCAGGAAGTTACAGGAAGTTGCCTGCATCCTTTTCCCGTCCTCAGTGGGTTCTCTCTCTCTGTTCTGCTGTGTCTCAGATACAGCTCTCTGGGATCCACATATACCATGCCTCTCAAACAAGCTCTTCATCCCTGTTCAGTTTTGGGGCACCCTCCTTCAGGGGTTATGTCACTCTTCCTTTTGTATTGAGCGTTCTTGTTTTATCAGCGTGAAGCAGATTTTCCAGACTTCTAACATTTTCAGAATATGAGCACCAGAACTAGATGCTATAGTTAGTAATATGTCTCATGTCTCAACCACATGTATTCTGGAAATACCACCTTCCTAATTCAGTTATTTTTTTCTGTGGTAATGTATCCAAAGATTACATTCTGTCTCTTAGCCATTGGATCACACTGGGACCTTACCTTTAACTGATTTTCCATGAAGACCCTTTAAACCTCTTGAGATACTGCTTTCCACAGTGACCCCAAATTTCTTTTGAGTCACTGCTTTCCAGAATACATTTCACATCCTGTAAGTGTGACCTACACCCTTTGTTTCAAGATGCATGACATAGGTTTGGGTTGGTGGTAAAATGCTTGTTTCAAGTGAACTTAACTTATCATTGATTCAGTTCACTTTGTGGAAGTGATCTGTCATTATTTAAAAGATTACCAGTTATTTAATCTGTAACCTTCAAGAGCAATGATTTATATATTTTTCTAGTGTTACCAAATCTGCCCATTACTTTGGGGTGTGCTCATTTATTAGGGATAGTTTCTAGGGTCTTGGTGATTCTGTCAATGTGCTGCTTGTGTTACTATACGGAGCTGTATTTCTCCCTTCTGCAAGCCCTCATCCCCAGTGGAGCTATCTTGCAGGACTCAATCTCAATGGGCTGGGTTCCTCCAGTCACCAAATCAGTCATACACACAAACACACACAAATTAACGTGACACGCCTGACCTGGCCGGGCTGATCAGCATGGACAGGCTGACACCCTAATATGCCAAGAATCAGTTCATAAGAGCAACAATAAAATGCAGTCAGACACAAGCACATGGGTAAACAGAATCCCTCTGAATCCGGCTGGGTGTCCAGCTGACACCCTCATGGGCCAGCATTCAGTTCATAAGGGCACATCTGAGTCAAACTGGGTCAATCAGCCTGTACAAGCTGATCCCCTTATGTGTTTCAAACTCAGCACGTCCCAATCTTTGGCCTCTTGATGAGCAGACCCCACAATAATTTGGGCTTCACAGGGATCTTTAGCATAGGTAAAAGAAGCGTTGCTGCAGAGCATGGGAGGAAAGAGAAGCAGAGAAGGAAAAATATACCCAATTACTACCAGTTTGACTATAAAAGTTATTTATTGCTAAGCATATGAAATATATAATAGTACTAGTAGTAATAGACATGCAAAAGAAAAACAAACACCAACAATGACAATACTACCCTGGTTTCACTAAGTATTTGGGGAAACTTAGCTCAAGCTTAACTGATACAGTTCAGGTTCAGAAGTTTATGCCTAGAAAGAAGACAGAGAACGCTGGGATCTCACCTAGTCCACGGTACTCAGGCTGCAAAGCTGACAGGCACAGTCCGTAGCACAATCCTTGAAGAGAGAGATGATCTGTTCTTCCAGCGTCCCAAGAACGACAGGGGATGGTGTCAGCACAGGGGTTTTCTTCTTCTCCTTCTTTCCTCCTGCTTATACTTCTTTTCCTTCCTTTTCCTCTTCCTCTTCTCCCTCTAGCAGCACACACACTTACAGATTTTTATACCCTCAGTTTAGCTGCTTCGAAGCACCCTCAGTAGTGTAAATCATTGTCTTTTCTATTGACAAGGGGTTATCTGGTTTGGACCATCTCAGGAAACTGATTGATAATCAGGAAACACTTAAGATTAGGGAGTAACCCAAATACTTGGGAGCCAGCTTGAGATTCCTATGGGTGGCAGATATACTGATGGGATATCTCATGGTTTCTTCAGGAACAATAGATAGCTTGCAGCATCAGGATTTTGGATTTTTACTTGTTGTGCACAAGCCTCAGCTTAGCATGACTTTTCCAGATCTTACTATAGTCTTTTAACAGACTTAAAACAATTATTGGGGTGCTCATAACCTTTTGTGGAGAGGACTCCCACCAGTCGTCTCGGGAAAGATATGACAACACCTGGGATTAGGGCTCCAGCAGGCTGGATGCTGTGATGAACCCTTAACCATTGTTCAAATGTTGCCCATACCCCCTCTGACTCGGTCTCTTGCCTCAGCATTCCCTAACCCGGCAACCGAGTTTTAGTCAATCAAGTTTAAATAGGCCTCCCATAGTGGGACCGGGGAATGTACGGCCCGAGATGCCTATTAAACTTAGAGCTGTGTGTGTGTGTCTGGGGGGGAAAAGTCCTTAGCAAATCCAGATTAGAACTGGTCTGATAAATGCTGAGCTGGGTGTGTGTGAACATGGGTTGATTAACATTGGAAGCACAGATTCCCCATCATGCAGCGCTCTCCTGCTTCTCTGGTCCCAGAATTCACTGCAGTCTCTGCTTCAGGCTTTCTGTTTTCCATCTCTCATGTAAATGAGACCTAGGGCAGTTGATTCACTCGTCACCCTTATCTGGTGAGGGTCTTAGGTGCGTCTCTCACTGCATCTTAATCAGTTTCGTTTAGGTAGAGGAGGGGAGGGGGGTGAGTCCTTTGTGAGTCAGACAGACTGCATCCTGTACCAGGGTTGCCCAAGAATACAGAGCTGAGACGTAACACTAGATCATTGCTTAACATTTTAAATTGTGCTACATCAAGAACAGAAACTTGCATGGCCCTGCTAGAAACACCTTCACAGGTTACATTACTTCCTGATGTGTATCAGCTAGCTTTTAATTCATTTGATGTATACTACATTGATTTTGTCCAGTGCTATTTCTTAATTAAAATGCCATGAGCAACTAAGTCACTTGCCCTAGAAAAATCAGAGATTATTGTTCAACAGGTACCCTTACTGGCTCAACTGAATAATATGAAGTTTGATTGACAAAACCTGTCTATAAAATCACGGTGATTTCCATTCATTATGCTACTATCCTTTAATTATTTACTGATTTTATCTGTAGGACTTTCCAAGATTTTGCCTGGAACTGATATCAAATTAGCTGATCTATAAATACCCTGTTCATCCTGTTTACCCTCTTTAAATATTGGCAGAACATTAGCTTTTCCCACTTCTTTGGAATTTTCCTAGAAGCCTAGGAAACAGGATAAAGTTGTAGACAAACTCTTACTACTTTCTGCCACACCCTTCTAAGAACACTTTACCTTCCAATGAGATATGCCTCAGTCTGGTTAAGTAGCATAAGCTGCTCAGTGATATATTGTGCTGTTAGTAAGTAAGCACGTCAGTGAGTGCTGAACAACAAGTGAAACATAAGGGCCATCAAGTGCCTGTATTTGCAGAGTTTGTGCATGTGAGTGCCTGCATGTCTCAGTATTCCTCATCACTTTACCTGTGGAATTTCTTGCCATAATCTTTGTTTGTATGTCCCTCAGTGGAAGATCTACCAGAGCAACCTGCAGGAAAGAGTCAGAAAAGTCTCTGAAAGTCATTTTGTGTAGTTTCAGGGTAGTCATTGTCTCAGGTAGGAAAGCGTTTGGTGAAGTAAAGTGTATGGGGAAGTAGATGCAACTTCCCATAGACCATGAAGCTATCTGGGGAAAGAAGTCCTAGTATTGAAGATGCAGAGGTGTACACTAAAGATCCCTTAGGACTGCTCTGCTGATCCTTTCTCACTTGGATTCATGGCTCCTCCAAAAGCTGTGCTGCAGTTGTTGGAGGTCCCATGGTGTGATTGTTGGTGAGCTGTAGTGGTGGATTCTAATGTATCCGAAAAAGAAGTAGGGATATTTAAACATGCATATCTGTCACCAAATTCTTACATTTACAACAGAAACCAACCCTGGACTATAGTAAATGTTTCAAGCTAAAGTAATAGGAACTACTTGTTTTATTTACGAAAGATTTCTCTTGGCTTTTTTTCTGTGTATGTGTGTGTAAGTATGACTTCTAAAATGTCAGTGATTGCTATGGAGAGAAAATAACTATGTAAATAGAAACATCTTGTTCAGCCTACAGTAGTGTCATCTGTAAAAATAAAAAAACAAAGCCACATAAAATGTTTCAAAAGTATTCATGAACATCATTCTTTCAAAGTTACAAGCCCATTGATCTCTCACAAAATACATGCACAACAGTGAAAAAAATATAGAACAGAGGAAAGGCCAGAGAAGAGTAATGGCAAGACATCTAGCCCCTGCTGGTTTCCTGCTAGTTTGTACCGTAAGGAACAAGTACATAACTAATATGGTGGTGAATGCATTTACAGGTAGATACAGATAGAAAAATATTCCCCTTTCCCATGCAGAGTGGGAATGAGCTGAGAATAGAGGAAGATAAAAGTGTAAAATTTAATAGTAACATATATCTGTATTTGGCTGGAGGAGGAATTCTTCAGAATATTGGCAGAATCTCTTAAGTTTCTTTCCTGTCACTTTCCTTGTTTCCAGATCAATAATCGACTGACAAAAAAAACTGCTGAAGTTAAAGGATAGAGAGTGGAGTACCTACTATTTTTACTTAATGAAAAGAAATAAAATAAGTTCTTCAGTAAAGTTATCATTTGCATTTTATTCTGTAATACATCAAGAGTTAACTCGTTCAAGGATATGCCTATTAAGGCTCTGAGCTGCCAAGAAAAATATTTCTGTCTTCCAGGTATCAGAAATATGTCAACTTAACAGAGTTGTGCACACCTGCACATGGTTGGATGTTTTTATACTGACAGTCATCACCATAATAACTGTTCATTTCCTATATAAAGTTGTAGCAATAGCAAGATCTCTAGTAAACATAATGGCATACTCTTCTCTCTTGATTCTCTAGAATAAAAACTCTGATTGGTTCAGAGTTTGGCTTTTGTATTTAATTTCTAGGGTGTTCTAGAAAATAAATTGGAAGTGGAGGCCATGATGGTTGTGAATCCTCTCTACTCCATTGGTGACATACCATCCAACCTTTTCAGCAAATGAAGGAGGGGGTCATGTGAACAGCAACCTTCTTCTCTTCAGGGTTCTGGTTCATCCCCAGAGCAAATCTATTTATAATTCTTATAAATACTATTCACGTGGCTTGAAATGTGTGCAGGAAAAAAGACCTAGGGGCCGCATGTTGACTAGTGAGAAGAAAATAAAGTACTGAATAGCTTCTCATCAATGAGCGGTGTGTGACAGAACAGACTCTGCCTGCCCTAAAGGTGTTTCTGTTAGCATTGTTTCCAGTCTCAGGGACAGGATGCGCAGGCTGAATCAGGTCCATCAGTAGCACCAAGATACCAGCTACTGGCTGGGGATATCTGCTTCTTACCACTATGGTGGCATGCTTTTTCTTTGCCTCAAGCTGGGAACCCCACTCTCTGAGGTGTGTAAACTATGCTTCCAGCCCCATAAGGATACCTCTTCTTATTAAGGAAAGACTACTACAGTCAGAGAGTGGTTAACTGTGTTAGTCTGCACCTGGTGAAGTGAGCTATTACTCATGGAAGCTTATGCATCTCTGATTCAGTTAGTCTATAAGTACACCTTTGCCTTCTACTACAACCAGTAAAAATCAAATGGCAGATCCTAGCCCCTTTATCACCAATTATAAAAAAGTCAAGAAAAAGTAGTAATTTTCCTGTTAGGTGAGAGTACTTTTTCACTCTCACAGACCTGGGCTTCTAAGTTATTTCAACAACACAAGACAATTTGAAGTAAAATATAAGAATTTTCTCTGGCCAGATACAGACATTATACTTTTACTGGTATAAGCAATCAGAAATCAGTTTATGCCTGCAACAGAACAGAAGTCTGGCGCACACAGATTGGTTTTAAAATGGCAGAACCCTGTCTGATTCCCCCCATCCCCCAACAAAGGGCGAATATGTATTTTGTCTGCTACTGATCTCAACTAAAACCGCATCATTTAGATCAATTCCGCCTCATGCTTTTTGAATGTCTATACCTAGCCTCAGAGACAGATGTGCCAAATGTCTTGACCTGTTTAGGAGAAAGTCAGACTCCACCATTTTGTTACAGCTGTGTGTGACTAAGAGCTTACTCTTTGAGGGGTTGGTGCTATTTGTTTTCTGAGGAGTTGCATCCTCCTTCCTACTGCCATACCCAGCTGTGCCATAGCTAGCTTCATCCTCAGGATACACCATTGTGTTACCTGAGGCAGAGATAATAACAGTTCCCTGAGATGTTGTGGCCGAAGTGGATCTTATAACCCACATCCGATTTCTACTTCATCTCAGCAATATGGTTTTTGGATTAGGGGACATGTTTGTAGCTGCACTGCCTCATTTTGAGTCCTTGTATTTGAATACAAGGAAGCATGGGTTATATGGGCATCCCTGATTGGTATGGATAGTTAATAAAAAGCCAGTCTTATATGAGTCAGTGGGATCCAGGCTGCCTACACCATCATAAAGAGCTGCAGTTACTGTAGTGTAAGTAACCATTTTGTGTGCGGGCACCTTTAACCCTGGCTTTTCTTAATTCAAGCATGCAAGTAGTTTGTAATTTTAATAATGTTTTTTGTGTGTGTGTAGTATCATGTCTAATATATAAAGTAACCTAAGTGATGTGAGGCTGGTCACAAGGCTTCTATATTGTTTCATAGTTTCATAGTTTTAGGGTCGGAAGGGACCTAATAGATCTTCTAGCCCGACCCCCCGCCAGGGCAGGAGAACAACCCAAAAAAAAAAACAAAAAAACCCTAAAAACAAAAACGGGACTCAAATGAGTCCAGCCAGGTAAGTATCCAGCCTCTTCTTAAAGATCCCCAGGGTAGGGGCCAGCACCACCTCCCTTGGAAGTTGGTTCCAGCTCCTAGCCGCCCTAACTGTGAAGTAGTTTTTTCGGATGTCCAATCTGTACCTCCTCTCCATCAACTTGTGCCCATTACTCCTTGTTATGCCAGCGGGGGCTAGGGGAAACAGCGTCTCCCCCAAACCCTTCTGGTTCCTCCTAGTGAGTTTATAGACGGTCACCAGGTCCCCCCTCAGCCTTCTCTTGTGGAGGCTGAATAGGTTCAGGTCCCGTAGTCTCTCACTGTAATGTTGTGCTTTTAAATCAACTGTTTGATTGCACCACAGGAAAAGCACTAAACAGGAACATAGTTTTCTCTCTGTCAGGTCCGCCATTGAGCACAAACTCTTGCAACAACAGGGCAGAGGATAGAGATTGTGCCTGGAAAAGGAAGTCTGAACCTTGACTACAGTACTGTTGTGTTTTGGGAAACTGAGTTCTGGAATAGGCTGATGGTTTTGCTACTGGTGTCCTCAGCTTATGATTTTAAAAATTATTTCTGTGCATTCAGAGGGGATGAAAATATTTTCCCCTAATGAAAAATAATCTTCTTACAATATTTGCCTATATCCCAGTGTTTTACCAAAGTTGAAATTAGGGAAGGGGCAGGAAAGAGGGAAAAGGGATGGAAAAAAGAATGTTTTATGAGAACATCCCTCACTCATGGGAACCAGTCCTGCTGGACCTACTAAAGTTTGGGGATTATCGTGTCACCTTTTGCATTTCTCTGACCCATGTGCAAGAGAGAGCAAGGCAAATTGCAGAAGCTGGGTAGTCTTGTGAAGTGCTTGTGCTTTTGAATCTTGGCAAACTTGATTGTAGGAGTTCTAGTTCACTCCTGTACTTGTATTTACTATAGTCACAGCACACCTCTCTGTCCTATAAATAGAGGTCTACTGAACTTGAGGTGGCGGCCGGCCAATCTCATGGGCAGCACGGGTTCGTAGCAGGCAGATCATGCCTGACTAATCTAGTCTCTTTTTATGACCAGGTTACGAAACGCCTGGACACAGGAGTAGGGGTGGATGTCATATACTTAAACTTCAGGAAGGCCTTCGATACAGCATCCCACCCCATACTGGTGAACAAGTTAAGAGGCTGTGACTTGGATGACTACACAGTCCGGTGGGTGGTGAATTGGCTGGAGAGTCGCACCCAGAGACTCGTGGTGGATGGGTCGGTTTCGACCTGGAAGGGTGTGGGCAGTGGGGTCCCGCAGGGCTTGGTCCTTGGACCGATACTCTTTAATGTCTTCATCAGCGACTTGGACGAGGGAGTGAAGTGTACTCTGTCCAAGTTTGCGGATGACACAAAGCTGTGGGGAGAAGTGGACATGCTGGAGGGCAGGGAACAGCTGCAAGCAGACCTGGATAGGTTGGACAAGTGGGCAGAAAACAACAGAATGCAATTCAACAAGGAGAAATGCAAGGTGCTGCACCTAGGGAGGAAAAATGTCCAGCATACCTACTGCCTAGGAAATGACCTGCTCGGTGGCACGGAAGCAGAAAGGGATCTTGGAGTCCTAGTGGACTCCAAGATGAACATGAGTCGGCAGTGTGACGAAGCCATCAGAAAAGCCAATGGCACTTTATCATGCATCAGCAGATGCATGACGAATAGATCCAAAGAGGTGATACTTCCCCTCTATCGGGTGCTGGTCAGACCGCAGTTGGAGTACTGCATGCA
>NW_005841981.1:2405862-2426388 GCF_000455745.1 Alligator sinensis
CCGGGGCCGGCCTGCCATTTTCACGGGTTGAGTGTGGCAGCCCTTCCCCCCCATGCCTCTGATTGTCCAGGGGCCCCAGCCACCCCACCCCTCCCTGCACGTTGCCAGATGGCCCAAAACCATGGCTTCATTACCCTGATTAAGCCTACCTGCCAAAGCCATTAATCCACGTATTATTAAGTGTGGATTAATGGCTTCCCTGGCCTTAATCAGGGTAATTAAGCCACAGTTCTGAGTCATCCTCAAGTAGCTGTAGCAGGCAGTCAGGAGGCTGCACCCACTGCTGGCAGTGGGTGTGCATGTGCAGTGAGCCAGGCCAGGGCTCCGTGGGCCCTGGTACAGCCTCTCAGCTGCCTGCCACAGCTGGCCTGGGGGGTCTGGTGTAGCTGCCTAAAGCCTCCCACCTCTTAGTGTGAGCAGCCCTCGCTCCCCCCCCATCCTCCACTCTCCTTCGCCCTCCTCCTCCTCTGCCCTCCCCTCTCTCCCCTACCCCCATCCTCTGTCTTCTGCCTTCCCTCCATGCTCCAAGACTGCAGGGCTTCCCTTTCTTTTTTCTGCTCGTTGGTAAGTTTTTTGTTTTGTTTTGTTTCTTTTACAGCAAGCCCAGTGAAATTGTGGAACTCGCCATTTTTTGCGGAGCCTGCCCAATTTTGCATTTTCTGCAAAAATCACACAATCACAAATTCAGTAGGTCCCTACCTATAAATATGGCCTCTGCTGTATAAATGCAATGAGCCATAAAGTGGCCATAGATTGACACGATAAAAGGAGGAGATGGTGCTCCTTTTGGCAATGATGCACTCTGAAGCTAGACAGGAAACAGCTATAGTGTGCCCTTGGGAGGAGCAGAATAGTTGTGGAGAATTAACTAGGGGTGCCAAGACTGGTTAGGGTGGCTGCGTTTAAAATGTTTATTCTGTTATGAAACTTTCTATTGGCTTGAACAACTTTCCATAGGCTTAACGTGGGAGTACAAGAAATTATTAGACTTTTATATACACTAACTGTTTCAGTCCAAAGGGAACAAGGATGAGCAGAACTAGGACATGGGGCAGCAGTGATGAAGGGAGGGTGCAAACATTGTAGTTAACACCAGGGTTGGGAGGCAGAGTTGAGAATCACAGGCTCAGCATTTAATCCAGAATATCCAGCACCGGTATGTCTGCACTGTTAAAAAATGGTGTAAAGTGTGCATTACATTGCAGTTTCAGGAGTTTTGTAGGGGCAGGGAATGGGACTATTTTAGAATATTACCATATATATATTTACTTCTATAGGGTAAGGTCATCCATCACTTGTGAACAGATTTCCAGCACTCTCCACATCTTTATGTATGTTATATGGTTTTATCACATATTTTATATACTTTTTAATATATTTTTGTGTGCTTTTGCTATTTCATTTTTATAGAGGCAAAATGCAAAAATAAAAATTACACAACTTCAAGATTCAAGACAATATGGCTTGCCTTTTGGAGGGAAAAACATTGTGTAACATGTAAACATGGAAAAGGAAAGCTAACATTTTATCTAATTGAGTAAGTAGCAGCAGTTGTGGCTTAGAATTAGGACAGTGTTGGTAGTACAAAAGAAAAAGAAAATTTTAGGAAGTTGGGGCAATGCAGTTTTATAGCAGGTAAAAACAGTTTATGGCCTGAAATGAACACTTTTTTTCTTGGCAAAATCATTAAGTGTTGATAATACCCTAAAACATCTTATTTTGAAGATAAAAATACTAGTTTTGTGCTAGTCATCTGAAAGGGCAGATGCAGACTACATTTCAGAAGCAGAGACTTTCTTCCAAGTGTCAGCGGGAGCCTGTACTCTTAGGCCCTATTGACACGGTACACTTAAGGCATGATTAATCAGTTAATCACGCCTTAAGTTTTGACCCAGCTACACATTCAATCAATTAATGGCGTAATGAAACAGGCAATAAGCCACAAAGTTACTCCACAAATATTGTGTAATAACTTTGTGGTTTGTTTTTATCACGCCATTAATTAAACTGAGGGGCTCTCAGCCACAGGGGTACACCATCCACTACCAGCCCGACAGCTGACAAAGCTCCTAGCTGGGGCAGTGCATGGAGCATTGGTCGCCTAGACAGCTGATAGGGCTCACAGCAGGACTAGCATCCCATGCGCTGCCCTGGCTGAGAGCCCCGTCAGCTCACAAGACTCCCAGGGGAACATTGGTCCCACTTGAAAACCTGGTCTCGCTGCAAGCCCCATCAGCTAATGGGACTTGCCATGGGGGCAGAACGTGGAACACTGCCCCCTCTGTGAGCCTTCTCAGCAATGGGAACTGGTGCAGGAGGAGCTTGAGATCGTGATAGGATCTGATGCGGTGGAATAGGATCTGATGTGCGATCCCACAGTTGCACCTCCTTGCGATGATTGTGTGGATCAGAATTTATCATGCCTTTACCTGAATGACTAGAGAGGCCTTTACTAGAGACAAACACTCTATTAAAATGTGATCCACTTCCTGAAGATGCTTGGGAGTTGGTGCTTTAAACTTTTGATAACTCCTTTTCATTTTGGACATTTCCCTTCTTGCACCAAATTCTTTGCTAAGCTCTTTTGGATTTGCCTCGTATAATCCAATCAGTCTCTAATCTGAGACTTTGCAAGTATTAATTTGCAAGTTTTTTATATCATTGGAATTTACAGCTCAACTATTATTTTATATATTTTAACTGGAGAAAATAAGGAGAGGTTTAAGTGTAAATATTAACAGCTTTTTGTTGGCTGCTGTTCTGTATTATGCTTTTGTGGAGCAGGGGTATTAGACTCATCAGGGCTGCTGAATGAGAATGGCCGGGTAGGTTCAGCATTCAGTACATTCCTTGTTTCAAATGCAGCTATATATTTATCTCTTGAAAACACCCTGGTCTTTTGTGAAATCATGTAAGCTTAATTTCAAGTCCATTGGTGATCATTCTCTCTGTTTGATGTGAGAGAGTCCCTTGAGACAGCTGGCATCCTGAAATGAAGAGATGGAAGTGAGAGATCTGTTAAATCTGCTGCTGCTTACAGTCTCTGTCTTTGATACTGTCTCAAGAGACTGCACTGATCTCTACTTTTCAGTCAACAGTCTACATCCTCTCTGTGGTTTTGATGGGAGATTCCTTTAAGGCATTTTCTACCGACAAGGTTATTTTTTATGTGTATGCCATAGAATTTAATAGAAACTATTAAAGGAAGCAGTTATTACAAGGTTATTTTTCACATTTGAGCTGAAATCATGCTTGTTTAGGTTCCCTTGTAAATTACCCAGAAATAAATTATATCAGCGGTTTAATTAGGAGCAAAGATAAGATGAAAATATATATAGTGAATTTTCAGTGGTCCCTTTATTAAAGCCCAAGTCTATATATAAAGGAAAAAAATAATAGCAAGGAAAGCTGAATACAGCTCTTAGTAAGCAGTAAGATCAAGTGTGTGAGTACAGTACTATGTTACAATGGAAGAAAACTGGTAAATTTTAAAGTAATTCTTCTTGCCCTTTTTTAAGCCTGCTTTGTAGATTTCTGCCATTGCTTGTGTTCCTCTGAGATCATGGGTGTTGAAAATAAACAAAAGTATTTTATTCAGAAACATTTCACTTTACATTGTTGCCAAGCCTGGGAAACTATTGGGGGGGAGAGTGATTTTTGTTGTTGTTGTTGTTGTTGGTTTTTTTTTTTAACAAATGTCAGGAAGGTTTGCTTCCTTTAAAAAAATAAAAATAAAAACCTCAAACCAAAGATGTAAGACACTCGTATTTGGTATTTTATTGTAGGTATGCTAATGCAATGTTTGCAAATTCTTGAGGCAGATGCAAATACTACTTTGTGACTCTTGTTTTTACATTTTAAATACCCTGTGTAAAGGCTGTAGACTCTTGAATTATAATTGTTTTTTTTTATAAGGTGATAAACCTGAAG
The DNA here is from genome assembly GCF_000455745.1 of Alligator sinensis. Lineage (NCBI taxonomy): Eukaryota > Metazoa > Chordata > Crocodylia > Alligatoridae > Alligator > Alligator sinensis. The sequence continues at coordinate 2,409,793 of NW_005841981.1, forward strand.
ATTGTCTTAAACCTGGCTATCAAGAAGAATACAGAGAAAATACCCCTTCAAGTCATGTGCATTGTTTGTACACTGGCTTTGTTCAGGCCAAGAATCAGCCTTTCCTCCACAGAGCCAGTTTGCTGATTTGAAAACGCATCAAAACAAGGGGCACATAAACCAGTGATAGAATTAGACAAAGTTTAATTAATTAATGCTGTTCTTGTATTTCCTGCTATATTGATAGCTGAAAGTTCAGAAAAAAGAAAGTACAAGTAGTCTGAATTTGTAACACTTCAGGGACTGAAAGTTTGGAAACACTCTAGTATGTGAGCAGAAAGTGTCAGGGGTCAAATTAAGTCCATGAGAAACCAATGCAACAGCAGTGATATAATTGGCTAAGTACTAGTTATGTTCAGGCTGGATGGATTGATTTAAGTCACTAATTCTAAGTCAATTTTGATCACAATTTCAGTAACCAAGAAAGAAAACCTTGGTTCAAATAACTTGTTTTAAACTAATGTTTCATTTTACTCTGTAGTTGGTCTATTTTCTTTTATTGATATATTTTGATCTTTGCCCTACACTGGCACACATTTATTTAAGGATTTACATTGATTAATATACAAATTTTCAGAATCTTAATTTGTAATTTAAAAAATGTTGTTATTTAATAAAAATAGTAAATAATGTATTATTACTGCATTATTTTTACTTATAGTGCATGTTGACATTAACATAGCGTGTAAGAATTTAAAATGCAGTTTTAAATAAGTTTATTTTTAAAATATTGGAATTAAGGAAAAACAATCTGAATTTAAATAAAAGACATTTAATTTTTTTCTTGCACAACTAATTGTTGCATGCCTTTAGGTTTGGACTTAGTTTGACTCAAGGAATATGGGAAGGTCAGACAGAGACATAGGATTAAGAAAGAAAGGGGTGGAATAAAAGCTGAAAGAGAAACAGGAAGTTTCTAAAAATTGTTTTAAGCCTTTCAGTTTTTCCTCATAAACTCTGTTGCTAGAGGAGACCCGTCGAAGACAGTAGGAATGTAAACAAATGTAACTGGAATCCTGTTTTGGAATTCAAATGTGAGACATTTAGGTCCTAAAGTATTGTATATCATTTCCCTGAGCATTCATTCTTCAAATGAATGTTGTGCTTTAAGCACCATTTAGGAGCCTCTTACCAAATCCTACAACCAATCTGGCATGTGGGTGGGGATGATGTCTCTGCCTGTGAAAATTACCCCAAGTTGAATGCTACTAATCATTGTTACCAAGGAGGGTATTGCAGGGGCTCATAGAAATACTCTTTCCTCTTGACAACACTAGTTTTTAATTGAGTTATTATAAAGCCCTCCCCCTACAGCCTTTTTTTAGACTTCACAAAATGAACTATGTGCTGTGCTATCCGTGTATTCACTATATTGTTCTAGAAAAAAATCAATATTTCCAACAAAGCGTATCTTCATATAAGTTTGCTTCCTTCCATGGTTATAGGTACATGAAATGGAGGGAAAATGAGTAAGTTCCTTGCCTTGTCCCTTGCATTCACATGCTCTTTGCAAATACTTGCCCCCTTTGTACACATGGTCTAGTAAAAATCTCATTCCAACCTCCTTTTTAAAATATTGGCAGCACATCACTGAGAAATGCCACAGGAGCAAGCTACGCCCCCTTTTTTACTAGACCATGTGTACAATCTCATTCCAACCTCCTTTTTAAAATATTGGCAGCACATCACTGAGAAATGCCACAGGAGCAAGCTACAGTATAAAACAGCTGCACACCTTCCCTGCTCCTGTTACAGAAATTATCACTGAAGTAACACCGTGTTGCACAGATTTCCAATGGCTGTGATTATAAAGCTTTCAAAAACAGGGAAAAGGGTTATCATGGAAATACAGACAGATCCTCTTAATGATAGAATTGCTGTCGGGTGCCATGCTAATGTGCTTCCAAGAGAGACAGCGGTTGAAAAGGAATTCAAGTTAGGCTATTTAGACCTGTAAAATAGGCTTATATTAACTCTTTTATAAAGACCCATGTTAATTGACTGGATTTCCTTTGAAGCAGTTTAGATTCCTTCTGTTGAATATAGGATCTGATGGTGGCCATTCAAAAAACGTGCTAATTGAATATATTTATTGTTATCTACTTTATTTAGAAAATAAAATCCAAATAGGAAGCTGCAGGGTATGTTGTAGAAGCATATGGCAGAACATGCCCATGGTTTGATATATAAACAATAAAGAATAAGCTACTCTGCATGAAGTTTCATTTCAGAATAGCTCAGAATAGTAATGCAGATGAGTGCATTCATCTCCTTAACTATTCAGAAATGAAAGATCATGTATAATAACTTATTACTTATTACTCTTCTAATGTGTGTCTTCCATAAGATTCGTCATTAAAATTAAAATATAGACACTTTAACAGCTAGTTTAAAAGAGTCTATGACTTTGCTGTTATGTTCTAGAACATTTTTCATTGTAAATTTCAGCAAATTTACTGCCATTCCAATGTCTCGTGTTTGGCCAGCAGGGTGTTTACACAGTAATGGTACCAAGGAGTATTTAAAAGACATTGCAAAAGCAGGGGTCAGAAGCAGGCAGCGAGGTAAGGAACACTGTTAAACCAGTCAGTCACTGAAACCTACAAAAAGGGAACCTACAAAAAGGGAACATTCATACGTTCTGTACAGTAGTCCCATTGAAGCCAATATGTGGCAGTTGCCTGCTGTGTCATTTCTTAGTGTACTCATTAATTTGTATGTTTCTCATCTCTTTCCTCAGGATATGCTCTTATTTTTTCTGTCTTGCAGAGGAATCATGGGATTCCCAAGTCCACTGCTTTTCACAGACACAAAATTAGAATCGGGTATGTAGGCATTTTAATAGCTAGTTAGTATGAACACGACTTCTTTGTTTTCCATTTTTATTGTTACTAGGATAAGCACTATTAGTCATTGTTTAAAATGGTTACATGCAAATGTGGGTGATACCTTTTATTGGATCAACTCAGTGGTTGGTATACATGCAGGCAAGCTTTTAGGTAATTGTGTGGGCCGGGAGCGATCCGCGGCCCTTTTGCGCACGTGGGCTATGGCCAGCAGCCCAGGCACGCGGGGTCAGAGAGAACGGGCGACACGCTAGAATTAGTCACGGACGCGTAATGGTTGATTTAAAGATTTTTTACTTACACCGAAGATGGTCGCGGTGTAGGCTGGAAAACTTGCTTGAGTTGCAGTTACAGATAGAAAAGATGAGAGGTGGACTAGAGTTCCTTCCCGTGAACACTCTTCTAGCCCATCCGGTTGGAGGCTCTAAACCGCGAGCCTGTTGCACTAACCAAAGAAAGTACTCGAACCAAAGAGCTCTGAATAGACTCACACGAAATTTGCTAGGCTCCGTGGAACTTGCGCTCAGGGATTCAAAGTGAAGAGCTCTGAATAGACTCACACGAAGTTTGCTAGGCTCCGTGGATCTTTTTGTGCACAGGGAAGAGGGATACGTCGAGGATTGCGCTCGGTGACGGGGAGAGGCTAGAGGCTGATCAGACCCCTGTTGCCTGCTTTAAATGCACTGGGTCCAATAGGCTCCGCAGCGCTTGGAGATCTTCACACAGTGTGAAGTCTCCTCCTCCTAGCGTTCGTGGAGTCCTCCAACTTGGGCGGAAACCACTCAAGCTCTTTATACGGCTAGCAAGCCAATCACTAGCCGCCACGTAGGAATAATTTAGAACTAGCCAATGGTGGGGCACAAATTTGAATACGAATGGCAGGAACTCCTTGCAACGTGCGTTTCTGTGCTGCAACAAAGAAATGTACCCTGCAAAGAAAGCTACTGGTGGCGGGAATTCCTTTGCACCGGGGTTCTCCTCTGCAGCAGAAAACTCCACCGTGCAAAGAAGCTGCAATTTAGCGGGAACAATTTAGCAGTGCCGAAGCACTCACAAAACAAAAATCACACCCTTGGGTTGTGACAGTAATACAGTACCCTTCCTCTGGAGATACCCAAAAGCTTGCCTATGGCTGTACCAGCCATATAGTTGGTCCAATAAAAGTTATCAGCCACAAGAATATTCTCACAATGAGGTAGTTGTAAGTTTTCCTAAGCAGGAAATACAGAATTGGGCTCTTAAGAGACAGAAATATACTGTTATAGTTACCTATAACAATATATGTCTCTAAAAATATACATATGTATATATTTCTGATTATTGATCTTATTTTTTTAGTGGTGCCTAGAAGTGCCACATGATACCAAATGGCATAGTACTTGTCACTATACTAATGCGGAGCAAGATAATTCATGCATTTATAAGCTCTTAATCCTAAACAGAGAAGAAGAGCAAATACAAGAGAAGTAGTACTATTAGTCCCCCTTACATAAATGGGATAGAGAAGCACAGAGATAAAGTGACTTGCTCAGAGGAATTCAGGGAATTTATATATAAGGAAACTGAACTTAGATAGGCATGCTTTCTTGAACTTTAGCCAGGGATCTCCTAGATGTGCCACACAATAAATGGCTCTAGTCTCTAGTGTAGTGAGTGACCTCCTTGAGTGCCACTACAATCCTCTTCTACCCAATCTGTTGCTCTGCCTTCTGCTGCCTGCCCCCTCCCCAGTTGGCTGTGTGCCAGACAGAGGCTGCCCATACTCCTTGGGACACTCATGCATACCGCAGGGTGACCACTCCTGACCTAGTGTGAGTGTGTGACCAGGGCATTATTCCTCTGTGCTTGCAGAAGTCTGAAAGTATCGTTTCTGAAAATGTGGAAACTCAGTCAAGTTTGGGTGATTTTGTATTCAACTATAAGTTGAATGTGCTCAAACAGTGTGCTGGCATGAAACAGGTTACCTGTGAAAATAAATGATGTGTTCATGAGCCTGTTTGGAGTTCCTGAGATGAGTAGGCAGAAAGATTTGGGTGAATGTGATGGTGATGTAATTGTTCCTCTCAGTACAGCAACATTTTTTTCCAAGATGTGGATTAGCTGCTGCCATTTTAACCCTTGAGTGTTGAATTCTGTGAGTACTTATGGAAGTCTGCACCTGATGCCTCCTCATCAGTCATACTATGCTGAAGTTACCAGTATATCACCATTCAAGGTGGGGCCAGCAGGGGAGATTATGCTTAGGGGCAACCAACATGGGTTCATTAGAGGCAGGTCCTGTCAGACCAACCTGGTGGCCTTCTATGACCAGGTCACAAAATCCTTAGACGCAGGTGTAGCAGTGGACATAGCCTTTCTGGACTTTAGGAAGGCCTTTGACACTGTCTCTCACCCCATTCTCATTAAAAAACTAGGGGATTGTGGTGTCGACACCTACACAGTCAAATAGGTCACTGACTGGCTGGAGGGCCACACCCAGAGAGTAGTGGTGGATGGGTCTTATTCGACCTGGAGAGATGTGGGCAGTGGGGTTCCGCAGGGCTCGGTCCTCAGGCCTGCACTGTTCAACATCTTCACTGTTCAAATTCACAGAAGACAGTATGATGTGGGGGGAAGTAGGCATGCTAGAAGGGAGGAATAGGCTGCAATCAGACCTGGACAGGTTACAGGGGTGGGCAGATGAGAACAGGATGGGTTTCAACACTGACAAGTGCAAGGTACTGCACCTGGGGAGGAAGAACCAGCAGCATACCTACAGGCTGGGGAACTCCCTTCTCATCAGTGCAGAGGCAGAAAAGGATCTTGGAGTCATTACTGATGCCAAAATGAACATGGGCCGACAGTGTGGGGACGTGGTCAGGAGGGTCAACCGCACCTTGTCATGCATCCACAGATGCATCTGAAGCAGATCCAAGGAGGTGATCCTCCCCCTCTATGCGGCACTGGTTAGGCCGCAGTTGCAGTACTGCATCCAGTTCTGGGCGCTGCACTTCAGGAGGGATGTGGACAGCATGGAGAGGGTCCAGAGGAGGGCCACCTGCATGATCAGGGGTCATCGGGGCAGGCCCTACGAGGAGAGGCTAAGTGACCTGAACCTGTTCAGCCTCCACAAGAGAAGGCTGAGGGGGGATCTGGTGGCCGGTTACAAAGTAGTCAGAGGGGACCAGCAGGCATTGTGGGAGTCCCTGTTCCCCCGAGCTCTCCCAGGAGTGACTAGAAATAACGGTCACAAGCTGGCAGAGGGTAGATTCAGACTAGATATCAGGAGGTGCTACTTCACTGCCAGGATGGCTAGGATCTGGAACCAACTTCCAAGAGAAGTGGTGCTGGCTCCTACCCTGGGGGTCTTTAAGAGGAGGCTAGATGAACACCTTGCTGGGTTCGTTTGACCCTAGTACTCTTTCCTGCCATGGCAGGGGGTCGGACTTGATGATGTACTCAGGTCCCTTCCAACCCTACCAACTATGAACTATGAAGGTGACAGAATTGAGAACAGGGGAGGCATAGGCAAGATAGTGAGATACCAAAGTAGGATATGGTATTGTATATTATCTGTGTTTCATCAGTAAAATTGCTTACGATTTAGAACCACTCGTGGATCAGCTAGCAACAGTAGCTGGAGAGAGGAAAGCAGGTGATGACAATCTCCCCACTACCTGAAACCAGATATTTCACCTTTGTAGCACACTCTTCCTGCAATCTGTGGGCCCAAAAGTGCTAATCCCTGGTCCCATTTTGATACCTGAGTTTAGAGATGTGAAACCTTATTCTGGACTTGTGTTAAAGGCTGCTCACAGTAGACCCAGCTAGGTAGATTGGGTGTCTGGTCATTTGGGCTGGAGGGTGAAAGGGGGTGACTGTAGCCACATCACTTACTTGTGTGGTGAACCTACAGAAAATAGAGGGCCTTAACCACAATGAGCCACTTGGCTTGCATAGCTCTTTGACTTTAACGTCTGGGAATGCAGAACCTGATACGAAGCCCATGGATGTCCATCTTCCCACTGACTTTATTGAGCACTGGAGCACTATAGTAGTTTCAGTTTTTCTGTTAAGATTGACTGACTCTCCTTTTTCCATGTACATTATCTGTGGGTTCTTTGTGCCTGTAAAAGTGAGTAGCCACAAGTCTTGCATATTTCTTTGGCCATGCTATGCTGCAGACTTCTGCCAGCATTTCTATGAGTATAGACAGACATAACAATTCTAGCACTATCAGAGGATACCAGTATAAGCTAATAATATGTAACTATTACTTGATTTCATAGCAGTATATGTGCAGCAAAAGTGCTCCAACTTTAACCCTGCTTCATTAAGGATCAAAGGTAGGGTGATTTAACCATCTTGTATTGCTATAGGAGCATGCAAACATGACAGTCCCAGCAGGCAGGGCAGATGGTACCTTAGAGCATCTTTACATGTGCTTGGGGGGGGCGCTTTAATTAGAGCAGCTCTGAGAGTTGTTCTAATTAAAGTGCCCTCAGTATCTCATGTATTCAGTGTCCCGCACTTCAAAATTGTGCTGTTACCCAGTTAGGTTCTGAAGTAACATCCTGGCCTGCCTACTGCCTGATTCCAGAATAACACAGATAACTACATCTCTCTACCCATGGCAGTTACAATGTTAGAGCTGCTGTTTGGTCTCAGGCAGCAGTTGCCCAACTCCTTGTAAAGTGGCTGAATTATACATTTGTCCATCTCTTATGTTGGGCAGAGGTGTAATCAGTGACTGACAGCTGGGCCAGCAGAAACCTGTAGTATGAAAGCAGGTAAGCAGATAAAACCATAGGAAAGTCAGGCTGGAAGGGACTCAGGTCATCTAGTCCAGCCCCTTTCTCAAAGCAGAGTCATCTCTGATTATACCATTTTAGCCAAGTGTTTGTCCGCTCTGCTCTTGAAAATTTCCAAGGTTGGAGAGTCCACATCTTCGCTAGGTGTAACCTGTTCCAATGCTTGGCCACCCTCCTAGCCAGAACGTTCCTCCTAATCTCCAGTCTAAATTTTGTCTGCTGCAGCTTGAATCCACTGCTCCTAGTCCTGTTCTACAGCTTCACTGGTTAAACCTCCATGTAGGTCCAAATCTTTCTCAGCCTGATGAACAGACATCCAGATGTCTCCTCCAAACTCAGGTCTGCTGTGTGTGCCAGAGGTATTTTCCTTTCTGATTAGTAACATGTTGACTACAGTTAAGTGTGTTGGGTTTAACATTTTTGCGGCCAGCTTGCCATTTATTGACGCAGCATTGGCAAGATGAACAGCTGTGGGTTAGATTTGCTAATGTACTCCCCTAAGTCTGCAGCTGCTAAAAATAAACATTTTGCACAGGTGGAAACTTTGGCCGGGATTGCAGTTTGGCTTCAATTGCAAAGTTTGGGATCTTTTCTGATGTACATAAATCAAGTCAGAAATATTTGGCAAAGTTGATTAGTGCCTGAACACACACACACAAATCCATTTGGAAGCTGTGAGGAATATTTTGGCATGGGATTACTCCTTTAATCTCAATGTCATCTGCCATAGTGTGTTATTTTTAGAGATTCGAGTCATCCTTACAAAGTGCTGTCCTAGGCTCCATCCAAGAAATTCTTGCAAGAATTATATCAGGCCATTCTAAATTATTGATTAGTCTTTCAAGGCATTTATAGTGCACTCATCAACATGGTATTTGAGTGTTTGGGTGTTACTGACATTAGTTTCAGAAGAACTGTCTTAACGAAGCTGGCACATCAGAGGATCAGAGAAACCTAGAATTTAGAGATAAAAGAGATGATCTAATTCTTCTGTCAGATTTTATCCTACAGTCTTTTGGTGTGTATAACTTCCCTCATATCGTTACCCACCTCTACAAGAGTGGCATGACACTTGTCACTGACCTGAGATAGTGATTTGTCAGAGACCTAAATTGAAAAGCTACACAAGGGCACGAAAGCTGAGGGCCAAGACAGACAGAAAGTGACAGTGTAAACCACAGAAAAATAGCCAGCTGAAGTGGAAAATACATTGGGAGGCGATCAATGAGCCACTAATACTCTGGTATAGACAGTATTTTTTTTTTTTAAGCGAACATGTCTTCTAAGTTCTTGTCCCTGCTGCTCTGCTTCCCTGAGCAAACACATGCCATTCTCCAAACACCCTTAGATATTGGGTTTTTGCTTCCTGAGAGAGTTGGTGCAGTCCAGTGTTCTTTATGCAGCGCTCTTCTGTGTTGCAGAGAGCATCAGAGCAGATTCACACCATTTCAATAAAAGCGTGCAGGAGAATTCAGTGGGTCAATATCCAAGATAAGCCTCTCACTTACAGTGACAGCAACCAATATAGATAAGAGGTGATTGAAAAAGTTCATGAGATTTCTTTTATATGCTTGAAAATGAATGGGGGCATACAGAGACTTTTCTTCCTTCCAGCACTGAGAATTCAACATATTCAATTACATTTTAAGAAAATCTTTCTTAAAGAAACCCCATTTTGTTTTGCCACTGTAAAATGAAATTAAGAAGCTATTCAGTGTAAGAGGCAGGCTAGGAGAAACTGGCTTCTGGGCAGCAGGATTTAATTTGGTCGTATTTGTGAAATGGCTCATTCACTGTGAGATCTAATAGCCAGTTAAGAGGCAGAAAAATATTTATCATTATAAATACTTTTTACTATAACTCCTAAAGATGTAGTTTTGATTGGGGAGCTTTCTCACTTTACTACCTGACAACACGTTGGATTTAATTGTTCAGTAATCCGGTCCAGCTGTGCCAGCTGTTAAATATTCAAGCATACACTGTGTGTTTTTCTTAACAATTCATTTGTATTTAGTTACCTTCCTCCACTACAGATTAGCTACTGAATAACCAGGAGGTGGAATAAGAACTGGTAATTTTATATGCTTCCATATGTACTTGGCTGAGCAAGATTCTTCTTCCTCAAAGGTTGTTCTCAGAGGTATTTTGACCATAAACATCTTTCTAATTCCTAACAAAACTAAAACAGATCCTTTTTTATTTTAAATATTCATCAGCACTTTTCACGACTAGCTTGTTACTCAAGACCCCCTTTGTTATCTGTCTCAGGCTTTATTCTTCTTTTCTTTTCTTTCTTTGCAAATATTGTCTTGATTATTAATCTGGGAAACCACTGCATAATTGGTAGATTTTAATTTACCATTGAAAATCAGCTATTGATTTTAAAAGCCTGAAAATCCATAGTTCAGTTATATTACATAGTCTTCTAATGTTGAAAAGGTTGTTTTCAACAGCACAGTGGTAGTGCAACATATTTTACGGACCAATTCTGTTTTTCCTTCCACAGTTCTACAGCATGATCATTTTCTATAATGAAATCATGGGCTAGCTTTACTCTTGTGACCTATCATGTGTTCATTGCCGTTTTGGTGGCCCTGAGTGATAGTGTCATTCTTTGCTTGCTTTTAAGAGAGTTTAGAGAGAGTTTGTTCATTTAAAACAGTCAAGGCAGCCTCATCTAGAACCTTCTTGGGATTGAGTTGCAGTTTGGTTACCATTGCTAAGAACTGTTTTCTGCAACTTCTAAATCTATTGATTTGGGACAGCATTTGACAGCCCTGTTGTAGTTAATATCACTGCTGGCCCGCTGAGCAATTCTTGCAAAGCCAGCAGATCACGGCGCTTCAGGGAGCCCACCCCTGCCCCAGCCCTGGTAAAATCTGTGTGCAAGGAAGGAGCCCCCCAGGGGGCACTTGCCTGCCTGTACACTAATGCCAGGAGCTTGGGGAATAAGCAGGAGGAGCTCATCCTCATGCTCAGTGCAAACAATTACGATGTCATAGGGATAACGGAGACCTGGTGGGACTCCACCCATGACTGGACCACGGGTATAGATGGCTATACCCTGTACAGGAGGGATCGTAAAGAGTAAAGGGGTGGGGGTGTGGCTCTCTATGTTAAAGAAAGCTACACGTCCCTGCAAGCCAATATTGGCGACCAGGGTGGACGACTGGGGAACCTCTTAATATTTTATATCGTGACATTGCTGCTCAGAGGTAACAGGTTTAGTTGATTACTATTTGTTTATAGTGCTGGAGAAACCTGCAATCATAGAGAACATAAAAGGATTGCAATTAGATCTATTGGTTGAGAGCTGCACCTCAGTGACCCACTGTAAAGTGCTTAGCACTATCAAAGAGATAATGCCTACTTGCAGCTGGCACATCTGTACATAATAATATGGGCTACACTGACACAGCCACTAAAGACTGCCACTACCCTCTTTAACTAGAAGCAGAAAACAGATCATGCTTTTAAAGAGTGTATCAACAAAAAACCTACTACATGTCTTCAGAATTAGCACATTCATGTTTATGAGAAGCTTTTCCTTTTTACTACTAGTTCTTCAAAGAATCAAAATAAGGACTTTAAACAAAAGGCCAGGGACACATCTCAAGGTAGCATTAGCTCCACCAATTGCAACCAGTTACAGCAGGGATGCATTTAACCCTCCCCGCCTCCTCAGCTCCTGATCTATTTATTAAACATTTCCCCAAATCAAAGCCACATGCACAAAACAGAATGCAAGTAAGGGGGATATATTTTTGTTATTGACACCAAGATAGGACAACAAGGCCACATCCCCACAAGCAGAAACGTGCAGTTTGCAGCACTTCAAAGTCTTCTGAGGCACCATGAAATGCACACAGCGCACGTGAATCTGTTTGCCACACTGCATAATTGCAGCACAGTGGCAAAATTAAATACCAGGAAGTACCGATATTTAAAAGAAAACACAGGAAAAAAAAGTGGCATGGCACACGTGACTGCAGCATGTGTTGCCAGACACAGAAGCCTGGCTAACCAGGGCCAGGCTGCACCAAGTACCCGGATTACCACCGCTGCAGCCTCAGGACCCCAGGCCCCTGGGGCCCCAGCCACCCCTACCCCACCCAGGGCAACTTGCCCTGCACCAGAGCACATGTGCGGGGCATATCCAGGAGCAACTAGCAATGGTACAAATATGTGCCACTGCCAATTGTCCCTGGGATAAGGCACATTCCCATTAGTGGGGACATGCCCCAAGGATCTACCTGTGCCTAAGCATCTCCTGCAAGGTACTGAGGTCTTGATTCAGAAAAACATGCCTGAATTGGACACAGACATAATATTTTGCTTAACCAAAAAAAAAAACCCTTCTTTCTGGGACTGTTTTTAATTTTCATCTTTAAAACGTGCAACTTTCACCAAAAAAGGAGCAAATTTTATCGCTCTATTTTCTATCTGTTCTGACTTGACATGTGTCAAACCCAAAAGTGAAGCCGGGTAGGCTGTGCCTGAGACCCACATTCTTCAGAGCACTGGGGAAAGGTATAAGCTAACCTTGATTGCTTTAGATCAGGGCTTAAATCCTCAACCTTAAACGAGCAAGAGAAATGATAACATAAAACCTGACTCCATGAAGGAAGTTGGGCTACATGGCCCAGTTCCGGCCTTATGATTCTGTGATTCTGCCTCACTCAGCCAGCTTCCACTTACTGGGGGTGGAGTTGGGGGGCAGGAATAATTTCCCTTGCTTCCTTTCTGGGCACCTTGGAATGTGAGAACAAGCCTGATTCTGATTTTCTGATTTGAGTTACACCACTGTAAAGCACTGGGCTGGCCCAAGTATGATCATGATGCAAGATCACAATCAGCCCTCATGGAGGAAATGGGTGTCTAAAATATCTGAACATGCATCTCACTGAGCCATAGTATTAGCTCAACATTCTTGTGTGCTGTATATTTGGAAATGATCCTGTGAAGTGAAGTGAAGCCCCCAAAACTAAGCCTATAACTTCTAGGCTTTGGTTTCAAAAGGGCAAACATTCTCTCAAGCAAATCCCGGGACGTCATTCTCCCCCTGTACTCGGCCTTAGTGAGGCCGCAGCTGGAGTACTGTGTCCAGTTTTGGGCTCCACAATTCAAAAAGGATGTGGAGAAGCTTGAGAGAGTCCAGAGAAGAGCCACGCGCATGATCAGAGATCAGGGAAGCAGACCCTACGATGACAGGCTGAGAGCCCTGGGGCTCTTTAGCCTGAAAAAGCGCAGGCTCAGGGGTGATCTGATGGCCACCTACAAGTTTATCAAGGGTGACCACCAGCATCTGGGGGAACATTTGTTCACCAGAGCGCCCCAAGGGATGACGAGGTCAAATGGTCACAAACTACTTCAAGATCGTTTCAGGCTGGACATAAGGAAGAACTTCTTTACTGTCCGAGCCCCCAAGGTCTGGAACAGCCTGCCACCGGAGGTGGTTCAAGCACCTTCATTGAACACCTTCAAGATGAAACTGGATGCTTATCTTGCTGGGATCCTATGACCCCAGCTGACTTCCTGCCCTTTGGGCGGGGGGCTGGACTCGATGACCTTCCGAGGTCCCTTCCAGCCCTGATGTCTATGAAATCTATGAAATCTATTGTGAAACCTAGCATATTTTATAAGAAAAAATGCTTTGAAATGTCATGATGACATGAGTAGGACTGGGCAGACACTGTGTTTTCTCTCATGCAACATGCCCTAGAATAAGATACGCACCCTGATTTTTGCAAGGCAGAATGAAAAAACAAAGGTCTTTCCTTGTAGTAAGTATTTGAGTAGCAGCTGCTAGGGAGTTGAGCCTGGTCATTGTTCATCTTCCTGTGGATCACCTGTAGACTTTGCCTGGCCAAAACTTCAGTGTCAGAAACTTCTGTTACCATAGTTTCCCATACATACCCGACACTCCAATTTGCAGCAGCTGTTTTTTGAAAAATATGTGTGTTATATGTGAGAAAATGTGGTGTTTTCCAGTGAAACGTGTATTTGCTGAAAAACACAGTTTCCATTGTCTCAAAACTATGTGGGAATTTGGATTTCCATTGTATCAAAATTATATGGAAAAATACTGTGAATTCACAAAACATGTGTGTGGAGAAAGTCCTCCTTTGCCCCCAGGCTCCCCTGCCTTACAGCTGAGTGGTTAGGATACCCATCTGGGCTTTAGAAGGCCCAAGTTCAAGTTCCTTCTCTGCCTTATTCACACTGAATCAGAGCAAGAATTTTATACCAAGAAGAGTATCCTAACCACCAAGCTGTAGTGCATTCTGATTTTGGTCTTTCCTCAGTGAAGTTGTTCTGCTTTAAATAAAATACAGAAATGCTCATGGGGCCAGAAAGATTGAGAATTGCATTATAGCCCAGTAGTTAGGCCTTCACCTGGCAGGACACTTGACTTCTAAATACTAGTCTGTTGAATATTTAGTTACTTATACAAAGTGGGATAGCATCGTCCCCCAGTACCATAATACACCTGTTGTTGGGGCACTCTCTTGACAAGTAGGAGAATTCACTGCGGTCCCTTTTCTGAATCGGCCAAAGAGGGGACTTCAACCCAGGTGTTCACATTCTGGATGAGTGTTCTGACTTCTGGGTTATAGCATATACAGGGAAAGAAGGGCACCAACATATTGTTAAATGTTTTGTACAACCAACAGAGTAAAAGAAAACATGATTTACTTAGCTGTAGACAATAGTTTTATTGTTTGGGTGATTCCAAAAGTATATTTTCTGGCTTTAAATTTAAAGAGATGGAATCCCTCTCTAGTGATGAGGCTGTGCACCCTCCTCCTTAAATGTCTGGTATCACTATCATCCTCTGCTCCTGGGTCCCAAAAATAATGTCTACCCTTGCGCTGGTAGGCAGATAAGAGAGGGTTATTCATATTCTTATTTTCCTTTTTCCCACACTTGATTACTTGCTCAGGTACCTGCCACCATAATCTGGTTCAATATGTGCTCTAATATCCTGCCTCTCACTACACTCCTTTGTGCACACAAGGACTTACTCCTGGGTATTGTCTTTCCTCCTGCCACATAGATTAGAGTTGCTTGGTGGTGTGAATGGAGGGTCTGATTTTAAGAAACATGCTCAGCTACATGTATTCACTAGCCAATACATCCTAAACACTGGGGCAGTAGCAATTAAATTTATGTTAACATACATAACAGTGCTTTTCCATTCAGAAGCAGAGGGCAGAACCTCAGAGCAATGATTAAGAGTATAATCTAATCCTCATTAAATAAGAAAAACTTTTTACAACAATTTTGTCTAGCAATGGGGTTTTTAAGACGAGGTATCCAAAATGTCATTCATAGAAATGTATTTCACTTTTAAACTAAGACTACATTTCTCACCAAGTTAGCCATAGGAGGAGGAATTTACTAAGGATGGTGCATTCATAGAAGACTTCATTAGTCCTTTTATATATTGTTCTTGATGGAGTGGAGTGGGTAACCCATGTTGCAATCTTCAAAGGAAGTATCAGATTTTTATTGCATGTCAGCAATTGAAAGGAAATATCAGATTCTTATTACACATCACCTGGAGAAATATAATTTAAAATAGTAATAAATGTGCAACAAAAATTCAGCTGCTCTCTCCTGCTATTTAGAAAGAGCAAACAAATCTGAATGGGCTTTGTGTATACATTCTAGAACCACTAACTCCAATGGCTAGGCCTTTTCTTTGCTAAGAATTTGTCACCAAAATTTCACATAGGTGCTTAACAACAGTTCACTGAACCATTGTTAATGACTGTATAAACCTTAGTATGAGCAACTCTGTGCATTCAGAGTCCATTTTATTTACCATGTTTAGATTTGCTATGAGCAGGTTTAATTAACTGGATGCTGAAAACAGATATTGGAGCCAGAGAATTTGGTATTCTCTGGTTTCCACATCTGCATCAGTGCTGCTGAATTAAAATGTGCTGGCATGGCCACATTTATAATTGTGTTCATTGTTATGGTGCCGTAAACAAGACTTTCCAAGAAGTACGTTACTAATATGATACCTGGGCTCAGACTTTCAGTGGAATGGAACTATGCAGCTGTCCTCTCGGTCTGTCATGGGTTGGATCAGAATGCCATGTCCCAATGCTTCTGGATAGTGAAAAATTTCAGATCAAATACTGAATGATGGTCAAGAGTAAAACCCACATTCCTACTTGTTGATTTGATGGGTTTCATTTTTATTAAATAAATGGATATAAAATTATTTTAAATTCTAAAAGTTTATATTTAGGGCTGTGTGAAGCTTCACTAGCTGATTCGATTTAGAGGAGATTCGGCTCAATTCGGGGACCAAATCTCCGAATCCTAATCAAATCGGGAGACCAAGTAAAAGCTCCGAATAAGATAAAAGCATCTGAATCAATATGGAAAAGCTTCAGGAAAGATTTGTCCGATTTGGAGATTCGGCCATAGACTAAACAGGCAGCTGCCTGTTCGGATTGGGGAAGGGGGAGGGGAAGCAGCACAGGGGAGGGAGAGATTGGGGCTGTGGCTGGGGCTGGGACAAGCTACCCAGCTGGGGCAGGGGGGTACATTACTTGTGGGGAGGGGGCAAGGGGGCACAGGATGCAGGTGCAGCAGCACTGGGAGTGGGAGCTCTGCTCTGCTGCTGCTTGCCCAGCCGGGATGTAGGGGTTGGGATGCAGGTGTGGCTCACTCCAGGCAGAAGGGGGCAAGTAGCAGCAGGGCATAGTCCCCGCTCCCAGTGCTGTCACGCCCACATCCTGTACCCTTCATGCCGGCTGGCAAGCGGCATCAGCCCCCGCTCCCAGCACTGATGCAGTGTGGCAGCGCTGGGAGTGGGGGCTAAGCCCCGCTGCTGCTCGGAGCGAGCCGTGCCTGCCTTGCACCCCACCCCTGGCACTGAGTGGGCAAGCAGCAGCGGGGGA
>NW_005841981.1:2426710-2432801 GCF_000455745.1 Alligator sinensis
CTCCAGTGGCCCCAGCTTCCAGGCAGCACACAGTGCCCTGCCAAGCTGCATTGAACCTATGCCATGGGGCAGCTGCCATGTGGATGCCAGGTGGGGGGGGATCCCCACTGCCCCCACTGCCCTGCACTGCACTGGGGAGCTCTGCCACGAGTGCCTGGAGGCCCCAGTCACCACTGCCAGAACTGGTGAGTACAAGGCTGGGACTTTTTTTTTTTTTTTTTAAATTGCCAGGATGCTGGGGCCAGGCGGGGCATCTACTGGGGGCAGAGCTAGAAGCGGGGGGAGGAGAGGGGAGATCAGGGAGTGGGGGCTGTGTGGGAAGGCTCTGCCACGTGGCCCCAGAGCCCCCACAGTCCCTGTTATATCCGATGGGTGCAGGCTTTTTTTTTTTTAAAGAGCTGGGAGGCTGGGCCAGGCAACGGATGGGGCCAGGCCGGGCAGAGCAGCCATAGAGGCTTCTCTGATGGGTCCCCCAACCCGGGGAGAGGCAAGCACAGCTGGAGGAGCCACGGGAGAACCTGTAGCTGCCCAGCTGTGCCTGCCTCTTCCCAGCCGATCCGAATCACCAAATCTCTGAATCAGTACTGAATCTTCCAAAGCTGATTCAGCCAAATCAATTTGGGACAGTGATTCAAATCTCCGAATCAAATCACTGTCCTCAGAATTGGCTAAATCCAAATTGAATACTTCCCTATTTGTACAGGCCTATTTGTATTGTGTTGCTTTTTACAGACAAAATATTTTTTCCCCTGTGTAAAACTCAGTGGATCATATTTATCCATGGTGTTTGCTCCACAGAATTTACTGGAGTGACAGCAGGGGTGAATTTAGCCCTGTGTGCACTCCCAAATATAAGTTTTTACCAACAACTGGAAATCAAACGTTAGGTTTTCTCCATGTAGAAAGGTGTAACTCAGCGATTCTCAATCAGGGTATTGTGCTGTGACATCCTTTTAAGAAAGCCATGTGATATTAGTGCCGTTACATGTGGAAACACCTACACTTCATAATGAGATAAGTCCAGAGATTTCACATAGGAATCCAATAGTGCCAAAAACTTCCTGACCTGCTATGGGCTTTCTGAGTTCTTTGCAACAGAAAAATTACTCTTTTATTTTTCTGTTGTCAAGAGACAACTGAAAACTCTAAGAACTGGCATTTTCAAAGGGTGCCTTTAGTCTAAAAAGGATTAGAAATGTGGGTGGAAATAAATAAGTCAAATTTATATATGCAAATACAGTAGAAGAAGTTGTCAGAAAACTTGTCTCATTAGAGTATATTGAAAGCAAAAATAGTAAAAAAATTCCCTGGGTCAGTTTGAATATTCACTATTATTGAAGAAGACGCAGGGGAGCATACTGGTTTACTTGTCATTTACAGGGATAAGGGCCTGCTATACTTATTTGTCTTTAGTTGGATTTTCCTTATACAAGAAGTCTCATAGGAATAATTATATCCACTTCAACAAGACTGGTGGCAGGATGTCTCCAGTGATATTTGAAATTCTACAGTAAAGCCAGAGTAGAACAGTACTGGCAATACAATTAGCTGTTGGAAAGATTTTGCTGAGCATAATGTTGTACATATATCCACTGATTCATAAATACACATAAGTATGTACATGACTTTAAGCACATGTATTTGGAACATAAAATAATTCCTAGTTACTGTCAAATTACTATAGAAAACAATAAATAAGTTAAATAAAGCCTGACATCCTATTGGATCACATGTAGGCTATGTTTGCAGCCTTATGGAACTTTGGATAATCACCTGAATACACTTCCTTCCTGGACTCAACTTGTGTTAACACAAGAATGAAAATGTCCTGAAACTGTGAACACCACAAAAGTGGTCAGTAGAAAAGGGTAAGAAGCAGTAACCCACTGCATAATGTTTGGTGTGCAAGTAGGTTAAACCTCTGAAATTTGGTTGGGGCTGGGATTTGTTTTTCATGATATTATAATGTAAAATGTTAAGACCAATATTAGAAGAGAAAGCTGGTGTTAAGGTTAAGAGACAGACTGAAAATTAAAAAGTTATATTCTGTTCTTGTTTAACAGTCTTATTGCAGGCCTTTAAACATGTTGTTTAATGTGCTCAGTATTGAGCTGTGGTAATTTATATCAGGTGAGGTTGTTGCCCCTGTGTATCTATGCCTCCTTTTCCCCATCTGTAGAATGGACATAATACTGTACTTATCTAACTCAAATGGGTTTTCTTTGAGGCTAAGGTAATTTTGTCCTATAACAGAAGTGTGAAGCAACACCTTTGTCTATTACTGCCTTATGCAGGTTTCCCTTGCCAATCGCTGGGGTTAGGTTCCTGAAAGATCCTGTGGTTGGCAAAACCATGGTGGGCAAGACAAAAGGCTTATGGGAAAAATGGCAGGTGGCAGGCTGATGCGTGGCCACAGAAAATTGTGGTTACTCAAAACTCTATACCATGGTAGCCAAAATGGTATATAGAATATTAAGCGTGGATACTCAAAACCGTGATTGGCGAGGGAAACCTGTAATCCCTGATGCATGTTGAGTTCTGCCAGCTGCAATGTATTTAGATGCGGCAACAACCTCTGTTTTGCCACTAATTAAGATATCTTAGTCTTAAAAGGCAGAGTGGCCAGATTACTTATAAAAGTTCCAGTCTTTTGGATAAACTGAGTTTTACTCACTGTGAAAATTTTACTGTCTCTTCCTCCTACCTTATTTCCTTACAGTACCCTTGATCTTCTTGTCATTGTACAGAAATGACCCTCTATTTTATGCAGCTCACATTCTTAAATTCACTGCCTGACTGATTAGCTAAGGACACACTCAGCCAAACTGGTCATGTAGCTTCTTTGGCAGACAGCTGACTCAAAATGCTTTAGAAGGGGGAGAGGGAAAAAAAAGAACCCACTTAAGGTTTAAGGACAAAGCTTGTTTACTATTAAAACTTTTACAGAGTCAGCAAAAGCAAAGGCAATAGTGACTATGGAACTGAATTTGCATTTATAGTACAAATATGAAAAATGAAGTCTACCATGAGCATGTCCTTGAAGAGATTATAAATCCACTTGCCTGCTTTGAATGCAGTGCTGTGTTTTGATTGTTATATCTAGATGTGTGTTGCACTTGAAAGGAAGGTACATGGTGTATTTGGGAAGGTGCCAAAGTAGATGTTTTACAGGGGATATAATTTTGTAATGGAGAGCACTGTAATGAGAACATCCTTGCTAGTATCTGTGTCGTTCCATTTTATTATATATCTATAAAGTTTGGCGTGTGGTGGGTTAATAATTAGATACTCTTTGTATATAGTTCAAGTGAAGGCCACCAGCTATGACTTCACTTTGGCTGGGGTTTCCCTGTAATCCATTTAGCAAATTAAAGAGATTACTTTGATTGGTGCCATTATCTCCTATTCTCTTGCGGTTGAACCACTTAACCTGTGCTTAATTGAAAGAGATAGAGAGGGTACGGTAACAAATACAATCAAATGAAAGGGGCAATAGGATCTGTAGGCCAAACAAATGATCAGCACTAGGCTAACAATAGCAGATTAGAGGTGAGATCAATTAATTAGAAGCTATTGTAGGCGTTGGATGGCTGCCAAGTTTTCTAATAGCCTAAGCCATCATGCCGCTCTGTTTAGGAGGATTTTAATGACTGGGAGTTGATGTGGTTATTTCAATAATTACTTATTTTAATAATTACTTTATTAGAATACAAATGTATTATTCTGTAGGCTCTTTGGTGGGAAAGATATTTTTACACACTGTACACCTGGAGCAGCCAATGGCTTGTACTTTTACAAGACATCTCCTGTTACAGAATAGGACATAGTTTCCAGTATAAAGGTCATGTGCTTCCTAGGGGATCTGTGGGCCCAGTGCTGATAGACTTTGCCCAGGTAGCCAAACATGTTCTTAAAAGAGCTACAATTGGCTGAGAAAAAAATGTCCTGTTCAGTACTTAATGGAAGTAGATTGAGCACTGTCTATATTTAAAGGTCCCTCAGCATAGCATAGTAAATTTCTATCTGAGTTCAGGCATTCTTTTTCCAGTTCCTGAAACCCATCTAGTTCTAACGTGGAGAAATTAAAGGTTTCTGTGACTTCTAATGCTTACCATGTCTTCTTCCTGACAAAAGTAACTGAGGCTCTGTAGGTCATGATACCCATCTGTTGCCAAGTGCCTGCTCTACTTGGTGTTGGCCCTTTATAGCAAGCCTTGGTTCAGCGCAGCAGGGGGAGATGGCAGAGTAGTTACATTGTTGACTGCGTCTGCCAGTACTTTGGCAGAAGTAGAAGCAGTAACTTATACAAACCAGCAGTTTAACATGCAAAAAATCAATATCTTCAATTTAGTGAGATGTCAGGAATGGCCTTGAAAAACTGGGCGTGTCTCACGACTTAAATCTTTGGTATCTTGTACATACTTGAAAAGATGGGAAGTACTGGTCTAGCTTGTATCATGCCTTTCTAGTAATCTAGTACCCTGTAGATTATGTGTCAGCAAACAGATTCTGAAAGCATTGTCATGTAAATTTTTAGACATTTGTGGCCATAATGTTGGTGATTATTTATTCATTTATTTAGCACTAAGAAGTATGTTAGCTGGTGTAGAACATGCTGCAGTACATTAGATCTGCTGTAAGTCTCAGGAGTTTTGGGACTTGACTTCAGTAGGAAAAGAGTAACAGAGGAAAAGTTTAATGATATAGTCGGAGCAGATAATTGTATACCTATTGTGGAATCCTTTGACAGGTTGCGATACTAGAAAACATTACTACTGTGTGTGATAAATAAAGCAAATTACAGACTTCTGCACTCTCATGTGTGCTGTTAAATTAACTTTTACCATGACAGGAAGCAGAGAACTAAATTTTACTATAGGAGGCATGGAATTGCTCTCTCTGACTTCTGAAGAGCTTCATCTACCATTACAGAGCAGATTTTGGTCAAGATATTAAGTGTAAAACAGATCAATTTTTATAAAACTGTATTTTCTACTTAGTCTTGTTAAACTGACAGAAGGTAAAATTTTTTCCAGTGCTGACATGATTTAAGAGATTAATTCCAATTTTCAGGAGTCCCTGAACATTGAAAGTCTGTGGGATCTGTGTTCCTAAGAGTCTAAGTCATTTTGGCTGGAAATTTTACCCAAGTAACTAAGACCTTACTGATGTTACCAATTCCACCGCACATTCTATGTTAGGTCATGTCTAGGTCTTTGAACTCTAATAACAAATGTGGTAGTGCCACAGTCTTCAGAAACATCCAGTTCAGTTGCTAGTAATATAAGAATTACACTGAAATCTAGAGAAAGTTATACATCTGCAGTTTCATTGCATCTTTAATTTTGCAGTATGATGGCATACATCATTATAACACAGTAAAGTGGTTTTTAGTTATGCTTGTGTATACACAGGGTTTGACACTAATTAGGATGCTAGACACCTTAGTATTGAGCACATAAAGAGGAACTACTGTAGCAAAACCCCCAGTTTTTCCTTTTTTTTTTTTTTTTTTTTTTTGTTGTATTTATTTTAAAATGCATTCCTTCCCGTTCCCCAACCATTTCTGACCTTTTCTCTCCCTCTCTTTTCCCTATAGATAAGTATAAGTAAACTAAGATGTAGGGTAAGCTTTAAACATTTTTATTTTGGTAGCAAGTTTTTGGTTTTGGATATCCACTGTTGTATATTGTATTATTATTAGGTTTGTATTGATTTTTACTGTTGTATATTGTATTATTATCATTTTTGTATTGATTTTTATTGTTTCATATGAATATTGTATGGTTTAGGCCTGTATTTGTAAGTGAACCAAAGTCAGGTCAAGTTTTCATTTTATATGTCAAGCCTCCATCTTCTGTTCTCTGCCTGGGCATCCCATGTTGCAGCTGTATGAGTCACGTACCACTACCACGTAAATTGGTTCCCCGATGAATGAGTGTGATTGGGAGTGATTGAAATACAATGGTAGCAGGCCTCTACTGAATGGCCTGTAATGACTGGGCCATCAGCTCGCATTGATTCACCCAGGAACCATGGACCTCACCCAGGAACAGAGACAAGACCAGCATGTGAAAGACAAAGGACCCTG
>NW_005841981.1:2433501-2444862 GCF_000455745.1 Alligator sinensis
ACTTCTCTAGCTGCCCCGGAGCCATCCTCTGGCTCCCCCACACCCAGAGCCCCTCTTTAACACCCACACTTTCCCTTAGTCCCACTTTCGCTCTCCAGCACCTACCTTTTCAGTTCCCCCGTAGCTCTGGCTCCAGTCCCAGACTCTGCTTCCCCAGCATGCTTCCCTGTTCTGCAGGCTTTGGGCATTGTCTCTTGATCAATTAACCTAAAGTTACCCCCGAGTCTGAGTTCTTCAGCCCAGGCCCTTGCAGTCTACTGGTTCTAATCTCGGTCCTGGTAATTTTAACTCCTTACACTTCTACTTTCTTACCTTAACCTTTCCCCAGGTATCCCAAGTACACCAAGCACATGCATACGTACACATCACAACACCCAACTTAGGAACTCACCTGTGTGTATGTGTAGGTGGGTGGAAAGTGTGTGTGAATTAGTGAATACACATATATAGATATCATTGTGTATGTGTGTGGTATATGAATTAGTAATCCATGTATGTGTATTGGATGTGCAGGTGTTGGTAACTGGTAACTGATTCTGTCTAAATGTGGTGTGTGTAGCGTGTATGGGCTTAAATTGGTGATAGGTGTGCATGAACCTAAACTGGTTATTATGAACATGTGTGTACCTGAGTTGCTTGTGTGTGTGTGTGTGTATGTATATGGCATTGTGTGCATGATATACGAATTAGTGATCTGTGTCTAACTTTTGGGGTGTATAGTGTATGTGCTTGAATTGGTGATAAGTATGCATGTGCCTAGGCTCGTTTGGATATGTATGTGCCTGAGTTGGTAGTGTGTGTATGTATGCACCTAATTGATTTGTGTGTGTTTTGTATATGTGCAATAGTGTCACACCCTCCTGTCTAACAGCACAATATTGAGATCCTGAGAGTTGGCCTGACCCCCCAGGGCAACACTACAATATGCTGATAAAATGTACCCTAGGCCTAGGGGACTTGGGCAGCATCCTATGGCAGATATATGGGAAAACAAACAAGGGTACAGAAGTGCTGATTACACTATTACTATATGGCCATGGTGCAGACAGTAAACTGCTGGTGATGGGGACAACTCAAAAAGGTTTCAAGTTTGAATAAACACTGATATTTGGATCTTTTCCAAACTATCCAACCCCTTTGGCAGGAATATTTTTCAGTTGGGCCACAAACTGCAATGCAGATATCCTTGCTGTGTTAAATTCTGGCCTGATCAGAACTAGGAAAACTGTCCATGTTTGTGGTAAAGGAAAAAAAAACACTTTTAAATGCTAACTAGCATTTTTCAGGATGATTTGCCTTTGAGACAGAAGTGAAAAGCGAGGGCTAATATGTTAAATTATTCCAGCTGCTGTGATAACCCTTAGCAAGTTTTCAGATGATACCAAGCTGGGGGGAGTAAAAGATATGCTGGAGGGTAAGACTAGGATTCAGAGAGACCTCAACCAGTTGGAAGATTGGACCAAAAGAAATCTCATGAGGTTCAATAAGTTTCATAGTTTCATAGTAGTTTGGGGTCAGAAGGGACCTAAATAGATCATCTAGTCTAACCCCCTGCCACTGGCCAGAGCACACGCTGGGATCACATGACCTCAGACAGGTATACATCCAACCTCTTTTTGAATTTACCCAAGGTAGGAGTGAGGACCACTTCCCTAGGAAGTTGGTTCCAGATCCTAGCCACCCTAACAGTGAAATAGTGCCTTCTAAGCCTCCTAAGCACCTGAACCTGTTCTCCAGCAGCTTCTGGCCATTGTTCCTCATCACCCTAGGTGCTGCTGGGGGGAATAGGACCCTTCCTATTTTCTGCTGATCTACCCTAACGAATTTGTAGGCAGCCACCAAATCCCCCCTCAGCCTCCGTTTGCTGAAGCTGAACAGGTTCAGGTCCCTCAGCCTCTCCTCATAGGGCCTGCCCTGTTGCCCTCCAACCAAGTGGGTGGCCCTCCTCTGGACCCTCTCAAGGCAGACCACATCCTTCTTAAAGTGCAGTGCCCAGAACTGGATGCAGTGCTCCAATTGAGGCCGGAGTGATGTCATGTAGAGGGGGAGTATCACCTCTGTGGACTGGCTTGAGATGCATCTTTGGATGCACGACAAGGTGAGGTTGGCTTTGCTGGCTGCGGTCTGGCATTGGCAGATCATGTTCATCTTGGAGTCAATAATGACTCCAAGATCCCTTTCCACCTCTGTGCTCTCAAGGGGGAAGCTCCCCAGCTTGTATGTATGCTGTGGATTCCTTCTCCCCAGGTGCAGCACCCTGCATTTATCTACATTGAAGCCCATCCTATTACCATCCGCCCACTTCTGTGGTCTGTCTAAATCTAATTGTAGCCTCTCTCTCCCTTCGAGCATGCCTACCTCTCCCCACATCTTGGTGTCATCAGCAAACTTGGATGTGTTTTCCACCCCCTCATCCAAGTCGCTGATTAAGATGTTGAACAGTGTGTGCCCCAGGACGGAGCCCTGGGGGACCCCACTATTCACATCCCGCCAGGTCGTGTACGACCCGTCCACCACCACTCTCTGGGTGTGCCCCATCAACCAATTTTTAACCCATCCAACTGTGTAGACATCAAAGCCACAGTTGCTCAGTTTATTAATGAGAATGGCATGAGAGATGGTGTCAAAGGCCTTCTTAAAGTCCAGAAAGACTATGTGTAAAGTCCAGAAAGACTAAGGACAAGTGTAAAGTCCTGCACATAGGATGGAACAATCCCATGCACCAGTACAGGCTGGGAGCTGACTGGCTAAGCAGCAGCTCTGCAGAAAAGGACCTGAGGGTTACAGTGTACAGTAAACTGAATCTGATCCAACAGTGTGCTGTCATTGTGAAGAAGGCTAACAGGCATACTGGGCTACCTTAGTAGGAGCGTTGCCAGCAGATTGAGGGGAGTGATTGTTTCCTTCTATTCAGCACTGGTAAGGCCACATCTGGAGTACTGTGTCCAGTTTTGGGTCCTACACTGGAGAGCAGATGTGGACAGATTGAAGAGAGTCAGGCAGAGGGCAATGGAAATGGTTAGGGGGCTGGGGCACATAACTTCTGAGGAGCGGCTGAGGGAACCGGGCTTATTTAGTCTGGAGAAAAGAAGACTGAGGGGGGATTTAATAGCAGCCTTCAACTGTCTGAAGGGTGGTTCCAAAAAGGAAGGAGATAGACTATTCTCAGTGGTGGCAGATGACAGAACAAGGAACAATGATCTCAAGTTGTAACAAGGGAAGTTTAGGTTAGATATTAGGAGAAACTTTCTCACTAGGAGGGTAGTAAAACACTAAAACAGGCTACCCAGAGGGGGTCATGGAGTCTCTGCTCTTGAAGGTTTTTAAGACTTGGCTAGACAAAGCCTTGGCTGGGATGATCTAGTTGGCAATGGTCCTGCTTTGAGCAGGGGGTTGGACTTGATGACCTCCTGAGGTCCCTTTTAACCCTAATTTTCTGTGATTCTATCATCATCATAGGACCATGTCACATCATGTGCTAAATGTATTAATATCATAGCAAACTTAGAACTTTTTGGGCAAGGAGTATCTCCAGATCATATTAAGTAACACAGATTCAGCTACCATCAGTCTGCTCCACAGAGGTAATATGAGCAACTTGTGGTCCTGTAGCATCCCAGGATGCAGCACTCTCAGCTCCTTCACCACTTCCCCTTCCAAGGGTCAGTCTATGCACCCACCTGAATTTTATTGTCCAGTGGGGTGGTACTACCCGCAAGGCAAGTGACCCACCCACCGCTGGGTTGGGGGTGGTTCCAGCTTGGACCACAGCAGTTATACACGGGCCAATCGCTTAGTTAAGGCTTGATGAGCCAGTTGAGATATGCAGTGACTGGGCTAGTTAGTTAACCCCACTTAAGGGTTAATTCATGCATGCAGAGCGGTCAGTGGAAACCTGATCTACCCACCCTGCCCCAACCCCAGACTGCCCTGTCTAGCAATGTCAGCTCACATTGGGAGAGCAAGGCACTTAGGCTTTCTCTCAAAATATCTAGGAGTTTGAAACAATTTCAAAGGCTGCTGTCAATGCACTGTCGTCTGTGCAGCTGTGGATAATGTGTTGGAATCCAGAACTGACGCACATTATCAGCTAACTATGTAAACACACTTGAGGTTGCTTCTACTAAGTTTTTGCCTCAGAATCTGGTCCAGCCTATGACGGCTCCTATACATGTTCAGGGAGGCTGCTCTGATGCATTGTAATTACAGCGCTTTGGAGCAGCCTAGTAGTCGAGTCTGCTGGCGTGTGGTAATTACTGTGTTCCAGCAGACTACAGCGTCACATGTTTCAGTGTTCCTGTGCTGAAAAATGGTGGCAGGGTGCTTTAAATTAAAACTTGTTCAATGAGCTTTAGTTCAAAGTGCCCTGCTGCCATTTTTCCCCTGGGGGATTCTGATACATGTGATGCTCCAGGCACTTTAATTAGTGTGGCTCTCAGAGCTGTGCTAATTAAAGCATTTGTTTCCTCCTGCCCCTGTCTGCCAGAGCATGTCTATAAACACCCTGAGAGCTTGGGACATTCTAGTGCTGATGCTTCCCCAAGAACATGAAAGGACACTTCTGCTCAGAGGATGTGTTGTGCCAAAAACATTGTCAGTACCAGTGAGATCAGATTTCGGAAGACCCTGTGGAGTCCTCCACAGGCAGAGGCAACACTACTGAGAACTGGCTTGCTGCCTATGAGTGCTGGCAGGGCTGGTTGGAGGACCTGCTGAGAGTTCTCTGGGAGACTTTTGTGACCCAGGACCTCTAGTTTCTCGAACTGGTGGAGGGCCCAGCGGAGGGCTCAGAGAGGGTCCAGAAATCGGCCCTCCATACCTCTGGGTCTCTCCAGTCCTTTGCATAATTGTGCAAGTCCTTTCTGGACAGGATACCACTGCATAGGAGTATGCACCACAACAGCAAGGCAGCAGGCACCTCTAACTGCCTAGCTTCCCCTACCTGATCTGAGGCAATGGCACCAGCCTCACTCCAGCTCAGGCTATCGTGGAGACTAGCAGCCTCTTGCCTATCTTCCCTGGCCAGCACCTGCGTCCAGATGGTCAATTGAAGCAAACAGAGGCTGGCTGGGTGCATTGTGTGCATGTCTCCCCATATTCCAGCCACTCTGACTGGTTGGAACCTTGAACCCCACAGCATGGCTGCATATCAAGCAGGAAATGGAGGTGTGAGCAGCAGGTCCACCAAATGCCATGACAGAGGTCGTCTTTGGGGAACACCACCATCCTCCCAGGTGCCTGCACCCCAACAGCAGGGAAACAGTGCCACACAAAGGTACCTGAACTTCAGTGATGAGATGGGAGGAGGGTCCCTGGTGCTATTTGCCCCTACCCAGCTCCCCAGGAGTGTAGAGTCAGATCTACCTATGGAGATGTGCCTATCAAGCTCTGTAGAGCCATATGGCTTAGACTAGGGGGCTTGCTTACATGCTATAGTACCCTGAAGGACCCTCTCAGCCAGAAGGGAGACCTTTAAATAAGGGATTTGGATGGGTCCAAAATCACTCCACAGTACATTTAGCAGAATAGCACACACATTTAGTGCAGTTTTCACAGTTTTTTTGAAGAAATCAAGCTTGCAGTTATGAAATCTGGCCCTTGTGTGCTTCTTGTCCAGGCCGCAACTTGTCCAGGCTCACAACCCTGACCCACCTAACAGCCTATGCCTCAGTTTCCCCCTCCTATCCAGCACTTGCAAATTCCCAACACAGGACCCCAATGCCCCACATTGTGAAAGCTGTTTAGTGATAGCACATTAAAGGTACAGTAGGGCTAATGAAGGGTTCACAGTTGCTCAGAGGTCACTTGTACACCCTCCTACATGGCAGAACATTATCCCAGAAAGTAATCAGCCAAGGCTTCCCTGACCAGATCAGTCTGGTGGTGGCTCGATCTGAGATGCTCTGCTGGGACCATCACTTCGGCTTAGACACCATCCAGGGTTCAAAGGTTTTCCTCTGTGGGTCTGTCTGAAGCCAGCCCAGTTTGCCCAAATGCTCTTGCACGTATGTTGTGGAGGATGCAGGAGACAGCCATGAAGCTGGGAGTGTTCCTCAGGCTGAGTTCAAGGTGGACCCGCAGGAACCTCCAGCTGCTGTTAGGCACCCAAAGGCAAATTGCATTACCATCTGACAGCTGCTCAACCAAAAATTGAAGAACTCCATCCCTGAATGTAGCTGGCAGGTATATGGTTTCATGAGCCAGGGGAACAGTAGGTATGATCAATGGGGAATGGTCAGCCCACCCAAATCCATGGTGGGAGTACCAAGAGCAAACTCTCCCTGCTCCATCATCCCTGGGAAATTGACTTTCTTGAGTACACGAGCATCATGAACCTGATCTGACTACCCAACATTGATGTTCATAGATTCATAGATGTTTGGGTCAGAAGGGACCTCAGTCATCAAGTTAGTGAAGCATCAGGCGTGGTCCACAATTTCCTGGAGTACAACCAAAAAACAATTTATGTAATCTAAGACATGGTGAGGGGAGCACAGAATGGGTATATGGTTCCCATTGTTGGCCCTCACATCATTCAGGAAGCCCATCTTTCTGAACCCAACAATGACCCTTTTGCAGGTCCCCAAGTTTGGTGAACCAAGGCCCCAGCTCCTCAAGTATGGTGTCGCACAAAATGGTCATCATTATCATTGTCCACCCCACCCTGAACTGGTTGGTGATGGAGTAGAGGCTATGGGTGTTTGTCAACTTCCAAATCACTAGGGACATGCATCTTTCGAAGCACATGGGCACTAAAACCCAATGTCTTAGCACTGGAGCAGGGGAGGCAGCTCAGTGCAGCTGTCTATGAATGTGCCATGGGACATCCTAAAGATTTGCCACCACTGCTTGTCATCCCAGGTTGCAAACACAAGCTGCTCCCACCAGTCTGAGCTCACCAGTAGTGTCCAGCAGCAATAAAGGGGAATTCAGTACTGGTCCGTTGGCATCCTGGCCCATGTGACCTTGTATTGTGCTTCCTGCAAATGGAACAGCATGATGCCCATGGCAGCATCATGATTCTCAAAGTAGCACCTCACCAGGGCCAGGAACTCGCCCCCTCCAAACATGGCATTCTTATGCATTAGAGCAGTCAGGGCATGGATTAGCTCAGTTCTGCCACTTGTCATCTCCAGGAAGCCATATTAAGTGTCCTGTGCAACAAGACCCATAAATAGTTCTGAGAGGTAGTTAGCCATGTTATTCTGAAGTTAGGTAGAAGGCAGAGCAGGGGGGGCACCTTAAAGATTAATTTGTTCAGGAAGGCATAGGTAGTACTGGCATTTAATAAGCATGTCTAGGTGGTACAGAACTAAGTATAGTACTTAGACCTCAATTCTGAGAAGACTTACCAATTTATTTTACTTTATACACTGTGAGTAGACTCATTGACATTAATGAGACCATTCACACTTCATAAAATAAAGCAAGTTCTTAAATCTTCCTGGGGTTGAGGCATAATGTACGACAGTTGGCATTGGTCACTCCACTTGCCCCATGAATATTATAGTTTTATAGTTTCATAGTAGGTAGGGTCAGAAGGGACCTGAGCAGATCATCAAGTCCAATCCCCTGCCATGGGCAGGAAAGAATGATGGGGTCAAATGACCCCAGCTAGGTGATTATCTAGCTTCCTTTTGAAGACCCCCAGGGTAGGAGCGATCACCACTTCCCTTGGAAGTTGGTTCCAGATCCTAGCCGCCCTGACTGTGAAGTAGTGCCTCCTGCTATCTAGCCTGAATCTACTCTTGGTCAACTTATGGCCATTATTCCTCGTTACTCCCGGTAGTGCTTGGGAGAACAGGGACTCCCCCATAGCCTGCTGGTCCCCCTTGGCCAGTTTGTAGATGGCCACCAGATCCCCTCTCAGCCTTCTTTTGTGGAGGCTGAACAGGTTCAGGTCCTGTAGCCTCCGCTCATAGGGCCTGCCCTGCTGGCCCCTGATCATGCGAGTGGCCTGTCTCTGGACCCTCTCAATGTTGTCCGCATCCCTCCTGAAGTACGGCGCCCAGAACTGGACGCAGTACTCCAACTATGGCCTGACCAGTGTTGTCTAGAGGGGGAGGATCACCTCCTTGGACCTGCTCGTGATGCATCTGTGGATGCATGACAAGGTGCGGTTAGCCTTCCTGACCATGTCCCCACATTGGTGGCCCATGTTCATTTTGGAATCAATAATGATGCCAAGATCCTTTTCTGCCTCTGCACTGACGAGAATGGAGTTCCCCAGCCTGTAGGTATGCTGCTGATTCTTCCTCCCCAGATGCAGTACCTTGCACTTGTCAGTGTTGAATCCCATCCTGTTCTCATCCGCCCACCCCTGTAACCTGTCTAGACCTGTCTAGTTGCAGCCTGTCCCTCTCCTCCAGTATGCCCACTTCTCCCCACATCTTAGTGTCATCCGCGAATTTGAACAAGGTGCTTTTCACCCCCTAGTCCAAGTCGCTGATGAAGATGTTGAACAGTGCAGGCTTGAGGACTGAGCCCTAGGGGACCCCACTGCCCACATGCCTCCAGGTTGAAAAAGACCCATCCACTACCTCCAGCCAATTTGCAGCCCTTCTAACTGTGTAGGCATCAACACCACAGTTGCCTAATTTCTTAACGAGAATGGGGTGAGAGAGATAGTGTCGAAGGCCTTCCTAAAGTCCAGAAAGACTATGTCCACCGCGACACCTGTGTCCAAGGATTTTGTGACCTGGTCATAGAAGGCTACCAGGTAGGTCTGACAGGACCTGCCTCAAATGAACCCATGTTGGTTGCCCCTAAGCATGAACTCCCCTGCTGGTCCCTCACAGATGTGCTCCTGAATAATTTTCTCAAAGAGCTTCCCCAGGACTGAGGTGAGACTAATGGGCCTGTAGTTTCCTGGGTCCTCCTTCCTCCCTTTTTTGAAAATGGGGACCACATTGGCCCTTTTCCAGTCCTCTGGCACAACACCAGAGCACCATGAGTGCTTGTAAAGCTGTGCCAGGGATCTCACAATGACTTCTGCTAAGTCCCTCAGCACTCTGGGGTGGGGATCGTCAGGACCTGCTGACTTGAACATGCCTAGACCCACCAGAAGTTCCCTGACTAGGTCCTCACTCACCCTGGCCCTGGCAGTGCCTCCCCTGGGTTTGTCAGGGATCACAAGAGGGGGGATGCTCTGGTCCCTGCTCAAAAAGATGGAGGCAAAGAAATTGTTAAAGAGGTTAGCTTTGTCATCTGATGTGACCACCAGATTTCCTAGCATATCCTGCAGATGCCCTATGTTACCCTGTACCTTGTTTTTACCCCCTATGTATTTAAAAAAGGACTTCTTATTATCCTTGATGTGGGTCGCTAGTCCCAGTTCCATCTCTGGCTTAGCCTTCCTAACAGCCCCCCTACAATCTCTGGCAATGGAGGTATAATCCTTCTTGGTGATGGCCCCTCCTTTCCATTGGGTGTGTGCCTCCTTTTTAGCTTTGAGATGTTCATGGATGCTTTTGGTGAGCCATGGGGTCTTTTGAGCACTCCTGCCCCCTTTGATATGCATGGGATCAAAAACCACTCAGTTTAAAAACCACCCAGTTTTTAAAAACAAGTACTTTTCATTTTCACACTTCCCATTTATGCTTTGAGCAAGTAAGTCTTCTAGAAAATGTGTGTAAATGTTTATTTTTGGAGAGTAGGAGGTAGAGTCCTTAATCTGGATGTGGCAATTTCTTCTAAGTGACTTCCAGGGTTGAGCTAGCATCAGAGTTAAATATCCTCTCATTCCAAGGGATACAAGCCCCTCTAGGCCAGGATTGAGGTCATTAGCAGGTCAGTTTTGGAAAGCATGTACTGTTGCTGCCTCCATCAGTCCTGGCCTGAAGACAAACATAAGACTTCAGTTTCCATTGTTACCAGACCAGTAACAGTCACAGGCAGTAACAACAGCAATAACAAATATAAAAAATGTTGTATACTTTTACCAGATTAAAGGCTTCCATATTTTATCAGTGATGGGAATTTTACTAGCACTTGAATGATTGTTAGTAGGTTTGCAGAAACAAACACAAAGAAATGAGTAAATAAAATTATTTGTGGATAATCATGATAATTGTGCATGCATGTTATTATATATGCATATAAATATGTATGAGAATGCAATGCATGATGGCATGATATGTTTTAAGGGTTTATCAGCAAGCATTCAGGATGGCTACAGGTTGATACTACTCATGTAAGGTGTGAGTAATGTGGCCATCCCAAATTAGTACCAATATCACTATTATACAGCATATTCATTTATATGCCACATGGATTGTAGAAAAACTAGTTGAGAACATACTAGAATTTTTTGTTGGAACTGCTTATAATGTCTGTTTTTCAGCAGACTGAGGTTATCTTAGTTATTCTGAATCTAGCTATGCCAAGACTCACAAAGAGATGAATATAAAAATACTCAGTGTAAAACACTTCAGTGCAAGTGATTAATGAACTTTTCTGCTTTAAGGACTGACACCTAAGAAGAAATTAAAACAGCTGGGTCACAGTGAAAACCTCAGAATTTCCCCTTTCCTGTGGAGTGAAGGTCCATACTTTTTATGTTACAAAGCTTGGGGACACTAAATTTTAAAGCTTTGTGTTTTTATGTATGATAAAGCTGCCACTGCTTGAGAACTAGATCTTCCCTCATCCTCATTCTCTTAGCAGAAGATTCATGATAAAATATGGCAGCTGTCTAAAGGTTCTTAGAGGGTTGGGATAGTAGAGTGAGGTCTGGGGAGATGGATGAATTGGCAGAAGGTAGCTCAGTGAGGTAAACCCATTTGTTTCATAACTCAGCATATCACAGTTTCTTCAGGAATATTGCTAGGACAGTGAGCATATATCTATATATTCACATGCACACATTAAAAGATCAAAATGTACCTTTAAGATCATGTAAAGGAACAGGGATGAATTATGCCTCAAATGTAAGGGATGTACATAACCTGCATTATTTTTTAGGACAGTGTAATCTATTTCCCCTCTTGCACATGACTTTAGGACAGGGTTTGGCAAAATATGACCCACAGCGGGTTGTTGTCTGGCCCACAGCAGGTCCCTCGGTCCTGCCTGGCCCAGGCACCATCCAGCTATGGTGTGCCCTGCTGCCCCTTTGGCATACAGTGGGGCTGGGGTGGCTCTGCAGCTGAACAGCCTTTCTAGGCAGCCCAGGTGGTGGTGGCTCATTCTGGTGGCTGCTGTTGCTGGCCCCAGCTCTGTGATACCAGTGGGGACCCACATTGCACAGCCCCAATCCTGCGTGCCCTGTGCCTGCTCTGGGCTCACCCGCTCAGGCTCAGCAGTGGCACAGCAGGACAGAAGCTGTTGCTCAGCGCAGGGGAAAAGCGGGCTCTCCCCCTC
>NW_005841981.1:2444872-2449980 GCF_000455745.1 Alligator sinensis
TCCCTGCTACAGCCTCCTGGAGCCCACGCTGCACTTCCCTGCATCTGTGCTGCCATCACTGCCAGCTCTAAGCTACCCTGTGGGGCAGTGGTAGCAGCGCAGAGCAGATGCAAGGCAGCTCAGTGCAGGCTGTGGGCAGCCATAGCAGGAACAGCTGGCGGTGGCAAGGGGGAGGGGTCACTTTTCCATTGCATTGAGCAACAGCTTCTGTCATGCACCACTGCTGCTGAGCACCAGAGCAGGTGCAGAGTCAGGGCTGTGCAGCATGGGTCTCCACTGGTACCGTGTGGTGGGGCCAGCAGGGGCGGCAGCCAGAAGGAACCGCTACCACCTGGGCTGCCTAGAAAGGCAGCCCAGCTGTGAAGCCACCCCAGCTCCACTGAGTGCCCACGGGCAGGTGGTCCAGAGCAGGTGCAGGGTGGGCCAGGTCGGGCCTGTGTCTGGGTTCCGGATGATCTGCTTTGGAGGGGGTGAGTCTGAAGTGGGTACAGGACATGCTGGGGCTGCACGCTGTTGGCAGTGGCAGAGAGGTGCTGCAGGGTGCATAGGCTTTGGGCTGTTGTGGGGTGGAGGTGAGTGCTTACCAGCTTAGTGAGGTGCGCACAGGAGGCTCCCATGCACACCCCACCATACCTACAAACCCTCCCCTGCAAACCCCACAACCACACCCTCCCCCACACACAGTCACACTACCTACAAACACCGCAGCCACCCACACCCTCTCCCACACCCCTCGCCACACACACACACATGTGCCTCTGGGGGGAGCCCCACTCACTGCTACAAACATACACCCCATCAGACATGCAGACCCACCGCATACCCACCCCCAAACACACCCCCCAACCGTCCCCCTACACACACCCCCACACCCCTTCACAAACCCCACAATCCTCCCCCCACACACACCCATGTGTCTCTGGGGGGAGCCCTGCTCACTGCTACACACACACACCCCATCACACATGCACACCCACTGCATACCCACCACCCCAAACACACACTCCCAGCCACCCTCCCCCTTCACACACCCCACAAACCCCATACCCACCCATACACATACCCACACATCCCTACATACCCCCACACCCCACATACATACACAACCACAATCCCCACAAACCCCACCCATATCCCGCCGCTCCTCCATACCCCGCAGAATATACAAAAGTAAAATTTAATTTTGAACTATTATGCAATCACCTCTGTATACACCACATAAACACAAATCAGGATGAAAATATTCTTTTAAATAAATTTAAAATATGTTATTTTAAGTGTTTGATTTTTAGTATATAATGTGTTTTTTTTTCCATTTCCAAGATGGAAAACTTCCTTCCCAAAAGAAGTACTTCTGGGAGCAAAGGGAGGGACTTTGACTGGCAAAAGTATGGGATTAGGGGACAGGATTTCTAGTCCAAAGATGGTGACCAGGGTATGGGGCACCTGTCAAGGGGCGGGGCTATCCTTGTGGTCTTCAACAGCTCACCAAAACTTGAACAATTTGATGCTTTTAAAATACTGGGATTCAAACTGTTGAGTGTCTTACTGGGAATTTTTTTCTGTTCCATACTGCTTTAGTTCTATAAGGCTGTGTTCATTCCTAGAATCAGTAGAATTCCATGAAGGAAGTACTCAAAAAACTCTCCCCCCAAAAAACAGTTTTTCAGACATATCTCAATACATCTAGTATGTTGGGGTTGGAGAGAGAGACTTTTTGGGGGATTATCACAAGCATTCACAATTTTTAAATGTGCTGAAAATCTGGGGTGAATTGCTGGCTTCATTATAGTCAATGGCAAAACTCCTGTTGACTTCAAAATTTCTCTTCTCATGTTTTTGAATGTTATTTATAAACTAATAAAAAGCCAAGTTCAAGATTGAAAGCACATGCAAGGTATAAAAACAAAATGTAGACATACCATCTGCCAATAAAATAAAGAGTTCAGTAGGCTTTTGTCCAATCTGTGTGTACAGGTACTATTTTGGAAGTCAGCTTTGCCTTCAGTCAGAAGCGGACTGGCCAAGTTCGCCGATGACACCAAACTTTGGGGTAAAGCATCCACACCAGAAGACAGGTGGGTGATCCAGTCTGACCTGGACAAGCTCAGCAAGTGGGTGGATGAGAATCTGATGGTGTTCAATGCCGATAAATGCAAGGTTCCCCACCTTGGGAAGAAAAACCCGCAGCATCCTTATAGGCTCGGCAGTGCTATGTTGGCTAGCACTATGGAAGAAAGAGACTTGGGGGTCATCATTGACCACAAGATGAACATGAGCCTGCAGTGCGATGCTGCGGCTAGTAAAGCGACCAAAACGCTGGCTTGCATCCATAGATGCTTCTCAAGCAAATCCCGGGACGTCATTCTCCCCTGTACTCGGCCTTGGTGAGGCCGCAGCTGGAGTACTGCGTCAAGTTTTGGGCTCCACAATTCAAAAAGGATGTGGAGAAGCTTGAGAGAGTCCAGAGAAGAGCCATGCGCATGATCAGAGGTCAGGGAAGCAGACCCTACGATGACAGGTTGAGAGCCCTGGGGCTCTTTAGCCTGGAAAAGCGCAGGCTCAGGGGTGATCTGATGGCCACCTATATGTTTATCAGGGGTGACCACCAGCATCTGGGGGAACGTTTGTTCACCAGAGTGCCCCAAGGGATGACGACTAGGTCGAACGGTCATAAACTACTACAAGACCATTTCAGGCTGGACATAAGGAAGAATTTCTTTACTGTCCGAGCCCCCAAGGTCTGGAACAGCCTGCCGCCGGAGGTGGTTCAAGCGCCTACATTGAACACCTTCAAGAGCAAACTGGATGCTTATCTTGCTGGGATCCTATGACCCCAGCTGACTTCCTGCCCCTTGGGCAGGGGGCTGGACTCGATGATCTTCCGAGGTCCCTTCCAGCCCTAATGTCTATGAAATCTATGAAATTCATTGTTATCCTAATTTAAGGATAAAGGAAGGAGCCCAGTGATTTAAATGTAAAAAATAAATAACAGGAAGTAAAAAGAAATATGCCTAGAACAGCTCCAAGATAAGGTCTAACAGCACAGTATACTGGATTTGATTGCTTCTGCCTTTCTTAGTAGGAATCATTGCATTTAGTATGAATTACTGTAAGGTATTTTGAGATAATATGAGTAGAAGGGCCACAGTGAAAGTCATATATTTCCTTTTTCAAGTCTGTGATGGAGAACATTTGTAGTTTTCTTGATGCCACTTGAATTCAAAGCCTGGTTTTGTTACTCCAAATAACATATAAATCCAGGAAATAGTTCGATGGTATTTGCATGTGCTGGTTGATGTACAACAGGTGGAACCCATTTGTTGAATAATTACTGGGATGCAAACAGTTGGCAGTATTACAGGAAACTCTGTCTTCATCACCACTCTGGTGTTAAGGCTATGTTTGTTCCTCATAATCAGCAACGTTCCAAAAGAGAAGTACTGAAATAACTCAGGCCCCTCTCCTGAAAAGCCATATGTTCAAACAATAACATTTGCTGTCCTTTCAGCACAAATTAGAGCAAATCCTTTTAAGATTATTGCAATTTTCCTCCTCCTCCTCTTCCTTTTTAACTGAGCAAGTTTTTCACCTCTCCCTCCAAGTGGAGTGGGGGGGGGGAGATAGAGTGATCATTACAGGATTCTGAATCTGAATCTTTGTTGGAGGCTTGATCCTGTACTTTTGGAAGCCAGAGGCAAACCTCCTATTAAATTCCGTGATGCAGAGTCAGACCTCAAAAGAATAAAATGTTCACTTTAATCAAAACCCAAGCCAAAACCCTTTTATCTTTTAACAAAAGCCTTCCTCTTTTCTCCCCTTTTTAATGCCCTATTTCACTTCCACCTCCCTCAGCTAACAAAAGCTGGTTGAGGAGCATCCCTTGACTATGAGCTTTCAAATAAAGTCAGCTCTGTTCGATGGGTCACAACTATGCCTCCCCAAGAGCACCTGAGAATGCTCCATCCTGATAAATTCTCTTAGCCCAGTAAGTGGTAGAGATGCCCTTAGAAGTGAATTTTGGACTTCTGGTGACAGTCTGAAGTAGAAACCAGAGTGCTGATGGGCCAGTCTTTCTGCTTTTCCATGAAGTGAAATATAATTTTATTTTAATTTTAATTTTGATGAGATAAGTAATTGCTTGAGTAATTGCTTCCTGCTTAACTGAAAGTTCCCTGCGTAGCTTTGTTGGATAAGATTCTCTTCTTTATTCCTTATTCCTAACTGTTGCATAGTATTTTTATATGTAGACATCAGTTGCTAAGCTTCAACTTAGTAGTGGCTGCATTTTGGAAGGGTAAGTGGAGTGATCTTGATGTGTACCTCGAGTGGCATGGGGTCTCCATTTCTCTGGTTATGCCATTGACAGTAACTGTCAATACAGACATCTGCCTCAGCCACTCACTTCATTTGATCATGTTCAGCTGACTGATCATGTTTTTCCCTGCAGATTTTTACTAACGCCTGCTTTGACGCCCTCACCCTTGAGTTAAGTGATGCTTTTAACCTAGGCCATCTGGTATCCTGAAGATAGAACCTGGATTCTGCTTAAGCTTATGTTCAGTACCCTGCAATGAGGACACAGGCTAAATCACCAGTATGCTCATAATCCTCCAGGCTAAGTACACCTTCAAAAAGCCCAAGCCTGAATTGATTCAATCTTTGCAGGTTAGTCTAACCTACATAGATTGAACCGATTTCCACGTGAATAAACATTCACTTTTGATTCCAGAAATGCAGGCAACATGCCTGCAGTGGCTCAAGCTAGAAGCTGGAGGGTACTAGACCAAGCCCTCTTCTGCAGGGAAGCTGTGCTGTGGGGGTGTGACCAGGCCTGGGCAGACTGAGTATGATTGGGGAGGGGATTAAACCCCCACCCTGGCCTGCAGGGACCTCAGTCGGGGTGTGCCTGGAGGGGAGAAAGGAGGAGTGGCCCTTGCCAGGCATTTTCCACCCCTGTCCTCACTGTATGAGTGGTGAGGAGTGTGGCTAGCCCTGTCAGCAGTGTGAAGCGAACGGAGACGGACGGGGGTTTAATTCCATGTCAGGGTCCCCCCACCCCACCCTTGAAGCTACAGTGGCAGGGGGGGGGGGGGGGGCCCACGGGG
>NW_005841981.1:2450011-2462311 GCF_000455745.1 Alligator sinensis
TGGGCCCACGGCGGAGGCCGCCCCCCCCCGCCACCACATCTGCCATTCACACCTGGCCAGGCAGATCCCACCTGGGCAGACCTCACACCTGGCCACTTGCACCTGGCCAGGCAGATTTTGGAGGAGAGGGTAAAGAGGGGGGATTAAACCCCTTCCCTGCCCCCTTTGTCTCAGGGGACCATGCCAGCTGGTGTCTAGCCACACCCCCACCCCTGCCACTGGAGCAGCAAGGTGGGGAGCAACCCTGACACAGGCTGCTGTGCCCCAGCCAGGCAGACCCCAGCTTGGGTCTGTGCTGGGGGGACAGGGCAGGGAGGGGGAATTAAACCCTCTCCCTCCCCTGTTTGCTGGAGGCTATTGTTGGGGCTGGCCATGTTCCCCGCCACTCCAGCAGTGAGTGGGAGTGGTGGAAATGCCTTACAGGAGTTGCTCTGCCCCATCCAGGCAGACTCTGTCTGGAGTCCCAGGGGGGACAGGGAAGGGAGGGGGGAATAAACCCCTTCCCTGCCCCTTTGCCTCAGGGCCTGGCCATGCCCACACCCCTGCTGTTGCAGCAGTGATGGGGGGCAGACCCTGACACAGGCTGCTCTGCCCGGCCTAGGCACACCCCAGCTCGGGTCCTTACAGTGGGACAGGCCACAGAGCAAGGAATTAAACCCCCTTCCAACTACATTCACTTCACACTGCTGCTGGGACTGGCCACACCCCCTGCTGCTCAAGTGGTGAGTGGGGCAAAATGCCTGACAGGGGCTGCTGCACCCCTGCCTGGCAGACCCCTGTAGGGTGGGGAATAAACCTCTTCCCAGACCCTAAGCTTTAGGGGGGCTGGTGTCTGCCCATGTCTCTGCCCCTGCTCCAGCTAGGGAGCAGAGGGGTGGGGCCAGTCCTGCTCTGCCAGAGCAGACAGCACAGCCCAGCCAAGGGATGCAGAGCATGCTGAGATGCTAGGGGACTCTGATTTAACTTAAAACAGGAAGGGGTCTGGGACAGAATTTCCATAAACCAGTTTGACCTCAATCAGTTAAGTCTGATACTACATTCAGCCAGGTTTATCTCAAAACACTTTCACACATTTTGAAGCTGGTTTATGTGTACTGAACTTCTGCTATGTTACAGGTTTAAACCAGTTGCTGATTACTTAAACCAGTTTATATGTAACGTCGTCCCTAGCCCCAGTGCCTTCTTACAGTTCTGCACCCCCACTTCACCGTGTGCCCAAGAAGACAGAGTTTCTCCCACAGTTCTCTGGGAAAGAATCATAGAGTCACCTGGTTTACCAATGGATTTTTAAAAGTCCTGGCAACACAGAGGGGAGACCAGAACTGGTGGGGACAGAATAACTCGGATATGGTCTTGCATGTGAACGACATTTGCCCTCGGTGGCTGGTGGGGCACGATGGCACTGGTGGTGGTGGAAGCATGGGGGTGGCAAGTGGGGAGCTCCCACAGATGCCACCAACACTGTTGATGGTAGGGGAAGAGGGGTGGCAAGCACTAACCAGGGGTTGGCGACCACCTGCAGATGCTGCTGGCAGCATTGGCAGCGGCCAGCAGCAATTGCTGACTGCCCATAGACGCCGCTGGTGGTGTCACTGGCGATGGGGGTGGCGAGTGGCGACCACTTGCAGGCACTGCTGACAGTTTCAGAGGTGCCTTTTCTTAGGGGGTGCACTGCCACGCTAGGAGTGCACGTGCACCTACATGCACCCCCTATGTGTTGCCAATGGTCTTGCAGTGTGGCTGCTGGCACCCAGTCTAAGCTAACTCTGATATGGATCACTAATGTTCACTGTGTGCTCTTTGGCTGGCCTAATTTGGTAGTGTACCATGTGAGTTGAAGGCATACCATGCGATTCTTTCTGCTTTACCTCCCCTCCTATACAATGGGGATAATACTTGCCCACTCAGATATGAAAGGCTCAGAATAAATTAAAAGTAATTTTGATTTATTGTCATTTTATTTTATCCTTATTATCTAATTACACTTTTAACAAGTATTCACTGGTAATGAAGATGTAGAGCACTTTTCTTCCAAATTGATCTAAAGTTTTCCCAAACATTTATGACACCCTAATAATAAAATCAATTCATCTGCAACTGAAATGGAGGCTCCTTTGTGATTAAACATGGGATAAAACTTAAAATTAATGAGGTCCCATGTGTGTGATGGAACAGAATTTGTCTCCTTTTAAAAACATACTGACTGTCAACCTTCCCACTCTGGTACCTTCCTAACAGTAAAGAAACAGCCAATCGGAGTGTTCCAAGTGTCGGGGAGTGCTGCCATGTTTCTGAAGCTGTGCCGGGGACCAGACAGAGGGTGGGGGAGCTGGTCTCGGCTCCCCCACTCCGCTCCCTGCAAGAGGCAGAACAGCGGCAGCATGGGGCGATAGATGGCGGCACTCCATCCCAGGTCCCCCCACCCCCTGTCATTCTTGATAGGCAACTGGCTCTATCTATTTAAAATACATATTTTGCTTACAGCATACAGTACTTAGCAATTTTGACGTTCCACCTGAATTGATTCTGGGTCTGTTGTATATGCTGTTAACAGACTGCCTGTGTTTTCCTGACTTTTCAGGACACCAATTTCCATGTAACTACCTTTGGCACAGAACTATACACTAAAGGGATAGTCTCACCTAATAAACATTTCTCCATATAATCTTTTGTGTGGGGGTCTGTGTGTGACCCACTGACATATATAAAGTTTTCTTCCTGACTCAAATATTTAATTTTTTTTTCACAGTTTCAAACTCTTTCTCTCTGGTATTTTGTAGCTCAGCGCAGCAGAGTGATGTTCTTAAATAAAAGCACTAACACTCTGGCATTGTTGTTAAATACCTCACATCACAGGCTTGTGAATATACCGTGCACCCAGAAAAAAAATGGTGCTATGATGCACTGGAATTCTACTAACCAATAATTACCTGCAAAATACAAAGTATATCAGTGACAAAATACAGTAGAGCTGAAATAGTCCCCCCGATAAGATTCTTAAAGGGGGAAATGTTCATGAACAAAGACTGTGTAATCATTTCTACTGTATTCACAATAAATTCTTGAAAAGCCCTAAATCTGATCTTTGAGCCTGACAGACGTGGTATGTTTGTGCGGTGAATTTTACCTACTGTAGTTGCATGTCCTCTGAGTACAGCTAAGAAAAACCTCTAAGATTGTTAAATGGAAGCTTCACCTGCCAGTCTATACTGCAAGATCTCTATAGCAACCAAACATAAATCAAGAAAATGGCCCCTTTTGTAAGTTGGTTAATAGGCACAACATGCTTCTTTAGAAAATCCAACTATTCTTTCAATAGACTTTGATTGAAAGTCAGCCTTTTCTACAGACACATTCACATTCACATCTAGTAGCAGCTTGTATGGCTGTCCAAGGTCTAATTTATTACCCTTTAAAGATCGGGCAAAGAAAAAATGGTTCTCGGAACAATGTTTACATTCAGAGGCATAAGCACAGTGACACAAAAGAGCATCCTTTTGTTCTGAATCCCGAATATTAATCTTTAACCTACTACTTATTTCAACTCCCCCTGCTCTTATTTGGTTAGCTACATTCTTTCCTTGTAATTGAAATCTTAACGATTTAATACCTTATTTATTAGTGGTGGTGGGAGAGCAGATCTCTCAGCTATTGTTTTTTCTAAATCTTGATATGTACTTATACATTTCTCAAGCCCTTCTGCCAATTCTGTAAGCTGTTTTCCTCTAAGGATTTCTGATGAAGGATGGTTATGCTTGTTGCTAGCTCTTCTGACAAAATTTGGTTTATTAACAAGAAATTCCAGTGAACCTCTTCCTCCTTTTTACCGCTCAAGTTGGGGCAATTAAGAGCTTCAGTTTTTTGACTGATAGATGCACACACAAACCTTTTGAAAATTCAAATGGAGAACCCTAAAACAAAAATATTTTTTTTCAAGTCTTTAAAAAAGCAATATAATAGAACAAGGAATGAAATGGTATTAGCCCACATCCTTTCATGTGAGGGTCTAAGTTTTATGTCGATAACTGAATGCTAGGATTTTCCTCAAAGGAGATGGAAAATATATGCCCTTTTCAGTAGGGAACAAAAGTAAAATGTATCTGTTTGCAGTATACTGCAGCAGGAAATAATCTTTGTTCCTTAAATAATAGGGTAAATATGGGAGATGTCTTTTGAAACAGTTCTTCTAAAGGGAAAATGGAATAAAAGCCTTCTGCTTGGAGTGTATGTGCTCAGCAGAGTGCCACAATGAGGCATTCTTGCAAAGAAATACCTTCCTCAATGCTCAACATTTATCAGAGGCTCCCTCTTGCTATTGGCATGGTCCCCTCCTACCAATTAAGGGAAACTACTGCAAGGATTGAGGTGTGCAGGAGGATAAAATGATTCAGGCACTTTCTGGCCACAGCACAGGTATTGAAGTAACTTTTTCCCCACTTCTGCAAATAAGAGGAGAGTGGAGTTTTGAGAGAGAGGAGAAGCAGCATTTTGTGGAATCCAGAACAGACTGACAACTTTCTTTAGCACGATTCTGAAAGTCTGCTGGCAAATGATTTTAAAAGCCTACCCCCCAACCCCCCCACATTCCCACACACACATCTTCTCTCCCTCATGCACAAATACAGTTGCCTCCAGTAATTTCCTGGAAAGTTCACACAGTTCCACAAATGGGAGCCAACAGATCTGCTAGTACATACGTGAATATCCAAAACAAGTTTACTGATGCCTGTTTTAATTCTTTGCTCCTCTCTGGAGGG
The DNA here is from genome assembly GCF_000455745.1 of Alligator sinensis. Lineage (NCBI taxonomy): Eukaryota > Metazoa > Chordata > Crocodylia > Alligatoridae > Alligator > Alligator sinensis. The sequence continues at coordinate 2,454,769 of NW_005841981.1, forward strand.
AATGAGGGAATGGAGAGGTGGAAGGCAGGTTTAAATGAGCTGTGGCTGTAGCTGAAGCACTGGATTGAGGCCCAATACAGAATTTGAATTCTTAGTTTATTTTTCCTTGACCTTCTGAAGATCTCTCTGCAGTCCAGATTTGTGCGTAAGGTTATTAGTCTACAGATGCTCTGTTCCAAGGGATTCCCCTTTGGGAGTAGCCCTTAATGTTAGCTTAGGTTTTATGTGGGAGGTGATGCAGCAGGAGCTCTGTAGACACAAAGTCAAGAAGTGCCAGATTATTTTCCCCTCATGCAGATTTTATATGTGAAAAGGGATGGTGTTTATTTAGTTTGTTGTACAGATTATAAGGGTGCCCATCCTGGGCCCCAGCTGGCTGTACATGATGCATTTTAAGAATAATATCAAAAAGGGCATCTCAGCCCACCAACAAATGTAATGAAATCAGATACCTTCTCACTAGATACATCCATGCCACTGACCTGCCTTCAGTCCATTTTCTCCCTAGATGCCTGGCAAAATAGATGAGTATCACTGCATACAGAAATGTTGACCTATATAGGCCTTTTCTTATGATGGGGTGGGTTGAGGATCCCTAATGGGGTATGCCCTGTTAGCAGCAGCTTCTCTCACTCAGAGAGGTTGCAGCTCCATTTAACTCTTCTGTCTCAGCTGTGCAATCACTGGAATAGCGTGATCTCTTGACCAACATTTGAATCAACTGGTTGCAAAAATGGCCAAGTGCTCAGACGTGTGTCAGTTTGTGTATCCAGAATCAGTGGCCACCTTTGAAAAAGACAGGGTAGGTTTGCACCTGAGGCTGCATCTATGCATTACACTTAAGGCATTATTGACCAGTTAATCACATCTTAAATTGTAATGCAGCTACATGTTCAATCAGTTAATGGCATGAGAAAACAAGGAATAAGCCACAAAGTTATATCACCAAAAATATATGACTTTGTGGCTCATTCTTATCACGCCATTAATTAAATGTGTGGCCAGGTGCTCCCTGGTGGCTGGGGGTCCCATTAGCTAATGGGGACTCCCAGCCACAGGGATGTACCACCTGCTGACCTGGCGTTCCTTGCACTGCCTCCTGCCCCAGCTAACATTCTCAGCTGATGAGGCCCATAGGGGGGATAGCACCCTTGCCAGTGCAGGGGGAGCCTGGGATTCCCATGCCCCGGCAAAAAGGCATGATTGGTTCTGATACTGGATCCCACAATAGTGCTTCTTGCCATCAGAACGTGCATCAGATCCTATCATGCTTTTACCTGAATGTCTAGAGGGGCCCTTATAGACTCATTAAATCAGAGATGCACGTGCTTTCGTAAACAGCAGCTTACTTAATCAGATGCTATGAAAGGATTGAGCTGCTGCTCACAAAACCTTATGCATCTCTGATTTAGTGAATCTATAAAATGCAAATTTACCCTGCCTTCTGCTTGGCTTTAGACTAACACAGCTAACTACCTCTCTCCACCTTTGAAAAAAACAGTCCAATGGTTTTACAGGTCAAAACCAGCCCTTGATTTCTACCTAGAAACTGGTAGGAAGCTATTGTAGATCCCTGGCTGTGCACTCATTGCATGGAGTTCCACTGAATTAGCAGGTGACACATCTTGCATTAGTTTCTGTGTTATGTTTTGCCTTATGTAGAAAATGTTCAACAGCCTAATTTTTAATTGACAGAAATATGTATAGTCTATGACATAGTTTGCCTGAAAGGGAGTTGGGTTATCTTCTTTTCAGCAGGCTCAGGTGGAAGAAAGTGCTCTTGATCGCAACCACTATGTGGTCTTCCAGAAGTAGCCCATGATCTATTATCCAGATAGTTAGTCTGGTAAAAACTGACATATTCTCTTATTAGAAGTAATGATGTAATCTTCACCAGTTATTCCAATTGCTTTCTTTCCAACCAACCAACATTATCTTTCCCTCATCTAAACAGAGGGATGTAGTCTTAATTTAAGAGGATGATTATATGTGAAAGCTAGGTTTGAAAAAAAAAGCCCACATAGCATTTCTGGCCCTTTTATACCGCTAATGCTTCCAAGTGAAAGTAATATTTTGTACTTAATTTTTTCTAATGTTCCAGTCTAGTCCCACATGTGGGATTAATTAGACAAGACAAATGGTTACAAGAAAACTCATCTCTTTCTGGGAGGCTGTTTTCTGATGTTGTCAGCCCATTATTTCCACTTTTCAGTTGCTTGTTTGAATGACTGATGGATTCAATCGCTTCTAATGTTTGAAAGGCAAATACTGCACTCCATTTTGCTTGTGTGTGTGTGTGTGTGTGTGTGTGTGTGTGTGAGTATTGTATGATAAACATTCATTTTTAATTTACTCTGTTTACCTTGAGAAACTGCCAAGAAGTGATTCAAATATTCCAGTGCAAAGGGTTGTTCTATTGTGATGTGGGACAAAGGACTGTTGAGCATATTCTTTTTCTTCAAAGAAAGGAGAATATTATTTATTTGTGCAAATACAAGAGCACTGTTTTTACTATGTATACACTTGTTTTATTTTGTCCTTTTAAGCATAGTATTCCAAATCTTTTCTTCTTATGTTTGAAAAGAGTAAGTTTTGCTGCATTATGACAAAGGATTATATTCACTGTTCTCTTCTTGTTTTCCTTTGCATACTGTTGTGCAGCAAATAATACAACTTTCATCCATCTGCTCCTGGCATTTTGCTTTTAGGTAAAGAATTTCCTAAGGGACTAATTCATGAAAAAGCCCTTCGCAGCAGCCTTTAATCCCATGAACACTTATGTGGTAGTTGCATGGTGTATGTGTCAACCCTGCTTCAAAACATAACAGTGATGCATTTGGACAAAAGTTTAAGGAGGTGAATTCTACCCAAAAGACTATATTTATTTAGGTGCTCATAGAGCCCAGCATCACTGTAGTATCTGAGCTTCTAGACAAGACAAATAAAAGCAAGAGCATAAGTCCCATGCTGTACAGAAGTGGAGGCTGGGAGGAATGTACAGGCACAAAACACTTGCAGTAAGACAGTAACAAACCATCAGTTTTCCTTATCTAGTGTGCACCAACCCTTCTAGGCTCTCTATTCTCTACAGATCTTTTTTAACCTTGATTTGCCTTGAAATCAGTTTTAAGTAGAGTTTCTCTAGCTATCCAACTGAGACATAAGAAAATCCCTCAGTCATGTTAGCCGAGTATGAACCTCAGAATGATTAAAGTGATTTTTTCCCCCCCTGAGGCATCCAAAATAAATTTAATTTAGCACTTAACATTATACTGGTCCTATAGGTTACTTCCTGCATTGCAGGGTAAATTCTATTGAGTTGAGTGTCTACAAAAGATACGTTTTTATACAATGGGCTTTTAACCTCCAGGGGCTCTAGGCTGCCATCCAGTGGCTGGTGTGATGGACGTTCTCTTATCTGAAAGATTCACTAGCAGTTTCAGAGGTGCTGTAAAATAAGTTATTTTCTGGTCACTTTTGACTACAGAAGAATCAAAAGTAGATTTGTTTGACAACAGAGATGTCCTAAGAATTACAGCATTTCTTAAACAAGTAGCAAGTGGTGTGACTGAGATATCCATATTGGTTGTATATGCCAGAGACAGCATATGGCACAGCAGGTATATGCCACATTAGGCCACATTAGGTGAGAGCACTGCAGAGATACAAGAAAGAAAAAAGACTTCTTTAACAACAAGTCTCCTGAGTATAAAGACTGACTCTCTTCCATATACAGTAATCTGAAATACACTCCACCCCTCAAACATTGACGCACGTATTTTACAAATTTATAACAAATCTGCAGATTTCTGTGTGGTTTGGGATTGAGCTATCATAGAAACTGTCTCTTTTTTTTTAACGCTATCCTAGTTGTGTAGATACATTTCAACCAGTGGTGAGGTCCATAGATATGAATGGTTCAGATCTTCTCATTGCAGTTTATGGCTTTTCTGGACTTGTTGCAATTTTTTCCTCAGGAGCTGAGTTACTCCTAGAACTCAGAGGAAGGTTTAGAATTCTCTTCAATTTGACATAATCACCTTTGTTGCTTCGTGTATATGGTTTTTTTGTGATACACATGCCTCAAGGCTGCAATAAGCATAATTTATAAATTGGAACAATAATTTAATTTGGGGACCAGGCCTGCCAATGCCCTGTGCTTTGAGCCTTCATTACTCTTAATAGGAAGTTTAAGTGTGAGCTGATGGTAGTTTATGTTCAAGTCAGATGTGTTTCTTTCTTTTATGTTTGACTCTTCCTTTCATAAACTTTATCCACTTATCTGCACATCAGATAACATGACAGTTTAGTTATCTTTAGTCTGGCTTGAGAGATGAATTTCTGAATGGCAAGCATATAGACAGCAGATTTCCCAAAAAAGAAAAAGATTAATTTCACCTTTACCTAGTTAAGTTCCTAAAGTGCCATTTGAATGGTGGTGCATGGAGTTTTTATTAATTCCCCCTGAGTGTCTATAAAAAATGTCATTATAATTTGTTCAACACAATTAAGGAGGAAGCCTCCACAGAAAATTAAAAAAAATGTACGGCTCAATAATTGTAAAGCCAAAGTAGTTACATTTTAACATTGCTTTAGTAAGCAAATAAAGTGGGAGTCATTTGTTTTCATTTAAATTTACTAAGGAAAATGATTATCAAAACTCTTCTTTATGGCAGAAGCTGAAACAGTAGCTGTTGTAAAACTGAAGACTGCAAGTAATTCTGAAGGGAGTTGCTTAAAGATAAGTATGCATTAAATATATGAAAGCCATGCAGTAGTCAAAAATGAGACTGAACTGAAGAAATCAGGCCTTTTTTGTCATAGGCTGAGATGCTGTTATGCTACTATACACTGCTGTGATTTTGTTTTCAGAACAAGCCAAAATACAAACTCATGTTTACTAAATTTTCCATGGAGTATGTTGCTCAATAGCAATTACAATTAAGCTAGTGTGATATCTGACAAATAAGAGAAGACTCAATTTTGATTTATTTTCTGCAGCTAGCGTAAGAGTAACTAAAATTAAAATCTATGCCTAAATTAACACTGGAGTGAAGACTTATGTGCTCATTGCATTCTGCTGTGGAGCTCTAGGCTTCCTATTGCTTGTTCAGTCAGCCAGATACCAGTAAATCCATAACACAGATCTCCAAGCTTATTCTATACTGTACTGGATATTAATCCATTCTCATTGTTATTACATCATTTAATAGTTCAGTTATTCAGGTTTCTCTTACCTTAATAACAAATTACTTTATTTACAGGTAAAATCAAACCTTATCTCTGTAGAAGAGTTCCCCAAGTTGTCATGCATATTTGATGATTACTTCTTTTTTTTTTAAGTTTACATTAAAAACATCTTTCTGTTAAGTTTTCTTCATTAGTTTAAATCAGGGGTAGGCAACTTTGTCCAGCTGCAGGCTGGAACAACACACCCTGCGTCAGAGGCTGGCAGGCACTAAGACCTTGCCACTACTGCCACTTGCCTTCCCAGACTCATGGAGAAAGTTCCCACAGCCAGCACTTCTCCTCATGGCAGCATGGGGAGAGCACCTGCTGAAGGTGCTGCTGAATGCTGCCAAAGCCCCACATCCGTGGACTGGATCCAAAGTTTCTGCAGTCGAATATGGCCTGCAGGGTTGTAGGTTGCCAACCTCTGCTTTAAATGTGTGAGTTTTGGGGAGACCACTTTTCCCAGACTTATTTAATATTCATTTTGTATGATGTGTACATATTTTTAAAGATTTTAAATGCCGGTTCATTATAGTATTTACTTGTTAGTGGATGCTATGGCTGTGGTTGGTGAACTGTTTCAAGAAAGTCTGCTTCCACATGTTGTGTCTTTGGCAAAGCGCCTTGTTCTATGCTGAAGTTTACCAGGATTACTTCTCTAGCCAATTATGATTTATTTGTTTAGTTAGCTAGTTATTTTTAAAGTCTAAGTAGAAAATTGCTTTGGCCATGTCATACTTTTGGATGGTGCAAAAAAAAAAGCTTTGCTCATCTTAGAAGAAAATAGCCATGTTCCTTTCACACCAATAATTCAAAACAGCTGCACTTTTCAATTGGATACGTGGCGTGTAAACTGTCTGTGGCAAGGAACACATCTACAGTTATGTTGGGGAAAAAAGAAATTGGACATGAATAAAGTTACGAATGGTTGAAAACTGAATACTGTGAATGTATTGTAGGAGAATTTCCAAAGTCTCACTTGCAGGCTTCTGTATGCATGTATGTGTTCCTTTCTGTCCTCCCATCAGTATAAGTTTGCATTTGAAACATTATTCATATACTAATTGATTTAGCCACTGATTATGAAAAAGGGGGGGATTTGTGTGGCCCTAAGGGTTACTAGGGCTCTCTGTAAAGTAAGGCCCTGCTCAGGGAGCCCACCTATTAGGACTTACACATGCCCCCTGTCTGCTTGAAACCTGTGACCCTCCTCCCAATCTCATCCCCCAGCCATCTGACTAGAGAGGACCTTATTTGTATGTGCAGATACATTCCCCAACATCCTTAATGCTGTTTCCTTGTCACCATCTCCTCTGCACATGATCTCTTCAAGGGTGTGTGCTAGGAGAAGGAAGAGATTTGATTAGCTAAATAGGAACAGAGAAGGGAGCATATGAACTTCTGCCTGGTCCCACAGGCTAAGTACAAAAGTCAAAAAGCCCATGGCTGAATCTATTCAATCTTTGTAGGTTAGTCTAAGCCATGTAGATTGAACCAATAAACAAGTGGGCAGACATTCCCTTTTGATTCCAGAAATGCTGCCATATGCCTGCAGTGGTCCGGACCAGGAGCCTGGGGGATGCTAGAGCATGCCTCCCTCATCAGCTGGAGCAGACAACTTGGGCCAAGGCTAACCCACCCGTTCTGCTCAGGTGGGTTTGTGGGGGAGGTGCAAAGCATCTTGGGATGCTGGGGGGACTGTGAGTTAACTTGAATCTGGAGGGGATCTGGGACAGAAGTTCCATAATCGATTTAACCTAAATCAGTTAAGTCTGATACTACATCCATTCAAGTTCTTTTTAAACTGGCTTCAGCCATTTTGGAAGTAGTTTACGTGCACTGAACTTCTGTTGTGTTAAAAATTTGAACTGGTTTCCAGTCACTTATGCCAGTATATATATAATTTCTGGCTATAGAGTTTAGGCAGAAAAGATACTGTAGCCTATTTTGAAGCTACTAGTTCTGTGGTGCTCAAGCTTTTTAGACTCAAGGCACCTCTTGGAAAATGCCAGCTCTTAGTTTTCACTCTTTTTTCTGACTAATGAAAAAAAAGAGCAGTTTTTCGTTTGCAAAGAATGCAGAAAGATCACAACTAGGGATTCATATCTGAAATCTCCGGGTTTATTTTGTCAATCGTGTTTGTAAACCACACATTTGTGTGGCACTCTGTGACATCCTTGGAAGTACCTTAGGGTACCCCAGGGTGCTCTAGTTGCACAAGAGTCTGCTCAGTCTCTCTGAATCCTTGGCTTGGAGCTGCATGGGTGCTGCTGGCAGCAAAAACTGGGATGTGCCCAGTTCTCTGTTTCAG
>NW_005841981.1:2462342-2482569 GCF_000455745.1 Alligator sinensis
ATATGTCCGCCAAAGGCATGTAACAGTCTAATTATGGTTTGACTTAAAAAAAAAGATACAGATAGTTCCTGTCACTACACATTAATTAGAGAAGTGTATATAATGTTAGATCCACAGCTTTGTGTGTTAAATGACACTAAAACAGATGTTTCCATGAGGCTGCTCATAGGAGATTAAAAACTGATTAGGTGAAGAGAAATAATGGAATAATGGTAAGCTTAATATAGGTTGCTACCAAAAATCATTTTGTATCAAACATGTATTTTGCTTGATTGCCTTTGATACCTGTACACTTGTTGGTACGAGAATGAATTATCTGTAAGTAATTAAGAAGGTTACGTGGAATTAGTCTCTGTTGTATTCTTAGTCATAATGACTCTCCTCCCCTCTGTGGAATCTCCACCACACATCTGGCCTCCGAGCTGGACTGCTGGTTTTCATTAGTACTCCAGCCTAAGTTGTTAAAGAGTGCATAATGCATCCTCTGCCCCAAATCAGATTGAAGCAGATTTTAATCTAAACAAGAAAAACACTTCAGACTGACTGAAACTGCACATTTTGGAGGTAATTTATGTTTTGAGAGGAGTGGAGAAAAGGGGCAAACAAAAGGTCCAAATATTCTGAGAGTTCGTGCAGGAGAAGACATCGGGTTTAAGATCCTGAATTCATTTCCTCCTGTTTTTGTATTGCCTGGTCTGGCCCTGGGTGTGAAGCAGTTTTGTTGACTGCAGCATGGGAAAGAGCCGACAACAGATTTACTATGGAGATGGCTTGGCCATCCCCCTTAAGTGTTCTGAAATAAGTTTAAAATGTTTAGCTTGGCCCCTCTGATGCACAGTAAATTGTTATCTGAAACAATTGAGAATAAAGAAGGAAAAGTCATAATTACATATCAGGAAATGCAAAGCCCATTTTGGTGTTCAGAAACGAGAGGGCATTGGGTTTCATTGACTCGGTCTCTGTGGAAAGCAGTCTGCCCCACAGGAAAGCCCTGCATTCCTGTCCTTTCGGTGAACCTGCCTGAAAGGAATACAGGAGTTATTGGGTAATCAAGGCTTGTCAGCACCTTGGTTATGCAGCATGGTTCAATCCGATAATGTGAATGGAACCTGTAATAGCACTGATGAAAAGCACACCAGTTTCAAAAGGGCCTTGAATGATTTTTTTGTTCATTTTCTGTTTACATGTAATGTGTTATTGATGTCATTACCTTATAATACGGCTGCTTGTTTCATAGAAAAACTGGGAATTATTCATTATTTTAAAAAGAGAGAGAGAGAGAGAGAAAGAAAAAAATGAAAGAAAGAACCCTGTTACGTGAAGAAAATTGCATTCGAATGCTGCAACTGAAACATATTGATTTTCTGGCAGACTTTTTAGATTAAAAATGCCAATACTAAATCCTTTCATGACCTATAGTTCATATGAAGTTCACGTGTCATTTACTATTATTCTGGAAAAAGCAGAATCTTTAATGAAAACATAGAGTGAAGGAATGTCCTGCATTTCTGTCATTTGCATGCAATTGTAATAATGCTTGACTAAGAGCTCAGCATGCTAACACTGTTGTAGCTTACATTTTTTTTTTGTTTTAAATTGCAGCCCATTTATCTTTTTTAATTGCATGCTTTTCTTTATTTTATTCTCATCTTGAGCTTTAGATCTGCCTTTTTTCTCTTTCTGACTTCATTCATTCAGTTGTGTGTGTATTACGATCCACGATCACAGAAACTCATTCCCTCCCCCCCACCCTCCCTCCCACGAAGCACAAGGATCTTGCTCAGGTTTTATGGTGTTCAGGGGATCAATGAGTCAAAATGTTATTTTGATCTGCAGTACAGCCGACATTTCTAATATAAATTCCCACAGATGCCCCTAACTTCACAAAATGTTTTTACCCATTCTTAATGGAGACTTTAAAGGTGCTGATATTGTGCTAGTGGATTCTCGATTGGCAGATTGGGAAATTTAAGGCCAAATTCAGCCCTGGCTCAAGTGCATTAAAGTCAATAGGTTATTTCCGGTTTCCAACGTGACTAAATTTCTCTCTAGTTTTCTAAACAAGGGCTTTCTTATTGAGTCAAATTAAGAAACAGGAATGGAAAGCTAGTGCATACCAATTGATTTCAGTATAATTGCACCCGAGATAAATTTGTCCCAGTATTGCTATCCCAGTAATTTTATTTCACCACTAACATTTTGTATTTTCTTGTCATTGTGCCAAATATTTGCATTTGATTTGGAGCTCTGTTTCACACCAGCTGTTTCTTTTGTGCTTTATCCTGGAGCAAAATCATGTAACCCTGTATTTCTGTCTGTAGTCTTTGAAATAAATATGATATTACATATTCAGCATGTAACTTCAACTATGTAATACTCTAATTATAGGGGAAGGACTGCAGCGGGGCACACCTTTGTTTAAAAAGGGCAGGGCAAATTTATGTGATAAATCTATTTACTTTTCACAGGTTTCTATGTCACATAGATTTACAAGTTTTTCCCACTGTGGAAACCTCCTTTAAATGAAAGGATAAAATACTACTTTTTTAATATAAACTAAATGGCTGCAGTATTTATTTTGGATTCCAGTGGACAGTGAAACTGAATGCTCAGTCTGGCTCAGTCTCTCCCTTTTGTCCATAGACTCAAGCAATTATGAAAAAATCACTTCATATACTTTAATACAAACTGAAATGCTGGTTTGAGGCAGTGGCACAGGGAACTCAAGGTGTCTCTGTACCTATTTCTAAAAAGTCAATGCACATTTTTAAAATTTCACTGCACATTTTTAAGGCTCTGCTTCACCAAGTCCTAAAACAACATTCGTTTTCCTCTTAAGGTCCTGACATTCCTCAAAGCCTTTTGGAACATCCTGCACAAATCTCACTTTATTTTGAAGAAGTTGCTTTCATGTTCAAATCCTAGGCCACTGTTGCACTGTGTGAAAGCATCAGCATTCCCCTCTTTACTAAAAGGCTTGCTTGGTAGATAAGAGGACTCAGGTTTCACACTTTCTAATTATGGCTTTGCAGGAGGCCAGCAGAATAATGGCTTTTGTGCTTGTGGTACAGTTTTAAAATTATGTAATATTTCATGTGCAAGGGTGGCCCCAGCATGTTTATAGTTGGGGTTGCATTGAGATTTGCGCTTACAGCAAATCTTTCTCACGTAAATGTATGTCTCCCTTCCCTCACCCCATAAAAGTAGGATTATCAAGGGGGTTTTCATAATATGGACCCTGTCAAATTGTCCTGTAGATTATGTATTTCCCATACAATGTCATGGATATTTTCCTCTCCAGTTGTAGTTGTTCACCTTTCTTATAAGCAGGCATTGCAACCTTTACATAGAAAAGTAACATTAGGAAAGTGTCTAAGTGTTTTCAGTTTGTAGTACAATGAGCACTTTGTCATCCTTTGATCAAAGTGAGATGCACTAACCTATTTCTGGTACTGTCACTTTCATCTCCTGTCTGTTTTGTTTCTCTCAGAGTAGAACCAGGAGGAGGACCAATATCACACGACGAGTTAGCTCTCTGTGAATACACCTGTTATGCAGAATGCCTTCAGGAGCCATATAAAGTTTTATGGGAAAGAGATGCCTGTATCAACTCATGAGCAATGAATCAATCAAAGAACTATGCATATCAACCAAAGTGACTGTTAATAAAACCTAAATACTCACCATTGTCTGTTTGGATGCCGTACTTTTAGAGAAAACATTACTTCAGAAATGTCTGATAGCATAAAAAAATTGGGGCTGTATTTTTTTATTTCTCTAATAGTAAAACCATGTTGTTTTATGCAACTGCCTAGAGTTTGGGGAGGGGAAATATTAGAAGGAATAAATGTTAGCATTTTAAAAAATGATATAAAATAGCTTTTCTGTAAATCCTTATGTCATGAGATTGCCCAATACCTCAGGACTCATCAAGGCTACAAAAAGTGCCACACTGCAGAGGAAGGGGGGATTCCTGCCTTTCCAGCTAAATGAAACAAATATTTTTAGGCCTGGTTGCTCATGATGTATAATTGTAAAGCTATCACTGCAATAGACTGAATGTGGCCAGTCTTGGACAGGAATAATTTTTAGGGGAAATTCCATATTTGAAGAAAATAGAACATTTGAAGCAGCCCTCTTGCACCGATTATTTTTGAAAATGCTGGCCACTCAGAGGTGTGCATATCTATGAATAGTCCTGACAGAGATGGATGAGTGGGCAGAGTGCAGATGAGGTGGTCAAAGGTGCACAATAACTGAAATTTATCACATGGTTCTACAGTTTGCAACACAGGGCCAAATCCTTCACTCTTACCTCGGGCAAATTTCCACCATCTCCCTTAGATATTGCCATCTGATAAATTGCTCTTTTTTATGCAGATAATATATGTACAGGCTCCTTTAGACATGTTCAAAGCTGGGTCAGTTTTAGTGGGAGAATATCTAATTTCTCCACGCACTAAAAGCTCTTGTTACACGACTTGGTTGGACTCAAGACCGCCTGGGGGGTTTGGATTCTTCTGATAGTACATACAGAATCTCACTGTTTGTTTATTAGGAAAAAAAATTATTTGTTCAACAATAACTGTTATGCAAAATATTTACTCTTTGTTCCAAACCAAACAGAGCTCTGCAAGTTGTTCTTGTCTTGGTGGCACCGTCACAGCTACATTTAGGCGGAAATTCCTAAATGAAAATAAACAGGTCATTTTGGGGATTCTCTAGTTTATGGGTAACTCAGAGAAGGATATAATAGCGACGAGGATTATGGAAAGTGTGCACCTTGGCTTGCCTGGGTGTGATGCTGCCATTTGAAATGGTATTGTCGTTTCAGGTGTCTTTCTCAGACTGATTTGGCTTCCCAGGTTTTACTAGACACAGAATTTCTGGGTTTTAAGGAAAAGTTTGATTATCTCCAAATTTGTTTACGTAATTTGTAATTGATATCTTGATATTTTCTCTTGCTTATATTAGCTCTCATGAAAGTTACCTGGCTGACAGCACTGGAGACTGAAGTCTGTTTATCTGTTACAAGCAGCAGCAATCCACCTTACTCTCCACTGCCCTGCCAGCAGGCCTTAAGTTTGACCTGGAGCGATCACACTTGGGAATTAAGCAAGTAGTTCCATCTTCAATCCCAGATGAGTGCTCTCACTTTTAGATTAGTGGGTAAAGAACAGAAGAGTACCCTAGCATACTATATCATGTGAGAAAGGGCTAAGTCCAGGTGCCTAAGTCCATGAGTAGGGAGGTTAAGCCCCCACAGCTATGCTGTGTTTAGGATCTCTACTGTGAAGCTTTCCCAGCCTCCTTGCTCTTGTACTGTGTGCACCTAGTCCAGGACATGAGGCAATGCAGCTGCTTTAGAGTTGCACTGAACATGCATCAATAAACACACCTGAGAGCTTAAGAGCAGTTTTTAGCTTCACAGTGGTAGTGTGTGACCTCATTTTCTCCCTGTAGTGTATTTAGAAGCTAGCCATATGAGGATCCCAATACAAGACAGTTGCTGTATCTAAACCTTGATCTTCATCCTCAGCCTGCTCTGTAGGTCACTGGTGATCTATAGACTACAGAGGAGAAACCCTTCAGGTCATTTGGCAATCATTAGGATGACTAGTGTCTTCCATTGACTTTGGACCTATGTCCTCTGTGTTTATTTGACCTATTTATTTAATTATATCTATATGTATGTATGTATGTATCTATATATAGAAACCCTAACTCCAAAAGAGATTAAAGGTATGTCTGCAATGTTGTTGAATGTGCCACTTAGAAGTATCGTCCACTCCTACATTGCACACATCAAATCTGGAAATGAGGCTATGAAGCCACCCTGTTGGCATTTCCCACCACTGCTCTCCAGCTCTATCTCTGCACTGTTTACGAGCTGTGCTAGAGCTTTCAGGGCAGCTTCCTGCCTTATTTCTAGGCTTGGTTTGTGGAAAGTGGGTGGGCAGAGCATGCTTCCTAGCAAAATGCTCAGCAGCATCATAAAGGCAGTGTTGACATATCCTAAAAGAAACAGAAGACCTAAGATGAGATTGTGTAATGCTTTGATGCTTGAGAAAATTCCAGTAAACTTTTGGGCTGTGTGAAGAAACAACAAATCAGAGAAAAATCAAGGCAAATACGCCTTTCTGTATTGTATGGATGAGGCCAGTTCTAAAATGTTTTTGTACAGTTTCAGGCACCTCAGTACCAGCATGATAGTGACAAATTGAAGAGAATTTCAAGAAGACGAACAGAAACTGATAAAGACATTAGTGGGATTGCGAAGAACATTTAAGAGAACTAAATATGTCGACCAAATTAGTAGTAAAAGAGAGAACTATTTAAAAGCAAAGGCAGGATGTAAACACCAGGAATTGTTTAATGTGCTCTAAAGGGGTATTGCTAATATTAATAGGATAATAATACTTAGCATTTACAATGTACCTTTTATCGAAATATGTCTAAACACTTAATGGACATCAGTTAATTAAACCTCACAGGCAACTAGTAAGTAAAAAATGTTGAGCAGTCTGAACAAAGTATGTAGAGAAGACTCTGGTTTTCTTTGTTGCTTGTTTATTCCAGGCCAGTTATCATCCCGCTAAATTTTATTTAAAGTTCACAGCAGTCTATGTAGCTAGTGCAGTTTTAGGTTAAGCATTTTTTATCTATAATTGCTATATTTGGTTCTCAAGTTATTATTGCAGTTCCTTGGGGTACATTTAAATCCACCTTATTGTAATAGATTATGGAATATAGTGGCTAATGTGTCTAATGTAAAATAAATGACTATAATGATTTATGATGCAGCACTTCAGTTTTATTGAACATAAGGATCATTGTACTAAAATGGATGGTGTATTGCTGGTTTAGCACAAAATACTGAATAACATATTCAGGGAAATGAATGGATTGGCCAGTTCATAATATTCTGCCCCTTCAGCTGAGAGGTCTTTAATAAGCAAGAGTGTCATTACACTTGAAAATGTATGTGTAGGTAATCCATTATCTAGAACAATGACAGTGATCGGATGAAGCTCTTATTAAAGAAGGGCTCTCTTTAAAAGAAAATGCATAGCACTTTGATCTCTGTGAAAGGATGATTTTTGCTACAATGGCAATAGCAGTATTTAACGTGCTTGAATTTGAAAATATCTACATATTTGAAGATATCTGTTGGGGATTGATTGTCATTTTAAAATGGAAAAAAATTCACTGAGATATGATTAGCATAGGATCATACTGAAGTGCATCTGTGCTTGTACTTATTACCATAAGCTACATGTACCCTTGAGGTAAATTTCTCAGCCCTCATTTTTAACTCATTTAAAGCCCAGTATAAATTAGATCATAACATGAACCTTGCTGCTGTTAACATCCAGACTTAGCAGTATAGTGTCCTACTAAATGTCATGGAGATTGACGGATGAAGTAAGGTTGACATTACTGAAAGTCTGGTCTTGACTGGAAGTTTTGCTTGCCTTTATGTCCCAGATGCAGTGCCTTAGCCAGAAGTTACAGTATCACCAGAAAAGATGCTGTGACCTAAATCAGTGCTTCTCAACCTTTTTTAGACTTCAGGCACCTCTTGATTGATTTGAGGCACCCCTCAGAAACTGCCAGCTCCTAGTTTTCAATTGTTTTTTGACTACAGAAAAATACTAGAGCAGTTCTGTTGCAGAGAGCTCAGAAGGACCACAGCAGGGTAGAATATTTTTGACATTGTAGATTCCTATATTAAGTTTCTGGGTTTATCTTGTAAATCATGTTTGCACACCAACAGTGCTAACATTGTGTGGCACCCTGCAGCATGCTTGGAAGGATCTCAAGGCACCCCAAGGTGCCATGGGACTCTGGTTGAGAATCACTGCCCTGAATCTGCTCTTCTGTGGCACGGCCTAACCTCATTGCCCTTTGACCCACTAAATGAAGGCCAACCTTACTTGAAGAGGAAAACCAATTAGACTTAGCTTATGGAGAGAACCCCAAATCATTAACTGATCAGTACCAATTCCTGCCTCTGACCCTCCCCCCCACCATACAGGATTAATTAAGGATCACAGCTTAAAACTGGAAAAAAAGCTAAAATGTAGAAAGAGTGAGGCACTTTAAAAAATAGTGTCACAAAATGGGATGTTTGTATATCAAAATGTTAACTAGAAACACAGCAACATGGTTTTCCGCAGGCACAAGCGGACAAAACAATTGTAAAAGACTGAGATATTTATAGAACTCATTATAATCGTGTTTTCCTTATGATAATGTTTTTATTATACGTTTATGTTACAGAAAACATTAAATTTTTATTTAAAGATAACTTGATTAGTATTTGGAATGGAAGCAAACACAAAAAATAAGGATTATAGCAATGATGAGATGTTACAGCTTATGAGAACCATCATGGTGAATTCCTAAAAATTCTAGAAACAGTTTCCTTAAGCAGTTTTAATTGTTTGTCTAACAGCAATAAATCATTTACTTTATTTTAACTTTTATGTAGATTATGCACAGCAGAGTGATTCTATCTTTGAATATATATTTGCAAAGTGATTATATTTTTGTGCACACAGTAATTGTAAATCTAATTCTAATCAAGTGGTTGTATTTAACTTCAGATACATGAGGGTATGTTGCTAACTCCATGACTGCAAGCACTTAGGCAATGTGGACACAGAAAAACTTTAATGTTTCTTGCTCAAGTTATGCTTCACTTTAAAATGATAAAAAAATGTTATTTAGGATAGGCCTTTGTAATCACAAGTAAAGAAAGCACTTGTTGCTATATTTACAACTTAAATTATTAAAATAAAAACATACCAGCAGTGCTATAAATTATTAAAATAAAAACATACTGACAGGACTGTTTTGTTAAAATAGGTCTGAAGAAAATATTATTAAATGGATACTAGCTTTCACCCTGGTCTTCAGTGCTTTCCATGGTGCTCTCTTACTTCTAATGCTCAAGAACACTTGCAGGCAGACATTTAAATAATTGGATTACTAATTCTTTTAACAAAACTTGTGGAAGCACATACATATGCACACGCAGAGAGCTTTAAATCTTATCCCAACCCAAAACATTCAAGCACATATTCCAGCCAGGTTTTTTACTGTTGTAACCGACTTTCAGTAGCCATGCATCTCCATCAGTATGTCTTATAATTTTATAGATATGACACGCACAATAAATCTGAAAACATTCAAGCAGTTTAGATACTTTCAATAGATGAGCCATGTTAAGCAGTTGTATATTCAAGCAGTCTGTTTGTTATTTCACAGATAAATCACTCTTACGCGCATATACTGAAAATGCAATATCAGTAGTGGGTGTATTTCACATAAAAAATACAAATGATTCATTATAAAGACTTAATTAAAAGTTTAGTATCTGCTACTTTAATGTAGTTCAGCTTGAAGGAGTTTGGTATTATACTTGGGTTTTTATATTGCCTTTTGGTTTTAGTGATGATGGGGATGGGAGCTTATGTGCTATCTTATACACAACTCTGCCCCATCAGAATTTCCCTGGTGTTCTCACAGTCCTTATACTCAAGGTTAAATGGTTAAAACCAGATAAAAAAGTAGAGGACATGTTAGGCAAAATGCCTTCTTGTTTGTTTAATGGTGCAAGATTTTCTCAGTTTGACAGCCATATAATGATGTGCATGGGTTTGTTTTAAATAGCTGGAAGGGACTGAGGATTGAATTTAAGTATCCAGGAGCATCTGAGAGCTAATCTTGGACTTGTCCCATCATTCTGTGTTCTTGCATAATTACAACATGCCTCAGTTTTACAACTGGAACATGGGGAATGCTACATATTGGTCTCACAGGTATGTTATAGCCATTATTAACACTTGTACCATCCTTTGAGGTTACAAAGTGCTACATAAACTCTAGTTTGTATTCCCTGTAGTTTCTTAAAGTCCTTCTAATTCATTCTGCAGTGGACATATTTTTCCTAGATTGCAGTTTATAAACACATACAAAAAATATTAAATATAATGTGAGTAGTAACTTTAAAGGGGGAAATGGGCAGGAGGGGTGTTGATCACAAGTAATTAAATAATTTATGACTGGAAATTTTTGTTTTCTTTAACTTTGAGGCAACTATAGAAATTGTGGTGATAAACTTTTCTCGCTGGTTGTAGGGAACAGAACTAAGAGCAATGGTCGGATTGAGGGCTAGCTAGCTAGCTAGATCTATCTGTCTGTTTCCTTTATAGTGTAATATATAAGCTACCTTATCGAAAGGATATCTTATAGCTCGGTAATGATACCTTAGGGCATTTTTACATGTGCTCTGGGATGTGGCGCTGGGTGCTTTAATTAGTGAGCCACAGTAATTAAAAGCACCAGCATGCCACGTGTATCAGCATCCCCACGTGTTCCCGCACTGAAAAAATGATGGCAGTGCGCTTTGAACTAAAGCTTATCAAATGTGTTTTATTTCAAAGCACGCCACTACTTTTTTTTCAGCGCAGGGATGCACAGGGACGCTGATACACGTGATGCGGAAGGCTGCCGGAGCGCGTCAGTTTATGTGCTGCAGCAGACTCAATTTATCTGGCTGCTTTAACGCCAGATTTCTAGTGTGTTGGAGCAGGCTCCCTGCATGTGTGTTGGAGCCCTTAAAGGTCTTGGCAAGTGTGATAATGCCCTTTCTGTCAATAAAATCTGTCTGCTTTAACTTTTCCACAAACGGCAGTTTTCCTTATTGCTGGGAGACCTTAATCCTATCAGTGCTGGGAATAAGGTGGGAAGTGGGAAAAGGGGATCCGCATACATACTTTGCCCACAGATTGTGGGCCAAATCTTTGTCTGCCTCATTGTAGGAAAAACGCATGATATGCAGTTAGATCCCCTGGCACCTGAAGGACTTAAAAAGCAACCAGGCCAGCTCCACAACAAGAGGCAGCTTGTAAGCATGTTGTCCTTCTAAGGCATGTCCAGATGAGAGCAGTCATGTAGTATGTGGATGCTGCTCAAAATGAGAGCGCCCATGCGTGTGCTGCTCAAAACTGGAGCCTGGCTGCCTGGAGCTGCACTGCAGCTGCCAGTCAGGCTCTGAGTGGCAGGATCTCCGCTGCTGCTGCTCCTGAGGACCCAGGTAAGGCTGTAGGGCCAGCCCAGTGCTGGCCTGAGCCTCCCCTACCCCACTCAGGGTAATCTGCTGCATGCCAGAGCATGTGTGGCACGGGTGTTCCCCTGGGACAACTAGCAGTGGCACAAGGTGCACTGCTGCTAGTTGCCCCATGGGAACCAAGTGTCCATGGTTGGCAGCCCTGGTGTTGACTTATTTTTTTACTGTTACTTATCAACATAATGTATGTTTAGCGTGCAGCATGTTTGTGTCATTACACTAGGTGGTTGTGTCTAAGCAGTTTGCCTGTTTTTTTCCTTGGCTTTTTGTAGTTTGTTAATTGAGTAAAAATGTTGCTGCTAAAGCATTCAAAATATGCTGAAATCTTTTGTTTGTGTTTTCTGCCTCCCAAGAACTAAATGAAACATTCTTAAGTATTTCCAGTTTGCTTTCTATTAATTCCCTAGTTCATAAAAATTGCATTCCATTGTTCATAAGTACAGTCGGCTATCTGTTTATACCTTGCATTCTGAAATAACTCCAGTTAAAAATAAAAATATTTAGTTGCAATAGACCTACAAACAGCTGTCTTTCCTGTCTTGAAAGGTCAATGCTTGCCAGTAGATACCAAGCATTTACCTTAGGTATTTCCTGTTGAAAATACAGGGATAAACTGTGCTATTTCAGATCACATACAAACTCTGCATGTGTGGCAAGCAGCAACTGCTGAACACTCCATGAAGACAACATGTGGAATATGCTACATTTTATTTCAGGAGTTGCATAGATGCATGTGACTCCTTTTCCGCTGCAACTAGGCCTTAAGGTAGAATAATTCTTGCCTCAGCTGTTTGGTGGCCATTCTCTTGATCAATGTAGCTTTTGGAGCATATGCAAATGTATTTACTTTAGGGATGATTAAGACAAATGATAAAGAACACACCAACATCTGAACCCTACCTGCCGGAAAAGCCTCACCTGTACTTCCTCCTAAATTTCATTGTCCCTGGGATTCTCCGCATACTGAAACCCTTTGTTTACTGAGGTCTTTGAAATCTTTTTTCCACCAAAAATTTGTATGAGATTGGATGAAAAGCACAATGGAAAGCTAAGTATTCATATTTATTTTATTATTTATCTATGGGGTTACTATGGTGATGAGTGCCAGGGAACCTGAGCAAGTTGCAGCACTTCATCACGCATCATTAGCCCCATATCAGGTGGCTGTGCACTGAAGTGGTATTCATATTTTTTCATAGAGATATTCTGGTAGGAGAAAATTCTGCCCTCAGATATGTTCTTCTGGCTCCCCATTGATTTCAGTGGGAGGTTTATGTGCTCATCCAAGGATGGGATTCAGCTTATAGTTTCTGTTGATGTATCATTGGTCTGTATACTTGAAACCAGTATAAATTGGTTGATTTCAGTGGGATGGGTAATCATGTATAGTAGGCCTCAGATCCATTATTGACAGCAGTAAAATCTGTAACATGGCACAAGTCAAACCCCAGTATGACTTCATGACCCCTGCTTGATGACAGCAAGGACTATAATCAAAAGGCGTCCACTTGCATGACAAGGAAATAATACAGATTATTAGATGAGTGTAAATTTGCTCTTCCTGTAGCCCTTACCATCTGTTTTCAGGTGCTCTGGTAAGATCTGGTGCATAAAGAAGCCCTCTGCCAAGATGGAGTGATTTTGATGGTCTTCCTTCTCAAGCAGTGGAACATTGAAACAGAAGTAGCCCAACTGACCATTGAAACAATAAGCAAGGAAATAGGCATAGCTGCAAACATGAACCAGACATTCCCCTTCTCTAATCCTCTGAGTGGCAGCCCCTTTGTGATGTACCTAAAGATGAGTAAATTTTAGTAGGCCAAAAAGTGGGGGAGCCACATTGGAAGGGAATCAGCAGTTAAGATTATCTCCGTCAACCACCTGATGACAAGACTAGAGCTTTCATTTGTTGCTGGTGTGCAGAAAGATGTGGAGTGGACTGGATCTTACAAGGTACATACTTCAGACAGAGTACTAGTGTCGAGTGCATGTTTGCTTGCATTTGCATATGCTCAGGACATGTGCCATTTGGGGCTTCTTCCACTGCTGGGCTGGGGTTGTGTGTAATGGTTTCCTGGTTCCTTTGTCCAACAGCAGGGCTGTCCAATTTATGAGCAGCTAGGGGCTGCGCACCCCAGAGTGACAGGGGCAGGAAGTAAAAGCTAGAGGAGGGAGCAGGAGTCTGGAGATCTTGCCTGCAGCTGCAGCAGCAGCAGTGATGGGGACACGGTGCCCAAGCAGGAGGCCACGAGGTGCATGAAGTCTGTGGACCACCAATTGGACAGCCCTGTCCTAGAGCCTGGGAACAGGCCTGTTATGCATGGTACTTAAACCAAGGGGGAAAGTCATGCATAAACTATATCCACATTTTAGTGTTACAATAGTGAGAAATGGTGATGTAACCATTTATAATGTTCTTCAGCTTTGTGCACTAGAGCTGTGAAAGAGTTGTCTAGATATGCATTGAAGAAAACTGATATCCTGAAGAGGAATGTCTTTGACTTGTTTCTGATGCATAGTGTAACCATACTTAAAAAACAACATTTTGCCTTTTTGGTCTCTGGCAGTGTGCTATGAGAGTCATATCTCAGGGGCTTTAGTAAATTTGGTGTCTGAGAAGTGCTATCAGGTGCCAGACAGCGGAGTGCTCTGAATGTTAACATGGTTTACAAAAGGCTAAAGAAGCAAACTTCCAATTTTCAGTTAGAGGCATTTATATACTGTATCTTTGCTGATTTAAACTATACGTTATTTTATATTTATAATCTGGTAGCAAATTGTTTATAAACACTTTTTCAAAAGTGAGGAGATGTGAACATTCAGCATTTTTTAAAGGAAGATCCATAATCTAAACTGTATATCACAGAACATTTAAAAAGAATTGTGAAGTAGTAAGTGTAATGTTATATAGCCATATGCATCCAGAGAGGAGAGGAGACAAAGTCTAGCTAAATGAATGCTTAGGAGGTACATTACTGTTTCTTGTAAATGCACAGGGGAGTGGAAGGTGAAGGCAGAGGTGTAGCTAGGCAAAACTGCACTCCAGAGCAGTCTCCCTTTATCTACTCTGGCCCTCCTCCTCCTTCCTTAGTCAATGCTTTGGGTGCCTGCCTCATTCACCCGCCAATTCTTATACTACTGGGTGGAGGATAAACACCAGGGAAGGAAAAGAACTAAGCTGTAAGGCAATCTTGGCACAGGAACAAATGGGTATAAACTGGTCAGGAATAAATTCAAGCAGTTTAGATACTAGAAATTAGAAGATTTTAAAGTATCAAGCATGAGGTTCTGGAAGAGCCTTACAAAGTGGAAGTAAAAACCTCTCACTTATAAAATGGAGCTTGAAAGCTTATGAAAGCTTCTCTGGCATGCTGTGTGAGATAACAGGAGATTGGACTCAGTAACCCTATATTTTTGTCTGCACAAACTTATTCAGGTTATTCTCTTCCTTATTCGAAATGAATTACTAGAGTGAGGGAGTCTGACACAACAGATATTATTAGCGGTCTTCTAATATGTTGAACGGACCTGACAAGATCTGCAGAAAAAGGGAAAATTGGGCACATTAGTTACCTTCAAAGAAAAATCCTATCCTTCATGAGCATTTTTAACCTGTTGTGAGTGGGGAAGTGTTAATGGAAAACGGGGAATCTCTTCTTATTTAAAAAACAGGAAAGAAAGAGAAACTCCCTACAGTCAGCAGTTTTGCTAAGATACTGTGATGCGTTGTTGTTTTGAACAACTGTTCTTGTATTAGTTGTTTCATGCAGGAACATCATCATACCTGGGAAAGAACAGCTACCACAGTCCTATAGCATGTTATACAGCCCAAGGTTGGGCCATAGAAAAGTGACCAACCCACACAGAATTTTAAATGTCAGTTAAGTGTTCTTCATATAATTGCATTTAACTGTTCCTAATTATAGTGCCAGTTTCTTAAAATTTAACATTGGGACTATGATGATGAGGGTACTAGGGGCTCTGTTACAGAAAAGAGGTACATCATGGTGTGTTTAACAAGAGAAAGGAGGAGTTCCTCTAGCATTATAAAATTACTCATCTGCATATTAGCATGTGTACCTACAACCTCATCTTGTGAAAGCTGTGAGGCAAAAAGCATTCCAGATTAAAGACAGTGATTTTGCTCAACCCAACTGTAGATGTGATGATACGTTACAAAGAAAGATATTGACAAAAAAAATCCTTCAATGTTCTCAGCTTCTCTTTTATAAATTTCTATTAAGAAAAAGCTTCCCTGATAATACTATGAAGCAGTTTAGATACATAGACAGATAAATATATGACAGTATAGTAGTCTATTGGATCCAGCAGTCACTAATGTAATGACAGAAAAATATAGGGGATCTCATGTTAGGTTCCATTCATAGTACACGTTCTTCTTGTTAGTAGAAGTGCTGCAGATGCAGTGGGTCTTGCCACCATGGGAAGGAAGCATCTTGCTGCATAGTAAATCGGTCCTCCTCTAACACTGAATTTCAGAGGGCATTGCAGCCCTCTGCACTTTTTGGTATGGGGATGCTTCAGCTGCTTACTGAATAGGTGAAGAAGGGAATGGAAAAATGTGAGGGATCCTAGAGGAACAAAAGAAGGATGCAACTAATATTGCTGCTGGGTGTTTGGTTGTAGCCATGTTGGTCTAAGGACATATGCAGGCAAGGTTCTTTGAGTAGATGTGACATCTTTTATTAGACCAACCGAGTAATTGGGAAATAAAGTTTTGGCAAGCTTTCAGGCGCAGTCACCCTTCTTCAGGCGTGGGGAGTTTCTGCTGTACTAATATAGCTGAGCTTGCATGGGGGTCTGTGTTCAACATACATATATCAGAATGAAGGAATGGGAGTTGTGGGGACACAGACTATCTCATTTAAAAAGTTTTTGAATTGTGGCATTTCTACCAAATTTGTTTCTCATCTTTAGGGTATTTGTATTATTTCCCAAAAGGCATAACCAAGAAATGAATGCTTCTTAGAAATCTTCAATGCCCTCTGAATTCTCAGATGCAAAGTAATATCCAAGCAGTATGGGAGACCAAAAAACACAATTACAGAGCCATGTGCACAGACAAAGCACTAATCGTATTTGTTCTTAGCCAGAGCTGTGGAAATTATGTGGCAATTTTTAGTGCAAGCAGAGAGCCACCAATGTTTTTCTTCAAAAGGGCAGAATCTGACACTTTACCTTTTCAGAGGACACTGGGTCTGTCTGGAACACATTTTTTTTGGAGTCAGAAGGGGCACTGTACCAAATAGAGTTGATGTCATCTCTCAATTGAAGCCTGTTTTACATTTTCAAGAGCAAAGCCTACAAAAGGATATCATGGTCCGGTTAAAAATCTGGGCTTCCATTTATTTTCAAATTTCAGATTATGTATTTTTTACATCATAGACCTTTTTTGATCTCTTTTTTAATAAATATTTTTTATACACTGAAATGAATGCAATCTCTGGAAATCAGGCATTTCTTTTTACATTAAGCCTGGGTTTCTAGGCTGTATGGAGCCAAATTTAGCCTTAGTGCAAACCAAGTGAAACTTGATTGAGTATTCCCCAAATCATTATAAACTAAATTCTTTGAAAAATTGTACATCTTGAAAGGAGAAAAAGCTTCTACCTGTCTTTGCTGGATATTCAGAGGAATATTGGATATAGTTTTCTAATCAACCTGGAGTGTCTAGTCAGAGTTGCGGTTGGTTAGCATGAGATGCCAGTGTTGCGTAATGTGGATAACTTTACAATGACAAATGATTTAGAGCCATTTTCAAGGTGACATTTTGAGCAGGGAGCTCGTGCCAAGTGTTTTGTATTAAGCATTTCATTTCATTGCATGGTTAATCAGTAAAAGATTCTTCCAAAAATCCATTATGTCATATGCAATATGTCAGCACTGCTTCTCTTTGCTTATAATGAAGGAGGTCCTGTTTGCGCTTAGAAAATGACGTCTTATTTCTGCTGACTGTTTTAAAAGTGAAAAATATATATATATATAGGTTTTCTTTTGACCTCATTTGAGAGCTGTCTAGATGAGAAACCAATAAATATTGGTTTACGTAGCTTGACGTTACTCAATATTTAAATACTTAAAAAAAAACAGTAATTCTAGCCTGGTATTATTATGCTATTTGATAAAATCAGTATTAACTGTGTGTGTCTTTTGAAGCTCAAATAAGCCTGGGTCATTTTATATGATTGCAAAGACCTTTTGGAATATAGTTCAAATCCTAGCATGCTTTTCTTTGTCATTCAAACCTTTTCTCTACATTGAGAGGGCTCAAGCACTAAGAAGTTTCTCTAAGTTAAATCAAAATTGGCCTGTCTTTTTTTTCTCCTTTACACACTCTGTAGTAAAATGGATTTGGGCTTTTGTGTGTTTTGATCAAAAAGATGTATTTTTCCAAGAATGTGTCAGTACAGAACCCACACATATACCCCCTGTCTCTTTGTTTTCCCTTCCAAGGGCCTAATGGGGAAGGGGTGCAGCCACAACCCTTTTTCTTATCACCAATGTGTAGCTCATATCGGGCCTACTAGTTCTTAGCTCAAGCTGCGCTCCTTAGAAATCTTCAAGAATCTAACCACACTTGTCAGAACTACTTATGGTCTTCTGTTATGAATGCCATTAACCCTTCAAGTAACTGTTCATCTGAACATCACTGCCCAAACTCTTCCATTCTCATGCTGTACAAGGTCTCTATAATGGGGGAACTTCTAGAAAAGTCTGTGAAGGTCTCACTAGAACCAGAGGAAATGAACTTTGAAATCCTTGTAATATCTCCACTAGAAAACCTTGCATTAAATAGTCCTGCATTAAATCCTGTCAGGCAGATAAATGACTCCTAAGACTACTTTGAAGAAGTTGGGCCATGAAGAAAAGACCCCCTGTCAACACTGGCCTCAGTGTCCACATGTGTAGCAGCAGTAGGACTAAAGCCAACATCAGCCCTGACATTGAAGCCACCCTTCGTACATCAAAGTCAAACACTAAAAGAGGCTACCCCAAGCACTAAGACAGGAGCTCAGGAAGAATCTCGGGGTCTTCTCCCAAAGACAGGCAGAGCAAGACATTTAGGGGATAAGCCCTCTAAGCTCTACATGGTATCAAGAGCTGAGTGGAGACAAGAAGTAGACTGGGGTACAGCAGATCCCATGGGCAGACTTTGGTACCAAAGATACTCCCATTGACATTTGACCCTGGATTTGGAGAGGAAACTAAACCAAACCAGGTCTTTAAGGGGGCAGTTGCCATGCATAGAGCATTGTTCCAGGTATTCAACATTCTTTAAGAAGTGGAAACTCTGAGCAAGGGCTTGCCTTTTTGGGGACTATTTAGCTGGAGTTTGAAGAGGTTTGAACCTCTTCATTCGGTAGTGTTGAAAGTACACATGGGAACCCCCGATGTGGGAGACCTTTTGGGGTCTCTGGCGCGCCAGCTGGAGGAGCTCCAGGCAACAGTCCAGAGACTGTGTGCCATCAGGGACTGCAAGCAGGAGATAGACTCCTACTGCCAGGCCCTTCTCCCCCGGGAGGCAGAGGGTAGACCACAGTCCCCCTCCATGCCAAAGGAGGACTTTGGGACCTCCTGCTGTGTCCAACCAGGGGCATGGACCACGGTGGGCAAGGGCCCTAAGGCCCGCCGCACCAAGGCCCCTACCCAACCAGAACTAAGCAACAGGTACGCACCTCTTGCTGCCCCAGCAGAGCCTGCTGAGTTGCCGGCCCCCACAGGCAACATGGTCCCAACTGCAGCTACCGCCCCTGCTCTCCCCAAGACAAAACGTAAGGTGTTTGTTGTGGGAGACTCCCTCCTGAGGGGGACTGAAGGGCCAATCTGCCACCCCGACCCCTTAGCCCGGCAAGTCTGCTGCTTCCCGGGGGCCCGCATCCGGGACATTACGGAGAGGATCCCAAAGCTCCTTAAACCCACAGACCACTATCCCATGCTCCTTATTCATGTGGGCACCAATGACACTGCTCGGAGCACTCCCAGCCAGGTCATGAGGCGCTACAGGGATTTGGGAGCGGGGCTTAAGGGTCTGGGGGCACAGGTAGTGTTCTCGTCGATCCTCCCAGTCTCAGGCTATGGGCTGAGAAGGGACAGGAGGATCTATGTGGTCAACCAAAGACTGCAGCGCCGGTGTCATCAGGAAGGCTTTGGCTTTCATGACCACAGCCCGCTCTTTGGCGAGAGAGGCAGCGAGCTGCTGGGAAGAGATGGCCTCCACCTCTCTCCCCTAGGGAGGAGGCTCTTCTCAGCCAGACTGGCTGACCTGCTCCACCAGGCTTTAAACTAAGCCCGTTGGGGCACGGGGGGACTACCACCATTGCTGGCCCGCTGAGCAATCCTTGCAAAGCCAGCAGATCACGGCACTTCAGGGAGCCCACCCCTGCCCCAGCCCTGGTAAAATCTGTGTGCAAGGAAGGAGCCCCCCAGGGGGCACTTGCCTGCCTGTACACGAATGCCAGGAGCTTGGGGAATAAGCAGGAGGAGCTCATCCTCATGCTCAGTGCAAACAATTACGATGTCATAGGGATAACGGAGACCTGGTGGGACTCCACCCATGACTGGACCACGGGGATAGATGGCTATACCCGGTACAGGAGGGATCGTGTAGAGAAAAGGGGCGGGAGTGTAGCTCTCTATGTTAAGGAAAGCTACACGTCCCTCCAAGCCGATATTGGCGATCAGGGTGGATGGCTGGAGACCCTCTGGGTTAAAATCCGTGGGGAACACGGCACAGGGGACACAATGGTGGGAGTCTATTACAGACCTCCCACCCAAAGTCCTGAGCTTGACCAGGAGTTTGCCCAGGAACTGGCTGAGGCAGCTTGCTCCAGGACCATGGTTGTCATGGGTGACTTCAATTACCCAGACATCTCGTGGGAGGATCGCTCAGCAAAATCTGAGCGGTCGCAGAGCTTCCTCTCGTGCGTGGATGACCTCTACCTGACTCAAGAAGTCTATGGGCCAACGAGAGGCAAAGCGCTGCTCGACCTGGTACTGGCTACTGGGGATGACCTAGTCGGCGACCTAGTGATCGATGGGAAGCGGGGTGACAGCGACCACGAGCTGATC
>NW_005841981.1:2484528-2491180 GCF_000455745.1 Alligator sinensis
TGGGCGGGGGGCTGGACTCGATGATCTTCCGAGGTCCCTTCCAGCCCTGATGTCTATGAAATCTATGAAATCTATGAACAAAAACAATGGTATGCATTTGTCTTGGAATTTTTGGCCAGTATGTTGATGTATAAGCTCTCGCAACTGGATTCCTGGACACATTTCCACTATCACAAGGTAAGGAAGACACCTTTGTCACAACCCAAAGTTGTGATTTTTGTTTTGTGTGTGCTTTGGCACTGCTAAATTATTTTCCCGCTAAATTGCAGCTTCTTTGCACGGTGGAGTTTTCTGCTGTAAAGGAGAACCCCGGTGCAAGGGAGAATTTCCCGCCAATTTGTAGCTTTCTTTGCATGGTGCATTTCTTTTTGCATCTAAGAAATGCTCGGTGCAAAGAGTTCCTGCCATTTGTATTCTAATTCGAGCCCCATTATTGACTTGCGTTAAATTATTCACACGTGGCGGCTAGTGATTGGCTTTTTAGCCGTATAAGAGGCTTGGGTGGTTTCCGCCCAAGTTGGAGAGAGCTTGGAGAACTCCGAGGAGAACCCCCGCAAGGGAGGACTCCACGAACACCAGGAGGAGGAGACTTCACGTCTTGTGAAGATCTCTAAGCGCTGCAGAGCCTATTGGACCCAGCGTATTTCAAGCAGGCAACAGAGGTCTGATCAGCCTCTAGCCTCTCCCCGTCGCCGATTAATTCCTAGACGTATCCCTTTCCCTGCACGCAAAAGGACCCACGGAGCCTAGCAAACTTCATGTGAGTGAAGAAACGGACTCACGGAGCTTCAACAACTCCGTGGGAGAGAGCGAGCTTGTCGTAGTCCTCAAACGAGGATTTAATCGGAGCTGTGCCTGGAAAACTGTCCAGCCTACACTGCGACCATCTTCGGTGTAAGTAAATAATCTTTAAATCAACCATTAAGCGTCCGTGCCTAATTCTAGCGTGTCGCCTGTTCTCTCTGACCCCGCGTGCCCGGGCTGCTGGCCACAGCCCGCGTGCGCAAAAGGGCCGCGGATCGCTCCCGGCCCGCACAACCTTCTCCTTAAGTTTATTCCTAGTGTGATCACAGAATTTCACCTGACCCAATGCAAAGCTCCATACTTTGGATATCTCAAGAGCATTGTGCTACTTCATCAACACTACTGAACCATTTGGGTTCTCTCCACACCTTTTTTTTAACCATATCCACCACATGAAAATGCCAGTCTTTCTCATCGCAAATAATTGCCAAGTCATTCTCATACTTTATGCCTGTATGCTATCTGCTGGCTAGTGAACATCTCCCTCCAAATGTGAAAGCAATACAGCACCAGGGTTCAGGTAGCACCTTCCTCTTGCTATTGAAAAATGCCAATTTGAAATCATAACTGACATTGTGTTAAATATTATGCACTTCAAGTGATGGCCATATCACTGCCAGATTCAGGACAGCAGTACTTCAGTTTCAGTTTAAGATAGCAGGTACTAACTCCCATCAATTGGGGAGAATATCACTTTCCAGTTGCCTGCAGTGGGATCTATATTGATAATATATTTGAAGAAAAAAGAACTGTTACTTCTCATACAGCAACTGTGGTTCCTTGAGATATGATAGCCAAAATGGCTCCTGTGACCTAGTCTCAGTCTCCACTTCTCTGATTTGTTATCAGCATGGACAGGGGGAACCAGGCTGAGGAAAGGCTCCCCAAGCTCAGCTCCCGGTCATGCCAGCTTTTAAATCGCTGTCCCTCACCGCTCAGCTGAGCAGCAGGGGAGGCAAGGGGAAGGTGGCTGGCAGGGAACTGGGCTCCAGGGGACTGTCCCTGGGGTAGTGGGGCAAAGCCCCAATGCACTTCTCACACTAGAGTCCTAGATGTGAGCGGGGGGGTTGCCCCAATGCTACAGCCCCTTGACTCCCCACACTGGGAGCATTGCTATGACCCCCTTGCCTGCTTCTTACTACCTGAGTCCCAAGAAACAGGCAGGGTTTGCCCTGCTGCTCCCTCTGTCCTGGACCCATTGGGGCGTCGGGGGGAAGCGAATGGCAGGGTACACCCCCAGCCCTTCACCAAGCCACGAAATGTCTTCCCTCTTAGACCAGTCCAGGAGGGGAAAAGAGCTGCTGTCACTGCTCCCTGCCTCTTCCCCAAGCTAGACACTGCCCAGCTTGGGGTAGGGACTGAGGGCTTTGCCCCACTGCTCCCTCTGCTCCAGTCCTAGAGATTGGGAGCAGAGTAGAGGATGCTGCTCCCCAACCCTGTTCCCCAGAGCCTGGTCTGGGGCAGGGCAGGGAGTCTTTCCCTGCTACTCCACTCCCCCCTGAGACTAGGAGGAGTGAAGCAGGCACTGTCTGCAGTTCAGTCTGCAGCCACAGTCTGGGGAAGGCAAGGGGAGCTTGCCTTCCCCAGACTGGTATGACCCTGGTCTCAGGAAGGCACAGACAGCAGGGAAGGGGGTGGCTGCAGACTGAACTGCTTCCTTTCTCAGAAGGATTTCTACCAAGGGAAATTCCTCAGACATTTCTCAGAAATATCCCCTCGTAAAAATGAATGTCTGTATGCAGCCTTTTGACACCTCTGCTATAAAACATTAAAAAGCTTCAGCAAATTAGAAGCTGCTTGAATCATCCAGAATTAATTTTCATCACGCCATCTGTTTTCTTAGTACTGTGTAAATAAGTAACACCAGGGAAAGCCTGACAGCAGCCTACAGTGTACTTGTTTTTGTTTGTTTGTTTTTGGAATTGTGAAAAATATCCAATTTTTTTGGCAGCAAAGGTGTTTGGGAGACAGTTTCAGAATCAGTTACTTCAGGCTCACCTGTTCTCTTGGGCAGAGAATAACTGATTTAGACCTGTTGTGCCAGAGTATTTAAAGAGCATGGAAGGAAGGACTGTCACCATCGTCACTCATTAAAACCCAGTGAGCAGAAAGGCCAAGGACAGCCTCAGGGAATGGAACCGTCTGCATCCACCGAGGTCGTCTCTTGTGAGCAGGTTTTTTGAGGTTCATTATTATGGCAATAGGTGGACGTTTGCATTTACTGCCTCCTGTGTAGTATGTGTTCTTCATGCAGATAGCCAGATTTTTTGCAGTACCACGCTTGATTGGCTAAAGCAGAGATGCAGTTTTGAGATTTGGCTGATCAGATGATACTCTGTCTGACTAGTGTAGAGGATGGGGGAGAGCAGGCTGAAGGCTGCTGTTACCTTCCCCAGCTGACTAAATGTGCACCAGCATTGCTGGAGCACATTGTAAGCTGGCTATGCCCTCTGTGGGTGTGTCTACATAAGACTTTTTATTACACAGCTGGGGGCTCATGGGGAGCTGCCCCAGAAGCAGGACAGCTCCCAGCCAGCTCCCCACTGCTTGGGGGCAATCCCTACCCAGCTGGGGGGTGGCTGGGAGCTGCCCTAGAAGCGAGACAGCTCCTGACCAGCCTCCGACTGCACAGGGCAGCCCCACTGGAACAGGGCTTGTCTCTATGTGCATGGGGCTGAGAGAGCTCTGCAGCAACAGCTGTTTCCTGACCCTGTACACATCAGGATCTGTCCCCATGTGCACGGGGCCAGGAGACAGCTGCCGCTGCAGCCAACAGAGCTCTCCTGGCCCCATGAGCACCGGGACCAGCCCCCATGCCTCCTGCCAGCCCCTGGGCTAGAACCCTGCGGAGCCTGGAGCTCCCCCTGGCTGCTGCAGGGGGCTAGAGCAGGGTAGGAGCAGCCCTGTACTGAGCTGCTCCCATTGGGAGCAGATTTGCTTCCAACAGGGAGCACGTGTAGACATGCTCCTAGAGAAGATTTATTGTGCAGTAAAATATTGTGTGACGGGCTAGCTGGCAGTGACCTAGCCCAGGGGTTCTGAAAGGGCAAAAGACAGTTGGAGGACTTGGGATTCCCTTTCCTCACCAATCAGGCCCAGAGATTCACCCCTCATGTCCCCTGATTGGCCCCTTGGGTCACCTGGAGGGGGATAAAAGGGGCAGCACGGCTGACTCAAGAGGAGACCACCGAGGGATTATGAGGAAGGAGCTTTGAAGAGCTGGCAAGAGCTGAGCCAGCGGGGCGGAAGCAGTTGCCCCAGAAGATCCCAAAGGAGAAGGACCTGCAGGCAGCAGTGGGACCCTCAGCAGCACGGTGTGTGGCCGGAAAGAGAGGCATCCTGCTGGGCTCCAGGATCCCCTATAAGAGGCTGTGGCCAGCAGGAGGATCTGAGCAGCGACCTGAGGGGTCCCAGCTTGGCTTCCATCTCCTCCAATCAGAGGCCAGGCAGCTTGACTTGAGGCCAGGGCTCCAGGAAGGTCAAGACCCCTAGGAGCTTGAAACAGTACCAACAGTGGTGGCTGTGTGGCAGTGTTCTTGTCTACCACATAGGAGATCTGAGTTCAAGTCCTAGATTTGGTGACTTGGGGTGGGTGAGCTAACAAGGAGAAATTCTTCTTGCAGTAGACAGGAGCCATTGTGTTTTCCCCCTTCCAGTGACCCAGGCCCTATATTTCTTTGTCCTTTGACATTTTGTATTTTGTGCCTTTTTTATATTTCCCCAACCAGTATTGTTTGCTCTGTGGTTTGTGTTTTGTGTTTTATATTTTGTTAACCCTGTCCAGATTTTTGCCTGTGCCCAGAGTGTCCATACTTAGAAATTATTGACCAATTTTTACTCCTTTTTCTGTTACCTAATTAAACAAAGGAAGAACACCACAACACTGGATCTGCTTCAGAGTCTCATAAACTATCAATCCAAAGCTATAATAGAGTTTGCTGGTCAGAGGGGGAAGTCTTAAGTCAAACTATCCTTTTCCAATAGTTTGGGGCAAAAGAACACAGGGAAAATACAGAGATAGGTACAAAGAGAGGAAGTGGCCTTGAGGATAACATTTGGTGTCTGGAAAAACTCCAGGCAACTGCAAAAACAAGGCTCCTCTCTCAAATTATCAGACAAATTCTGGGAAGAAGAACAGCATGCAATCTATCTCATCCATTGTAACATGGGAAATACCATAAGAAGGGGATGTTGCTGGTCAACTTCTCTTAGGCTATGGAGAATGATTCTGCCTCCAAAAGTAGGTGAAGGGTTGGGAAACTTCACTCCAGCAGTGATATCCATGGGGTAAAAAGAAGGCCTTACTGTGAAAATTTTATTGCAATTGTATTTATCTGAAAGCTTTTCCAGCTAGTCTAGGTGGAATTGGGTTTATTTATAAAAGACCAGCTGGGAGAAGAATGCTACAAGGACCTTTCACAATCACTAAACATTCACAGGAATGGTAACCAGAATCTAGTTTTAGGAAGAATGAAATAATAAACTTTCATAATGAACTCAAAATACAAAAAAGGAAGGAGAGAGGATGGTAGCCAAGGAGGGAAAGAAATTTATTACAGTATTTTCCCCCTGTGATAGCAATATAACTCTTCACTTACTAAGTGTTCAACTGTTAAAAAGCTCAATTCCTCCTAGACACAGATATTTTATATATATATATATATATATATTTATATATATATAGTCACCAGGCTAGATTTAGAGAGAGAGTGTGTGTGTGTGTGTGTGTGTGTGGCTGAATTCATTTCCTCCTGGTACCTTCTTTTCTCATAAGTTGGGGCAGGCTTATATAGTTCAAGCTCTTTACAAATATGGCCAGTATTATTAGTATTATCAAAGATCTTCAGCATAGAGTTGAAGGTTTGCAGTCTATAGATGTACATCCTTGGCAAAATCTTTGAAAAGATTATTAAGGCTCATATATGTGAGAGCCCAGCAGGAAAAATTATGATAATGCCCGACTAATCTGGTCTCTTTTTATGACCAAGTTACAAAACACCTGGACACAAGAGTAGGGGTAGATATAGTTTTCTTAGACTTCAGGAAGGCCTGCGATATGGTATCCCACCCCATACTGGTGAACAAATTAAGAGGCTGTGACTTGGATGACTACACAGTCCGGTGGGTGACAAATTGGCTAGAGGGTCGTACCCAGAGAGTGATGGTGGATGGGTCGGTATCGACCTGGAAGGGCGTGAGCAGTGGGGTCCTGCAGGGCTCAGTCCTTGGACCGATACTCTTCAATGTCTTCATCAGTGACTTGGACGAGGGAGTGAAGTGTACCTGTCCAAGTTTGTGGATGACACAAAACTGTGGGGAGAAGTGGACACGCCGGAGGGCAGGGAACAACTACAGGCAGACCTGGACAGGTTGGACAAGTGGGCAGAAAACAACAGAATGCAATTCAACAAGGAGAAATGCAAAGTGCTGCACCTAAGGAGGAAAAATGTCCAGCACACCTACTGCCTAGGAAATGACCTGCTTGGTAGCACAGAAGCGGAAAGGGATCTCAGAGTCCTAGTGGACTCCAAGATAAACATGAGTTATTAGTGTGGTGAAGTTATCAGCAAAGCTAACTGCACTTTATCATGCATCAGCAGATGCATGACGAACAGAACCAAGGAGGTGATACTTCCCCTCTATCGGGCGCTGGTCAGACCGCAGTTGGAGTACTGCGTGCAGTTTTGGGCGTCACACTTCAAGAGGGATGTGGATAACCTGGAGAGGGTCCAGAGAAGGGCCACACGTATGGTTAAGGGGTTGCAGGCCAAGCCCTATGAGGAGAGACTGGGGCACCCGGACCTCTTCAGCCTCCGCAAGAGAAGGTTAAGAGGCGACCTTGTGGCTG
>NW_005841981.1:2491348-2499202 GCF_000455745.1 Alligator sinensis
ACTCGGGGCCTTCAAGAGGGGGTTAGATAGGCATCTAGCTGGGGTCATGTAGACCCAGCCCTCTTTCCTGCCTATGCAGGGGGTTGGATTTGATGATCTATGGAGGTCTCTTCTGGCCCTAACATCTATGAATCTATGAATCTTTGGCCTTTATGAGCAGCAAGTAAGATATGCACACAGAGCTACCAAAATGTATCCTTGTTTCCCTAATAGCTACATTCCAGGTGTTGCAGTCAGGATTTATTTATTCCTGGTTTTTTCCTATAGTAATAAAAGTCATGCTAGAACAGTATTAAATGATTTATCTCACAGGAGCAGAATGAAAATATTTGGAAGAGTTGTGTCCATCAAATGAACACAGGAGCCTGGCTCTAGTAGGCTGTGCACTTAGAACTTCCACTGGACTCAGTAGGTGCTGTGATTATGTTGTCACAGTGTAAGTAGTCATATTTTGAAGCTTAGAGCACCATTTCTTTGAGAGGAATTGGGAAGGGAGGTGTGGTTGAGAGGAGAAGAAATGGTTATAAGTAGCTACTAAAATTGCAAGGCCAAAGAATATAGAGAATTAGGAAGCTGCTGTCTATGCACATAGGATTGTGGCTCTTTATCATGTATGTAAAATGAGTCGCTAATTATGAACAGGTTTATGCTTCCTGTGGCTGCACAGGAAGGTGAGGAGGAGTAAGACACCAAGATAGGGTATCTCCTGTCATCTCAAGAAGCTTTTGATGCTTCAGCTCCTGTGCTAATAGGCAGGTAAAGGCTGTGACTGCACTTTTAGTTTGTCCAGAAATTAAATTTCACTGGCACAAAGGAAAAAATAATCTGCTGCGGGTGTAGATCTGTAACAGATTGCTTCACCACGAAGCAAGTAGGGTGCCAGGGAGAACTTGGGATACCTAAAATCAGTTCCTTTCCTGACCTTCCCCTTGGGTGATAATGCTGCTGTGAGTTTAGGTTAATCTGTAAATATAACATGCTGGTCCTGTGCTGGATAACATGTTCACTAGCTGCATCAGGTAAGGGCAGTATAATCAAATAGAGTAGCTAGATTTATATCTGGGGTTTTTTTTACTACTTCAGTTATAAACCAGCTGATGCTTTTATATTTATGTGCTTATACTTTTGAATGGGCCAGCCAGTGCTTCCTGCAAATAGTATAAGAGGAAGCTCTTTAAACAGTTACAGCAGGATCAGGATCTCTAAATAGATTTAAACTGATCAGATGCGTGTAGCTGCAGTAATGCTCTGCCTTCAGGGAAAATGGTGCACTTATTGAAATGTTCTATTTTTATTTCTCAATTACTGTCTTCTCAGTATTAAGGGTGGTTCCAATTACTGACCATTCATAATACAGTGGACTTGCTGTGCTTTCAGGATTCTGTGTAGCAGGTGGTATATTTGATACAGCTTTAACTTTGAAAAATAGTTTTGAAAATTCAATTTCTCATTGCTGGGCGCTCACTTGAAATGGCCATGGCTGGGTGTGAACACACAAACAAATTACACTGAGTTAAAGGAGGTTAAGAGAACTTATCACACACCAGCTGCTCTGCAATAACCATTTAACATGTCTGCTCTTGTCCTCCAGTAAGTGGAAGCGAAACCAGAGCAGCCTGCCCCTGAGTGAAACAGGGGTAAATTCACAGGATTATAGGAAAATAGGGCTGGAAGGGACTTCTTGAGGTCATCTGGTCCAGCTCCCTGCTCAAGGCAGGATCATCCCTGACTAAACCACCCCAGCCAAGTGCCTATCTAACCTGCTTTTAAAATGTCTACGAATAGAGAGTCCACAGTTTCTCAGTTGCCAGAGTTTTGCAAAAATAGTTACTGTGGATCAGTAATCTTTCCTCCCCGCTGCCTTCCCCTACCCCCCACCATTTAATTCTGTTCATGCTCATGCCAATACGTTGGATTAGCCCTCAGGTTTGTCAGGAGGTCATGTGACTCCACCAGATTGTTGTTTGAGACATTAAGTGACATGGCTACCTGTGAGTGACATTCGGTGACGCAGTGGCAGAGGAATGTGACCTTAATATGCACCATCATGCAGACAGTGCGTGATCGCTTATGGCCTAACCAGTCAGGAGTTAACCCTAGAGCGTGACTGGCCGGACCAGCATGCTGAGGCCTCCAGAATGTTCCATCAGAGGGGACCCTGATTGGCTAGGGAGTCTATAAAGGGGACTGCGCGCCTCGGCGCGAGGTCCCCAGACGCTCCTAGACTCCGGTCCTTGGGATCAGATCGAAAAGACAGCCTGATCACCTGTCTTGTCGTCTGGACAGACCCCTAGGCTAGATTACTAGCATAGGCTGCTACAGCTTATAGCTAGACCACACGCAATCCGGGACGCCCTGTGTGTTGCCCAACTAGGCATCATACTTGTACTGATAGTATTTTCGGCTGCAGTCGACCTTCACGATTACACCTTGCTTGTCACTCGCCGCTACCCATCATCTGTTCGTTCTCCGCACCACGTCGTCTGTGTCCACCTGCTACTGTAAATAGTCCTTGTAATTAGTTCCTGTATTCATCAAGTTGATTCAACTCGTTAATCATCTTGTTGGCTTGTAAGTAAACTTATGAATTTTCTTCACCTACTAGTTGTCGCGCTTTTTTCCTCTCTCACACTTGGCATCCCCGAGCGTGTCTGGGTTGGGGTCACTACTCAGTGCCCCACTCGACACACAACTGAGGCCATTTTCCAAACAGCATCCTTGAATTATGGCCCACAAGGTTGTTTAACAAAATAATGATAATTCTTGTTCATGCTTCTGATTTTGTTTTTATACTCCATCATTTAGGCTATACACATGGAAAATTAAAACTGTTACTCTTTTTTCCCCCAAAATGTATTTTCCAAAATTGATTTTTGTCCTTGATGTTCCTAGTAAAGTTGTTTATTTCCTGGCTTGTGTACCAGTATCACTATATGATCATAAAATCCAGTACTTTTGTAACACTTTGCAAACTTATTGCAAAAAGTTAACTGTGTTTAGGGTTAGCATTTCTACCCCCAGCTGGCTGTTAACTCAGAGCCTGATCCTGGGATTTACTGAAGGAAGTGTACCCTGGCAGCATTCAACCTTTTGTAAGACTGGAGGGTCCTCTCATAGGCAGCATCATCCCCATTAACATTACCTTCAATATGTCTGGTCCCCAACTCCTTTATGCACATGCTCCACATCCCAGCTTCTTCCTCAGTGGCATTCTAGAAAAAGGTGGGGTGGGGTTGTCTCTGTTACATCCTGCAAACATACCTCTTTAGTGACATACAGCTTAAAAATAAATCAATATTTTAAAATAGCACTATTGTAATGTATTTTATGAGCTGAAAGTTTTCCACCACATGGAACATGAAGCAGTGCTTGCCAAGGAACTATTGTACACTCGATCCCCTGGCACCAGCGCTCTGGCCAGAAGGCTGCTTTCCACAGGTTGGAGTTGCGTACCAGTCGCACAGCAGCGCTGCCGTGAGAACTGTAGCAGTTGCCAGAGTGCTGGATCATTCTTGTAAAAAGCTAGTCACAGTGTTTCTCCCTGCTTTGTCATCTACTCTTATCCTTCTCTCGCTTTTTGTCTTCCTGCCCTCTTCCTCCACAGACTTTACTTTCTGGTCTCTTCCTCAACCACTTATATACATTGCTTGGTTCCTTGATTGCCTTATGCACCACATAAAATACCTCCTGACCTTTTCCCGTGGATTGTCTTCCTTTCTCACTGCATTTAGATCTTGGCCAGGAAAAGCCTTTAGAAACACCCAGAATTAAGAAGGAGAAACAATGCTGTGAAACCTTCTGGCTTTTCATGGACTACTTTTAAGGGCTCCATGGATCACGATCTGAGAGCTGTTATTTTAACATAGTATCACTCATGAATAAATTCCTGGTGAAATCAGATATTATTACCATTTAAAACCTGATTAAAACTCTTACCCTAAAACCTGGCTGCAGGCATCTGATATTTCCAAAATAAGGTGTATCTAGCCACCTCTTTGCTTCCCTTGAGGGCTGGACAGGGGCACAATGTCCATTAATCTTCTCCATTAATCTGTTAGGCATGCTTCCTTGTAGTGTGCCTATTGCGTGTCCTTTTCCTGTCCATCCTTGTGTTCGGTTACACTTTAGGCTGTTTATTAATGGCAGAAAAGTCAATCAGATTTTCTTAATGAATTTTGTTCACTTGCATCTGATTTGGTAGTGAATCGTCCATCTTCCTCAGTTTTGGTGTATTTAATGCTAATGCTCAGGCTGTTGCTTTACACTTGTAAATTTGTTATTAAGCATTTTAATTGTTTTGGTTAAACTCACGTTATGTTAGAGTTCACACATACTTTAAGCTTCCATTTCAAATGTTGTTCTTTCCCCCAGGCAATTTTTTGACCACTGTTTTTCTCTTGCCTCAACTCATTTTGTGTAATTGTTCACATATTTAACTCGTTTTGTGTAATTGTTCACATATTTTTACTTTCTTGCTTCATATTATTGCCCACTGGTTGTCCTGTCCCATTTTATAAAGCCTTACCCCTTTTGGACTCACTAGTGAACAACTTTACTTCATTGCACAGTCACATAAAGTCATATGGCATTTCCTTACCTCCATCCATGGGCTAGATATGCTGTAAGGGAGAAACAGTGTCTGTGGAGTTTTCTTCTGCCTTTTGTATGCAGGGTGGAGAGTGAGTGGGGCATTGGCTCTGCCCATCACTGTGCATGCCTCAACATCTGAAGTAGAGGGGGTCTGGTTGGGATACGAGGCGTGCACTGATTACTTCTCTGTACCCTATTCAGAGAAACGGGAAATGCATTTTAGTTCTTAACCTGGCTCCTAGTCCGCTGCTGTGATGGAAAAACCACCACAATAACCTTGCTCAGAGGCTCATGGCCCCTCCATGCTTGAGCCCTTGTAAAAGATCATGTGGCATATTAATAAAGATAAGAACTGCGAACAACACCATCCTGGATTATCCCATCCCAGTATTCTGAAGAGCCCATGGAAACAAAGATTGTAGATGTGGCTGAAGCATCCCCTTAAGATGATTGCATAAAATGCATATGCACACTCAGTTATCATTCAATTAACCTCTTATCCTGGATTGTTCATATTCCTCAGTCTGTATATATTCTAAGGTTTCTTTAATGGACTTTTTTTTCAGCAAACACTTTTGAAGGCTGGTGGCTCAAGGAGTGTTTGGACTGTTTGAGTAATGCTGTTATGAACACTCCTGAATTCTGCCATCATAAAAGTTGCCTTCTGGAATGTTTAAAGATGGCATCAGAAGGCTGGGGCCTGCTGAAGATCATCTTATTTATTAATTAATGGCCTCTCTTCAACTTCCTTAGAAGATACGAGAAGGTAATTAGCTGGTTGTGGAGAGGAGGCTGGAGGTAAACTTTAAAATCCCTCCATATAAAATAACGTATTTGACAAATCTGTTTGACAAATTATAGCCAGACGTCCATGGCTTATTCTTTAACACTTTGTAGAGGGCAGCTAACAGACCAGTGTTGTTAATCGCTGCAGCTGCTGTTAGTAGAGCAGGGACCGCTAGATGTTTTCACCACCTTTTTTGTTGCCATAGGTAAGTGTTTGCTTTTGCCTTTTAGTGGAACACTTACTTGGAGTGTAGCTTAACGCTTAGGCTGCTTTCAGGGTTGTCCAAACTGCTTGTGGTTTCTTGCAGAAATCAATATTAGGGCCTTTATTGTTTTTATACTTTCAATCAGCAGTATTTTTTATATTGTTGTCTTTGGTGTTATTTGCACAGTATGTTGAGGACACCCCAGTGACATCAATAACGGCTCTATTTCTGTTACAGGTTTATTTTCCTTTGTTTCTTTTTCTTTTCTTTTTTTTTTTAATTGTAAATTTGCTATGAATGACAATAAGAAAGAACAGTTACTGTCAAGACCCTTCCAAACTTTTCCATTCTTTTTTATCTTCCCTGACAGTTTTCTTTGACAGTAATTCTATTTTTCCAGTTTCCAAAGCTCATAATCTCAAAGTCTTCTTTGAGCCTGAGCTTCCTTTGGAAGCTCATATTAATCAGATTATTTATGAAATGGTTTTAGTATCATCTCCATAATCTTCTACGTTCTAAGTGACCTAAACTTCTTGAGCGAAGTAAAGAGAGCTGTGTACCTCTCTTTATCACATCCATTCTGATACGTCAGGCTATTTTCTGCAATTATTTGCAATTTATATAGGACTCCTTTGCCTCCCTGCCTATCAGAGCTAAAACTTTTGTGTCTTTTTGTTTTGCTGAGGGAAACAAAGAAGTTTGAAGTTAAAAGATTCTTCCACATTTGCAACCCATTGCTGTCAGCTTTTGCCCTTTATTAGAAGGAGGGCTGCACAGTATGTTTAAAAACAAAAGAAATGCCTCCCTCAAAATCAGACCAGAGACCAAAAAGAGTCTGTTTTGGGGTTGCAAAGGTTCATATTTGCAGGCACAGCTTCTATAGAAAGCCTGAGGGATTTACAGTAAATATCTGGTTTAGCATCCAGAGCTGCTGACAAACAGGCCTCCTCTTGATAGATGGATTCATTATCACCTCCTAATTACAAGCAGATTTCCAGGTGTGTTCACTACATTATAAATGAAACCTGTCCATTGTTATACACTGCTGGCCTAAGGGTCAGCCAAAAGGGATCTATTGCTGCTCTTCTGTCATTGGGCCGTATTAATCAGGTGTAGTTTTAACAGATAACCTTTAAGAAAAAGACTGATTAATCACCTGGTACTTCTGACTGCTATCAAGTTCAGCATCACCAAATAAAGGAAGGAACTCAACAAGTCCACAATATGTCAAGCACATCAGTCTCAGTGTGTTAAAACACTTAAGGCCAGATGCTACTGTTTAAAAGAAAAGAAAGTGTGCTGCATCAAGTATGTGGGTGTTTTTCCACATCTGTGGGTCACAGTCTGCTCAGATATGCTCACATGGAGTTTCTGTTGAATTGAATTCAAAGGGAGCCACATATGTTATGTCCAGCAACAGAATGGGACCATTATAAAGTAATACAAATTTCTACCAGATTTTGCCTTTTGATTTTGCAGACCTAGTTATACAGCAGGGGTTTCAAGCCCCATGCATCATTAAAATGCAGGCAGTCTTCATCGAATCCTCTGTCTAAGGACTGATTTAAGTGGGCTTTTCTGTGTTCCAGTTACTTCTTTTGAAGCTGGAATAGACTCCAGTGGTTTCCTACTTAAAAATACCCTCAACGTTTTTCAAATCAAGACTTAGCTGTTGCATATTCATATTAATGTTAGAAAAATGAAATAAGTTCTCAGATTGTCAAAAGATTAAGCCATGGTACTTTTGCAGGGTAATATTTGCCACACCAGACTTATCATACATCACAATTATGAACCAAAGGTCTGTCATAGGGAGTGTACCTTTTGGCAATGTTAATAATTGAGGCAGGGCAATGTTGGTCCCTAGGGCTATTACTCTTACACAGCCATTTTCCATTTTGCAGTTTAATGTCCTTTCACTATTCCCATCATCTTCTGTGGACTTTTAACTGTTGACCTAATAATGCCATATGCCACATGTGATTTTATTATGCATTACAATATTATCTGGTAGGGGTTGTGACACCTGGGGGTTTGCTACATGAATATTAATAACAATAATGCTGGTGAAGTGTGAGCCTTGTTTTGATTGTGGTATATGATTGACACTTGTAGGTTGGTATGGTTTAAGCAAGGTTACACATTTTTAAACACACGTGGCACATAGTAACATAATGTATGGGCATGTCTGCTCTGGTGATGTTTTGCAGCACAATCCAGCTCCCTTGCAAGTTCATAGGAGTTCAGCCATTACATTCAGTGGGAGCAGGAA
>NW_005841981.1:2499233-2503853 GCF_000455745.1 Alligator sinensis
TAAAGGAAGAGCCCAGCAGTGTCAGGAATTTTCTGACAGGAATTTCCCAAGATGAACTGTCTACTGGAGCTAACGAGTACACAAATCTCCTGTTCTGTGTAAGTAGCAAGCTTTGTTGTATTTTGGTTGATTGCTTAAATCAGTGATGCTCAACCTTTTGAATTGGTGAACTGGATGAGTGGTGTAGGGCCAGACTAAACTGGATCCCGTGCAGGATCGACTCGCAGGGTTGGGCCCTGTGCTTCCCTGTGCGCCTAACTAGGCCCTGTACTGCCCTCGCTACGCATGCCTGGATCAGGCCCCATGCCACCTTGCCTTGGCCCCATGCACCCCATCTAGATCACAGGGCCATGCTATCCCACCCACTGGGCTCTCCATAGATCTGTAAATTTGCCAGCAGGAGAGCAGCAATTAACATGCCCTCACTCTCCCGCTGCCAATTTTTCAGACCTATGGGGAGCTCAGTGGGTCAGATGGCATGGCTCTGCAGACCAGGTGTGGCCTGCAGGCTGGGGGTTGAGCACCCCTGGCTTAAATGTAATATTAGAGAATATGTACAGAAAGCATTCTCTCTCTTGTTTATCTGCAAAGATGATGCAGAATATCGTCTCACTCAAAGATTGGTATATTCATTGTCATAGGTGCTGCATAGCCCTTGATATTTCAGAGTAGTGGTCTAAAGGAAAGGGGTCTAATTTGTCATTGCATGAGAGAACTGATGATAGAGCAAAATTATATCTGTCATAAGTAAAAAATATGTGTTTGTGAGATCAGAACTCACCCCATCATACTTATTTGATTCCTCCTGCCAGTTCATTGGTTTATAGACCCCAAATTCCCAAGGGAGGGTAGCAAATTGACATAATGTTTCTGAGTGCTCCCATCTCTATTTAGAACTGACATGTGTAAAATCACATGTAGTAAAAGTCCTTAGGGAGGACACAGCTGGCAATATTGATGAGTCGAGTTATTCCATTTAAGGTTGGCATTAATTTATGAGTGACAAACTCCCTCCAGATTTACATTTCTGATTGTGTCAGTTGAGTACATTGGCATTCATTCTATCCACTTTGGATCAAACTACTCACCTTTTGGACCTGAACAAAGACTAGTAAATCTGGATAGCTGCTCTTGGGGGTTGGGCATACCTTCATTTAAATGTGGGGACTCTTGTCAGATACTCAATCTTATAAATAAACTCAAATTTCCATGGACTAGATGTGACTATCGCATGGGCCCCTACAATGTATTAAATGTGCTGTGTATTTTTTCTGTTTTTCGGGAATCTCCCTTTATAATCTGCAATGCTGCTTGATTATTTCCTCTATGTTGTACAGGAAACAGTGAGTAGGTGATTAATAACCTGCCTCAGTTTTACTTTCCCTTCTTGCTGCTGCCTGTTAAGAAATAATATGACCTGCAGATGTTTGAACAAAGCAATTAATTGTATTGATGACAGATGCTTTTTAATGAAAGTTGGCTTATCAGAGTGGTAGAACCTTTAGATAGCTCTGTGATTTTGATCATCTTTCCTTTTGTGTAAGTTTTGAATGTGCTGAAAACTCTTTAGAGATGACTAAGGATCAGTCCCCCAAATCCAGAAGAAAGCTGAGAAACAGATTTGCTGAAGTAAGAGTCAGAGTAAACACTAAAAATTAACATTCACAGATGGTAGCAGTGACACTGCGCATGTAAAATGCACTATATAATACCTTCTTTCTTTTCTGTTAAAAACGGGGATAATGGAAAATAAAGCCTTTGCGCTTAAGGAAATGAAAACTATCAGTTGTGGTTTATTATACCACCTGTGTCAACCTTCACAATGCTTGACATTGTTTGGAGTAGGTGAGTGATGGAAATTAAAGTCTTGAGCCAGCTTCATTAGGATTTAATAAGGAGGCTGGTGAAGAAGGGTAGATGACAAGAGACTCTTTCCAGCTGTAATACTCACTAGATGCAAAACATTCAAACTGATGGTTGTTTCCACAAATCAGAAGGTCTGGGTGAATAAAGTGACGAACTGATTGCATTTTTTAAAAGAATTATAAAACCTTTCATTTGTCAGCACTGAACTTCACCCTGTTAGCTCCAACCCAGCTTTCCAATCTGTCAAGATCCTTCTGAATTGCATTCCTGTCCTCTAGCATGTTTGTAGTTCCCAGTTTCGTGTCATCTGAAATCTACATTGCAGAAAATTTGTGCAAAGTCAGTCTGCCCTATGATGTTCAAACATCAACTGCACTCAAATTGCATATGCTTTACTTTTAAAGTAGTCATTCAAGAAGTATGGCATTGAATGCCTATTTGTTTCACAGTGGTTATTTGGGGATGCCATCTATGTACAGCCGTGGCTTTTTGTTCCTTTAGATAGTTTTTACAGAGCTGGATAACGTTTGAATTGTGTACAAAACATGAGTGAGGTAGCAGCATTTCTGATAGA
Source organism: Alligator sinensis (assembly GCF_000455745.1). NCBI lineage: Eukaryota > Metazoa > Chordata > Crocodylia > Alligatoridae > Alligator > Alligator sinensis. Next base: position 2,501,674 of record NW_005841981.1, read on the forward strand.
AACAGCAGAAAAAAGTGAAAGCAGACATGCTAGATAGTAAGAGCTAGCAGATATCCAACTTACTGTAAAGTTCAGCTTGCAGACATAACCTATGCAGGCAAATTATGCATACCACTGGTATAACTCGAGTTCTAGAATATGAAACTAGCTTGTGCTCCTAGACTGGGGCATGAATATGGACATAGGTATTGGATAGACAAATTACCTAAACAAGGGGAAGGAGCTGAAGGCTCCATAGTTTATTCAGTGAAACAGCATTAGCTCAGCTATGGAATCTCCACTCATGCCTACTTTTTTACATACATATAAGCCTTCCAGCATTGATATGTCCGAGACACTGGTTTCCATTCTCAACACATTGGTTTGTAGTCTAGTTTCTCTGTTTGCACTTCCTCTGATTCTAATCAACATTTAAAAATACTTTGTTTTGAGAGGAAGATATGGGAATTGTTTAGAGAAGACATATGACTCAGGGTTACCTTAGCAGGAAGAAACATCTCATCCATATAGCAAGAGGACAGTAGATACTCTCTACTTACAGTCCCACAGGGGTCTGTCTGTCCTCAGGCCAGTGCTGTTCAGTGTTATTAACAATTTAGATCCAGGAACAGAGAGCGTCTTGAGCAAATTTGCAGATGATATGAAACTGGGAAGGATTGCAACACGCAGGAGGACAGGAGTGTGCCTCAGGAAGAATAATCAAAAACAAATACAAAATGTGTGATACCTGGCTAGATGGCAGAACTACAGAGAAGGATCTAGGAGGTTTGGTGGACCCACAACATGGTGGACCTCTAGGAGGTTTGTGGATCCACAACATGAGTCTGTAGTGGGTTGCAACTGTACAAAAGGTGAATGCAGTTTTGGTCTGCATCAGTAGAAGCAGTAGGTGTGAGACATAGGAGGTGATAGTGCCTCTTTACTCAGCTCTAGTTAGGCCTCATGTACAGTTGTGTACAGTTTTGGGTTCCACATTTAAAAGGGACATGGAGAAGGTAGAGAAGGTCCAGAAGTGGTTGACAAAAATGATAAAAAGAGAAAAGGGCTTTGAAGGCAAGTTATACAAGGAGAAGATAAAGGAAGTAGGCATGTTCTGCTTGTGGAGAAGCCAGTTTCCAGAAAAGACATGATAGCAGTCTTCAAATATCTAAAGATATATCTGTCATTGCAGATGTTCAAGAAGAGGTTGAATAAGCATTGGTCAAGGATGATCTAGGAGTAGCTTTGTCTGTGATATGCTATAGGTATTTCCCATGCTTCTGGGCTTTGCTGGTTGGTGCATGGGGCTGGGATGGTATCTTTTCCCTTACTCTTCCTACATATGTTAAAGTTTTTTTTCACCTGCCTTGGAAACATTGGGTGTTGGTTGTAGCCAGAGCTGAGGATTTTGACTGGGGTGAGCCAGTGTTCCTGTTAGGATTAACACTGGATGTTCCTTTCTAGAGGGTCTTGCCCATCTACCATAGGCAACTGGTAGGGAGGGCATGGGAGGGCACGTCCCACCTCTGAGATTGGCTGCTGCCTCCGCTGCTGGCTTCTGCAGGCGGTCGCCGCTCACCACCCCACCGGCAATGCCACCGCCTTCTGCGGGTGGTCACCACTCACCACCCTGCCATTGGCTTCTGTGGGCAGTCACCGCTTCCCCCCGCACCCAACGGCTTCTGCGGCAGTCACCGCTTGCCCCCCCGCAGCCGACACCGTGGATGCTGCCATCTGCAGACAGTTCACCCCCCCCAGTCTCAGGTGGCACCAGTCACCCATGCCCTCTACTCAGGGTCAGATTGGTTGCCACATTTGGGGTCAGGAAGGAATTTTCCCCGTTGTCAGATTGATACAGACTGGGTGTTTTTCCCTTCTTCAGCAGGGGATGTGGCCCTTTTCACTGGATCCCTTAAGCATACTGTAACAATCCTTGCAAGAGCAGGACACTGACTGGTGTTGTCCCCCTGCTTTACCTGTGGCAGGTTAGAGTGTTATGCAGGGGTTGGGCAAAACATGGCCCATGGGCTAAATTCTGTACAGTCAATGGTGGCTCTCTTGGCTCCCCAACCTAGCTCAGGCACAGGGGGCAGCCTGGGTCATGGCATGTGTAGCCAGTCCCACCACCCCAGGGCACACAGGGGGGCAGGGGTGACATGGCAGCCAAACTTAACTTCCTGGCAGCCTCTGCAGTGGCGGGG
>NW_005841981.1:2503863-2508204 GCF_000455745.1 Alligator sinensis
CGCCTGCCAGTCTACCACACATTCAGTACCAGGGGCACCAGATGGGGTGGGCGGGTGGATAGGGTCTCCATGGAGACCCCACCTGCAGGCAGGGCATACAGGCAGATTGGATGGGGCTGTGAGTGGGCAGAGAATGGCATCTGGGAGCAGGATGGGCGGGCAGGGGCCAAGGCCAGGATCATGCAGCAGTGACAGTGCATGGCCAGGGTTCGGGGCAGAGCTGTGATCCACTCATTGAGCATCCCTGCCCATATGTACCCATCACAGGGACATATGGGGAGCAGACTGCGGCTCTGCCTCAGGCCCTGGTGCCATGCTGTTACTGCTCCATCATCCCAGCCCTGCCCACGCAGCCCACTCCCAGATGTTGCTCCTCACCCACCCGTGGCCCTACCCATCCACCTGGCTGAGTGTACCCTACCTGTGGGGGTCCGGGGTCCCTCTCCATGGAGACCCCACCTGCCTGCCTGCTCCATCTGGCAGCCCCGGTGGTAGGTATAGAAAGCATGGGCCCAGGGCCAGATAGGATCAGATGCGAACCCCCCCACCCCCGTACCTCCTGTTGATGCCCGGCCATATCAGCTCCCCTGCTCTGGCCTGCAACAACTCACTGAAACTCCTTAAGTGGCTCTCCAGCCCAAATAATTGCCCACCCCTGCTATTATGTCTTGCAGTTGTGTGACAGGGTTGCTTGTGTAGGTATAGTGATAGGTTAGACAAGGATTTGTATGGGATGGCTTGGGTAGGGATGATCTTGCCTCAGACAGGGAATTGGAGTAGATGACCTCCAGAGTCATGATTGTATGATTCTACATTTAGTTTGGCCTTGATAAAATAGTCACAGTGATTCTTATGCCATAATGGCAGTTTTGCAAATTGCCATCATAATTCTTACATGGGTAAATGCTCATTAAGAAGTTTCTTTCAGTTTCCTAGGTGAAACACAAAGATAAATTGGTACCTTGTGAGAGACTTATAGATTCACACCTGCATTTTGTGCATTTTGGTACAGTTACTGCCATTACTGTAATTACCCTATGCTTGATCCATGTTTGACTCGCACTGAGGGAAAAGAGAGTTCTGCAATGAACCAAAACCTGTGCAGTTATCTTTGTCTATCCCACAGCATTCTCATGCACTTTGTGTTCTTTGTCTCTGAACACAAAGAGACGAACTCTTCTTCTCTTTACTTTTGCCACCAAAATACTGAGCTGATGTGCTAAGCTGATTTAGGAGATGTTCCCCTCCTTCTGCTGACATGAAGGGATGCCATTTTCTCATAGTAATGGTAAGAAATCTGAGAACAATAGGCAAACACTTCTCGAACAAAAAGTGATTTAAGCAATGACAATTTAAAAAAAAAAACCCTCCAGTGGTCTCCATTTGAAATTGCAAATGTGCCACATTGTATTTTCACAAGAATTCGCTTGCAAAAAGAGTTTGCAAATGGTTTGCATTGGCATACTTTATGTAGATGCTTTAGGGAACAGATGGCATCATGGATTGGCAAATGTGAATTTATAATACCTACAACATTCGAGAGTATGTTGCCTGTAGCGAAAAAAGCAACAAACATGATAGGGAAGCTCTGCACTGTAAATCAGCGTGCCCACTGCACTTCAGCTCTAGTAAGATCTCATTTGTGAGTTGGGGCTCTTGAGTACCACATTGTCTGCCAACCATTTACACATGATTCTGTGTGCCTGTGCATACATATCCTTCGTAATTAATAGATGGCATGACACATGAGGGTCAGAAGGTTAAGAGATCAACTGACATTTAATCTAAACCTTTCTAACTTGTGACCTAAAATTGAATATGAATAATTTCAATTTTCTGTGCATATGTATAGATTCATCAGTGCCAATGGGTTGATATGGTATAGTTGGCTTGCCTAATATTTTTAGAAAGGATAAAAATGGCATATGTTCAAAACATGAATTATTGACTTTTTGTACCGTTTTGGCCATGTGCACTCTGTTGAATGTACATCAGCCCATATTAATTAGTATCAAAAACAGTAACTGCTTCTTATTTGGACACAAGTCAGAGTTTTGACAGTTCCCATAGAGACAAGGAGTTATTTAGAAAGCTAGAACTTTGAAAAAAGACAAAAGCAAATAAATAAGAAAGGGATTTGTTACAGTACTATGGAACTAGCATATTGAATTCAGAATATAATTATTATTGCGGTATATTCCTTAATTATTTAGGTGCTTGTAAAAATTGATTTTATGTAAACACAGCTTGTTCTAAAACAGTCAGGTCTTTGCAGTGAACATAAGTTGTTTAGAATTTATTGACCTGTCGTTCACATGTGTTACTTTACTAGCACTTAATGGTCTGTTTAGATAGTCTTGGTGTGTATGAACTCCCAGTGCGCTACTCCAAGCACCACACGTTGACAGGTAGCTGCCATGTAGATAAAATAAGGGGCCCTACTCCAAAGCATAAAGGGACACACAATCATTAGTTATTTTCTAATCTAAAGCAGGGATTTCCTCAGTAGCCAGAGGAAAAGAAAAGTGTTCTGTCTTTGCATTGTCTTTGTATCTTACTGAGCTCGACCCTAGGTACTGCACCAACACACAGGAAGGCCAAAAGCAAATAAACAGGAAATTCAAACATTGTGCAAATGGAATTGATTTGAGGGGTTTGCTCTTTGAACATATGATGTTGTTGGTATCCAAGGTCAGAATGTTTTTAGACTCAGCCACCAAAAGCCCTAAAAATATTGCTGAAAAACAGTGTAGGAGGTACTTCTGTGCTAAAGAGAAAATCCAGTAGTGTTTCACCTTACTGCATTCCTAAATGCTAAATATAGGTAATATTGCAAATACTGTCACACAGGTAAATGTGATGATGCATTGACCCCACTACTGTTGCTCAGTTTCTAGATTAACTTTGTTTTTTAACTATTCAGACTGTGTTTTGTTGGCATAAGAAAGGGGGTTTATGGTACACCCAACTAAGTGCCATTGACAGTCTTGTCTTTATATTGCTCTATCTTTACGTTTATGAAAGACTTCTCTCAAGTCTTATGTGGTTTTCAGTTTTTTTCTTGACGTGGCCTAAAGCGAAAATTGTGTAACTTGGGGGAAAAAGAATTAAAAAGCTAAATCCATGTTTGTGTTCCTAAATAAATGAATGGTGCAAGTTTCAGCAGTACAGCATGCCTGTACCTCTCATTGAAGTATGTGGGGACAGTGAATGCTTGGCACCTCTGAAAATGGTACCTAAAATATGGACTTATGTCCCTACCTGTTGCTGCCAAGTTTGGAAATGTTGGTTTAAATCCATATGACTATTTGATTGTGTCATTTCTCCAAGACATTATTGAAATGTTGTTGATTCTGGGAACTTAGTACTATACTAGACAAAAAAAAAATGACTCCAACAATCTATGTCTAATATATACATCTATATCTAAATTTTTCCATAGGGTTTTGAGATGAAAACCTGGGTAATACTATTTTTTTTACATAGTTATCCAGTTAGGTATCTTGTTTTCCTAAGCCAGGGGTGGGCAAAATATAGCCCACGGGCCAGATCTAGCCTGCAGAGTGACTTTGGTTGGCCCGTGATGGGTTCCTCGGTCCACTGTCTGGCTCCTGGCATGCCCCACTACCCTCTGGGCATGCAGAGGGACTGTGGCTGGACTACATTTCTAGGCAACCTAGGTGGTGGTGGCTCCTTCCAGCTGTCGCTGCCGCTGCCGCTGGCCCCAGCCACATAGTACTGGCAGGGACCCGCACTCCGAGCCCAGACCCCCCCCCGGCCGCGGGCCCCAGCCACATAGTACTGGCAGGCACCTGCACTCAGAGCCCAGACCCCAGCCTGCCTCATGCCTGCTCCGGACTTGTTTGCCCACACTGAACAGCAGCAGTGGCCAGACAGAAGATGCTGCTCAGTGCAGGAGAAAAGAGGCCTCTCCCTCTCGCCACTGCTGGGCCCTTCTTGCTGCAGCTGCCTGGAACCCATGCCTGGGCTGCCCTGCAGCTCTTCTTTACTGCCACCGCTGCCCTCCTAGGTGGCCCAGAGGTGGCGGTAGAGAGGAGCTGCAGGGCAGCCCTGGGCAGCTGCAGCAAGGAGGGTCTGGCAGCAGTGATGGGGAGGGGCTGCTTTTCCCCCATGCCAAGCAGCAGCTGCTGCCTGACCACTGTTCAGCATGGGCGGGTAGTCCGGAGCAAATGCAGGGTGGGCCAGGTTTGGGGCGATGCTCATGGGTTCCAGCTGGTCCGCTCTGGCTGGAGTAAGTCCAGAACAGGCACAGGGTGGGCCGGGATCAGGGCTGGGGCTGTGCTATTTTGGTGGGGAGGGGTGGGCTCTGGGCTGTTGCAT
>NW_005841981.1:2508222-2532918 GCF_000455745.1 Alligator sinensis
GGAGGGTGCTGACTGGCCTGCAGCAGCTTCTCAGAACTGCCGATGTAGCCTGCAGACCCAAATAACTGCCCACCCCTGTCCTAAGCTCAGAACAAATGAACAACACATAATAACATATACCTATTAGAATTGTATAAACACATGGTTTATCTCTCAGGTTTAAAATGAAACGATGACCTAGCTGTATCGCTAAAGATTTTCTAATATGTTAATATTCTATAGGTTTACCTTGGATCTGTGTGTCAGGAAGAGAATGAACCAAAATCCACACTGTCACCCTGGTGGTATTTCAGAGCAACTCCATGGTGTCCAGTGGATATACATACATCTGTGTAATATGGCCTGATGTCTGTAGTATGGGTAGGAAAAATCAGCATCAAGTGTCAGTTACCACAGCAATAAAAATGTTTATTCATCTACTTCTCAGGCTGCACTGAATTCCCTATAGACTACAAAATCTCAAGATCCCTGCCTCTTTTAGAAAAATCCATGGCTATTCAATCATCCAGTTCCCTGGAATTCACTTGGCTTTGTGGTGCATAGGGAGAGAAAACATAAGTGAATGAATGAATGAATACATAAATAAATAAATGCCCAAACAAGAACATTTTAGTCCACATAATTTTAAAATGCTCTATTTTTTTCTATTGGAATCGGGTCAAAATATTCCTGCTAAGTACATATGAAATTTTAAAAACTGGTATCTTAACCAAGCAGCTGCTCTTTCATCCACTGGTGATTTAATTGTGTATAGTTTTTTAGCAGCATCATAAATGTCACACAGAACCTGACTGATTGCAGGCCACAATAGCCAGTCAGTATCAAATTCATGGTGCCAGTGTAGAAAGCAGTAGACTGCATCATGCCCCTCTTTGCAAAATGATTTACACATGGACTTCAAGTGGTTGGTGGCAGAGTATTTGAAGTTTCTCACTATAAGTCCAGAGGTGATAGTGCAAGCCTCACCCAAAGGCAGCCTCAGTTGACCCATTGAAAATGAGTACCTGGTCATATTAGTTGGACAAAAGGAGTTGGATATGATATTAGCCATAATTAGACAGTCCTCTAATTTACAACACAATTGGTTCCTGAAAACTGCGTCTTAAGTCGAAACCTCGTAATTTGGAATCAATTTTCCCATAAGAACAATTTTATAAATGGGGGATTGGTTCCTGAACCAAGGCCTGATACCCTATTTTCATCATAAATAACCCAGAATTTTGTACTCAATCAATTATAGATGAGTAAAATAGCTACATTGATGTATTTGTATTATAAATAGCAATCGTATTGATTTGGAAGGACTTCTTTGAGGTAACTTTGCTTGACTTTTTGAAGGGCTCTTGGTTGGACTCTTTGAAAGGTTCTTGGCTGGAGTCTTCTCAGAAGTTTTGGCAGCAGGTTTTTCTGGAGTCTTGTCTGCTTTCTTAAAGTCCAAGGAAGTTTGGAGAGATGTTCTCTGTTGCTTGTAAATTTCTCTATAGCAGCTGTACATGTTGGATATGCCCCTATTCAGTGATGCACTGTGTTCAATGTTAGGGTCATGTTCCTCAAACAGGGACATGGCAGCTTCCAAATATCGAAATGCCTCAGCCAACACTTTTGGTGTCAAGACTTTATGAGGAGGAGTCTCTTCAACAGTGGGTGCTGTCCCAGCCGCCAGCGGAGGGTTCAGGATTGAGTGTGTGGTCAGGAGTAAAAGGCAAGAAATGTTTATTGACTTAACAAAAAAACCACGAGTATGTGTAGTAACAAAGCAGCAATGACAGACAATAACAATTCAAGCTGGCAACTTATCAGCAATCCCCTCTGATGCCTGATGTACAGCAAGTTCCTCTTCTATAAAGCTCAGCGAAGTCAGGCGTCCCCGATCTGCGCTGTCCGAGGGGTACTGGGAAGGACATGGTATTCAGTCCTCAGGCTCTTCGAGATCCACGGGCCCACTGAATCTAGATCAGCAGCTGATTTTAAATCAGTAGCTTCTCTCACAGCGCTGCATCTTCCTTCTAATGATTTCTGGATGTGCTAACCAATTTATAACTTCTGAGCTATGCTGATAATTTACAGCCATTCAGATTCTCCCACTACAAACTTTCCTTAGGACTGACCAATAGCAGTACAAGGCTTTGCATTCTTCTGATAAGGTTAATTTTGATTACGCCACAAGGCCTACTACTACTTCTACAAGACCTTGCTGAATTTACTAGGCCTCACTACATACAAGGCCTCATTAATCTTTGACTTTAATTAGGCTCTTGGCAGCAACATACAGCTTATAATATCTAAACAAACAACAAAAACACCTGGTCTAATCCTCACAGAGCACTCAGCAAGCACCTTTATCACACAGACATAATTTTCAGCTGTCACAGTTGCATCTTCTTCTTCCTCTGCCACTTTTTGCTGTTCCAATTCAATGAGGTCCTCAGTAGTTAATTCTTAAGAATGTGATGCCAGCAACTCATCAACATCCTCTGGTGCAATGTCTAAGTTGAGTTCTTTGCCCATTTTAATACCATTTTTGGTCACCTCTTCAACAGTGTCTGTAAAGCCTTGGAAGTCAGACACAAACTCAGGACACAATTTTCTCCAAACATCATTCAAATGTGATTGTTTGACTTCATTTCATGCCTCACCAGTGTTCTTAACTGCATGGTAAATGTTGAAGCCCTTCCAGAATTCCTTCAGAGTTGGTCCACCTTCCTTCTCAATTTCCCTGATGGCCTGGGCAAATGCGCGCCTAAGATAGTAGGCCTTGAAGGATGCAATTAGCCCCTGGTCCATGGGTTGCAACAATGAGGTGGTGTTGGGGGGCAGAAGCGCCACTTTGATGTCAGGATGCATGTCATCAAGGATGGTTAGATGACCAGGAGCATTGTTGAGGATTAACAATGCTTTAAATGCAAGATTGTTTTTGCTGCAATAATCCCTGACACTTGGCACAAAATGATCATTAAACCAGTCCTCACAAATGTTCTTATTGACCCATGCCTTAGAATTTGGTGTCCATATCGCTGGTAGAAATGCCTTGGGCTGGAGTGAGCTGGGAGTGAGCCTATCTTTAGCAGCTTTGTACCCTGGCATGGATTCCTCCTCTTGGCAATGCAGGTTCTTGACAGCATTTTTTCCAAAAGAGCCCAGTTTTGTCAACATTACAAAATTGCTGAGCATAATACCCACCCTCTTCAATGATTTCATCCAATGATTTCAGGAAAATCATGAGATGCCTCTTCATCAGCACTGGTAGCTTCACCCGATACCTTGATGTTATGCAAATTGGCCCTGATTTTAAAACACATAAACCACCCCCTACTTGCATTAAAAGGCTCAGCATTAGAACTGTCCCTCTGTTGTTTCTTTAGAGCATCATAGAGACTCCTAGCCTCTTCCTAAATTATGTTTAAACTCGCAGGAGCATGGTGCTGATTTTGATCCTCCAGCCAAACGATTAACAGTTTTTCAATGTGAGCAATAAGTCCAACACACTGCTTAGTTATCACAGTTGATTGCATAGGAGCCGAGCTCTTAACATGTTCCTGAATTCTTACCTTATCTTTGGATACCCCCACAAGTCATTCGGGGGATATCCAAAGCTCTATCGATTTCAGTTGGCGTCTCACTTTTTTTCAGACTTCTTAATTATTTCCATTTTTGTTTCCGTAGTAATTGCTGTATGGTTCTTAGAAACATCTCTTGCACCAGATTTATGCTTTTCTGCCATTATTATGGGCAAAGAAATACTACATTTTAAGAAAAAGTATGGAAACACAAAGATTTACCGTGTAAAAATGGCATCAGAACAGCAACTGAGCATCTTGAGTCAGAGATGGGCAGCACAGCAAACTTGTTTGCTGGCATTGCATCTGATCCAGCGTCATAAAGTCGAAACCAACATCAGAAAGTTGAAACAGGGTGTCAGTTTATAACCACCGTAAGTGATGTTTGTTGTAACTCGAACATGGAAAAGTTGAGGACTACCTGTAATCTTGTGTGCCATTGGCTGCATAAGCTGGGGTACCTTACCAGTGCTATGCTAGCAGGCAAGTAAGCTTGGGCAGATCCTCTCTTCTTTCTTCTGGCCTCACTGCTTATACCTAGTAACAGCAAGGTGAGTTAAGGAGGTTAAGAGCAGAGAGAAGTTAGCTGTGTTAGTCTGAAGTTAACTAGAAGGCAGGGTACATTTGCACCTACTTTGTTTAGTCTATAAAGTGCAAATCTACTCTGCCTTCTACTTAACGAGGATATTCCAGCCTAGGTTTTCAGCCTTCAGAACTGCTTAAACATAGTTATGCTTGAATGTATTTATGTTACTGTTCCTTTTTGCTAACAGTTAGCCTGATTTTAGGGGTGTTGAGCATTTGCAGCTCCTGATGAAGTTATCTGCAGCTAACCACAGGAACAGCAAGATTTCAGCACCTTTGAAAATAGGACTTAAGTGTGCAGATCTTGCTGATAGAAGTCCCTACTTATCAACAATTCAAGGGCTGATATCTGTGCTTACTTCAGCTTTTCTTTATACTGAATAGGAGGTAGCTGGGCAACAAATCCTTCTACAAAAGGATCAGATAATGATAATGGAATAATGTATTTAAGTTATTCAAAACATCAGCCCATCAGAGCAGGTCATTGAGTCTTCTTGTGCCTTGTATGGTATGAAAAACTTCATTGGTGATTAGCAAATAATAATACTTTGCAGAACTGTTCTTGTTAGACAATTTTCTTCCTAGCTATGTCTGCTTTCCCATCTTAACAGACAGCTCTAAAATTACTGTCTGCTGGTTTAAAATGCATAGGGAACCCATAAATTTGAACAGAATTCAGTTCTAAGAGTCAGACTTACAAGCAGAAGTGGTATAGTTTATATTTTTAAAGGGTTTTCTCTTTCTCAATACATACCAAGTTGTACAGGCTACAGATGTATTTGTGATTGGAAATATCGGGTCCGATTCCATTCTTTTCCACTAAGTGGCACACCAGAGAACTAGCAGCCCAAGGAATGAATGCACTTTAAGCCATACTTTGTATCCTCTTGTGCCCTTCTCTGTAGCCCCTGGCCTAATTTGGGCAGTCTTTGGGGCCTCTGTGAGCTGTAAGTGCTGCCACAAATCTCAGATCTCTGTGTAGTAAGGCCCTATTTTCTACCCATCCCTCCCAGCCTCGCCTAGTACACCCTTCTTATATCATAGCTGGTGGTAGGGTCCTCAGAAGACAACTCCACAGCCTCCTTTAAACCATCCCTGTCCCATGGAAGCTTTCTACTGAATAGATGTTGTGTTTTTTGGCCTTCTAGTCTGTTTTATTGAGTATAAATACTGGAGTGGGCATGAGGTTCACATCCTTAGTAACTAGCCCAGTCATCTTTACAGGTGCAGAAATCATTATACACATGCATTTCCTCTAGGTCTATAGTGCTGCGAGAGGTATAACTGCCAGGTAGTGAAAACATGCCTAAGCTAGCTTGAAACTAGGCAGTTCAGGTACCAAATGCTGTGTAGCTGTCGCAGTGTGGAGCTTAGTAAGGGCTAACTGGTAGTGCCTTTACCCTGTGTGGAAGGAGCATTTTGCTGCTGTGACTACAGTGCTACTAGCTACTTTGCAGCTAGCTTGGGGATGTCTGCATTAGCTGCACTTGCACTCCTGGCTGCAGTTTAGACAGAACCTGTGAACACAGAAAGGTGGAGTTTTTTATGCTTTCCATATCTTCTTCCATGTATTGAGAGCCATTTGTGGCTATTCTTAGACTCAGAGCACAACCGTTTAAGATGTATTTGTAGATAAAATTTTCTCTCGTCCACAAAGCCTTTCCATGAAGGAAATTCCTAATTCCACTGGCATGGTTCTGTTGGCAGCATTAAGTCTCCTAACAAGAAGGTGCCAGCTTCTGAAGCTGTTTCCCATGTGCCCATTGTTTTCTGGTTGCAGACTGATAACATGTTTCTCCACAATGCTGTTTTTAGGATTACAGAGAGTAATTGAGAGTAGTACACGATTAAGAGTAGTAATTGAGGATGAATTGCGGGACTTCCATTGTCACCCACACTTACAATCATCACCATATTACCCTGTGATATTAGGCACTTGAGCTGGGTTAAAGTAACAAAGAAGGACTGAGTTTCTTTTTTCATTTTTTTGAAGGGGCGGCAAAGAATATTATTTTCCATGAAGTTTCCTGATAAACTGAAGTGTATACTACTGCATAGTTTGGAGGATTATTAACAGTGAATACAGAGCTTTTCATCTGAAAGTCACCAGTTTGAAATTAGCTCAGAGCAGTAGTTACCAAAGTCATTACTATCTGTCGGCTGTTTGATCTGTGTAAAATGAATTGGTCTTTTTAGTCTGTTTTAGTCTGTTTTAGCAAACAGATGTTGTCACCATAAACCTGCATACATTCAAAGTGGTAACCTTTGTTAGAAGTCTCTGCAGAATATCTGAGGACAGAATCAATATGAAATCTCATCTCTGAAGGTGGTACCTTTGGGTTGCTCTGTGTTGGCTTGGGACATGGGAAAACCTGTACTGCCACTTCATGTGTTTGTTCTGTCTTTTCTATGGATGCACTAAGTTTTTCCATTTTCAGTCCTTTCAGTCATGGACACTGAATTCACGTTGTCATTGAAAGTGTATAATAGCATTTCTGGCTTACTTGGTATGATCGATCTCTAATGTCCCAAAATCATAATATTGGCACAAATAGTGAGATTTAATTAAATAAAAAATATTTGGGGGTTCTTTCTATTTGTCCCTTTGTTCTTCAGCCTTTAGGGTGCCACCAGTCTGATTATGATAACAAATTTTTCTGCTCAATCATGAGAGCCGGAAACTTGTTTTTAAAGTGAAAACTGAGATCCTTATAGAATCACCCGAGTACCAGAGATGGGACTGGAAGAAGAGTAAGCATTGTTATTCTCCAGACAAATTGGAGAAGGTTGGTTACATTAAGAATCTTCCCCCAGTATAATGTAATCTTTTATGCAAAAATAATGTTAACAAAATACCTCTTAAAGCAATAGCTACCCCAATTTGATTTCCCCACGGTACTGCCAATGTCTTCCCAGAACCAACAGTCAGCGCCCCAGTGTCCTGGGACAAAAAAATCATGTGAAATTGGATGCCATTTCATGAGAAGGCAGAGCCTGCCTTTCACTGCTGGACAGTGCTAATGCAGAGTACAAAAGCTGTCTCTGTATAATCGACAGTGCTAAAACACTTCAGAGGTTCAGCCATCAAGAATACTTGTGTAATGAGGGGGGAGTGCATCAGCTCGTAGTTCACATTTCTCTGCACCCTTGTTGTCTTGTAATAATAGAGCTGTAAGTGGCCACATTCTTTCTCCTTTGAGAACGTGGTTTGCTTTGTAAGGATTGGCACCATAACAGTGGGTGGGTTGATATACTGTACATTCGACACTGCAGACGCACAGTTGTTGCAGTCATGTAGACACCACTTAGCAAGGAGTAATTGTTGGAAATGGGTTGTCTCTTAAAACAAAATGTGGACTCTGCAAAGCACTACACAAGTGGCTACTGTGTTAGCACAAAATGGCAGGGATGTATAAAACAGTAGAGAGGGGAGATTTGGGTCCTACAAGCTTAAAAAAGCCAAAAGAAAACAAAAAAACACCTAATCTCACCCCCCTCAAAAAAAGAAGAGGGAGAATATGACTTTATAGCTATTGGTGTTGATTTGGAAACTGATAAAAGTTTATGAGATAGCCTTATAAAACTTCAGTGCCCAGAATGTGATTTAGCAAAATAAAAACTAGAGAACAGGGCAGTGCTGTTTTCACTGGAATCTAAAAGCAGAGCATATGTACAGAGGTTTTAACAAAGTTTTCCAGGACAGGCTTGTGAATAAGTGCACCCAATCCACAAATTCCACATAAGACTTCATACCTGCCTAAGCTTAGAGACTTTGGGACCCATGCTTTTTGATTCAGTAACCAATATAGAATATCTTGGAAAAATATAATATGGGTGTGGATTTATATCTTGACTTTTCCTTTCAAGCTCTATTAAGTGCAGAGCTAGGGCTGCGGAGAAGATCTTGCCTTTTTCTATTAACAGTGCCTCACATTAATTGAAATTCCAGGCTAGGTTTAGGTTTCTATGAAGGACACTGCACAATAATTTGCTCAGGATCCTAAGTGATCCCCTAATAAAGCCGTGTCCTCTCAATTTCTAATGTACAAGAGGCTTATTAATTGCATAAAATGCTCTGCTTTATCCGTTTACTCTCTATGGTTCTGTTGTCACTCTACCTGCTGTTTTCTGACTTGTCATCTTTTTTTCTCTTTCAGTTGGGTAGATGTTTGAAGTGGGTTTTGTAGGAATAAAATTACTCTCAGTTGTTTGCATAGCGGCTGTCAAAGCATGATATTTTAGTCTGTAGAAGTAAGCAAAAAAAAAATGTTCAGCCCATCACTTGCTATCTGTAGACTGCAGAGACTGGGAGGTTTTGCAGGTCCTCCCTCTCTTCATGAGCAATGATTAAAAGGAAAAATTCTGCCAAGAGCATAAGTACCTCTCAGTTATCGTCACCCTCAAGTCACTCACTAAAGCCATGTAATAGGTTTGCAAGAATGAACTTCAGAAGAAAGAAATAGCTTGGTATCTTTCAATACGACCTCAAAAGGAGGAAGATGTGGCTTAATTCCTTTTGGTGTTTACTACAAGCTCTCTCCCCATCTTTTCTTCTGGCTAGGAGAAAATGCATCCAAAAAAAAGAAAAAAAATCTTAACTGTTTTTCTTGTGGTATTGAAAACATAGTAAGACTGCTTAAGACAAAGAAGCCTTAGACCAATATTATATGTAAGACTGGATCACCTCTCGTTTTTTAAACAGCTACATAATGTGTGCACTTGATAGCTGCCAGTTGGATCATAGCAGGGGAGAAACCACACTGGTTTATTTGGTTTGTATATGAAATAACATTTTTCTTGCCTTGGAATACTTGATTGTCGTCACTCCCCCTTTGTGTTTTTGTTCTGCTTGGAAATAGTCTCTGTACTGTATATGCAGTTGCCAAGATGTGCACATAAACAATGTTCCATTATGGCCTGTTCTGTGTACCCCTTATTTCCACCATATACATTCAGCAGTAAACTTGTTTGAGAATGACAGACTCTTTTAGGCCCCTTTTTCAGTTAGTCCAGACTTTCTGCCATATGCTTACTGAGGTTCCACTTCTATTCATGTTTTTATTAGGTAGGAAAAAAAGTGTCCAGACTAACAAAGCAGCTTTTGTATTCTCTGTCAAAAAAATCTTCTCCTATGAAATGTTGATAGAAGTACCCAGAGCTGTTGTGGGGATGAAGAAGCTGAATAGTTTTGTCGTTAAAGCAGAGGAGAGGAAATCAGGAGACCCAGTGTGTTTTTTCATCTTTGTCACAAACTCCTTGTCTGATCTCAGGGCAAATCACATAACATTCTTGTGCCTTAATTTCCTGTGATCAAGAAAGGGTGCAAAATATCTAACTCTAATGGTTGTTCTGAAAGCTCCATTTATTAATATCTGTAAAAATGCTTTGAGACCTTTGGCTAGAAGACACTAGAGAAATGCAAAATACTGTTATTTAGTGTGGCATAAAATGAAAGTATGACTCTGAATATAAGCTGTTTAGTAAAACTACAGAACCACAGCAAAAGTTTTACAGTAGTATAAATCATGTTTAGTGACTGTGCACTTGAAAATGGTCAGATTAGATCTTTTTCACATTGATTTTGTATTCGGTTAATGATTCTAGTCCTGAGATCATAAAGCTATGTAAGATGTAAAAGATACGGGAAGATATCTTTAACCTCTAAATTTAAGCTATGTGTTGCTTTTGACATTGAAATAGTGCAAAGACCTGGTAATGTTTTCCAATATTTTAATTTTTGCTGATGTACAAAAATATTACAGAAGAGCTGATTCGTAATTATTGCACACAGTATTGCATACTTTTCTTCCTAATTAAAAAGCTTCTAAATTCTGAATAATCAATTTGTGAAGGCATATGGTCTTGACAAATTATACATTTAATTTCTAAAGATTTATTAGTAATTTGACCTGAAGCTAGTTAATTATGGTTATAGTACTAATGTAGTAATACTGGAGATTGATATAATGATATGTTTGCAAATTTATTTTGATATCTCTACTTTAATACAAGAACATTACAATACACTTACATTTTGTAGCCTTTTCTTCATTATGTTAGGAAGCATTAGTTTAATGAAGAATGTAAAGATTTGATAGGTACATGCTGACATTTATGTGAAATGATATTTTCAACATGCTATAAATAATACTCAGTCCTATAGTCCTTACCATTTTACAGGCCACTGTAGTGAATTCAGTGATGACTTTATCCAACTAAGAATGGTTTGAACCAAATTTTGTACCCATAGTAAAAACTGAAATTTGTTCTTGGTAATGAATATGCAGAGGAAAACCTTCCTGAAATATTGCTCTCTTTTTTAATACACTGAACTTCTATCAGCTAAGCAGATACTTCTAATTTGTTTCTGAGATTAAGAAAGCAGTTAATCTGTCCAGGGAGAGCCTTCTAGTTTTAATGCATGGAACTAAACATCAGTTTATTATAAATATAATTAGAAAATGCCTTGTTTTCCCAGTGCTTTATGGATCCTCAGGTGAACTGTGAGAAGTCTGTAGAGGAAAACAAAGGCACTTTTTAAAGTGTAGAAAAGATAGTTTATACAAACATGTATTCAAGTAATTCATTTTGTTTGAAGAATAAAACCTGAGTTTGCTTTTGACTGAAAAACAAGGAATAACACAAAATAAAATAGGGACAGGAAGGTGCAAGCTGACATAAATCCTGACATCAGTGAAATTATGCTAATATTTATGCCAATTGAGAATCTGGTCCATGTGCCACATAGAGTGTCTCCCTTCTGTATGGAAACAATACATTCCACATTGTATATGGCCAGATTCATCCCCAGTTTCTGCTGGCATAAAGAAGGAGAAAGGGTCATCACCATGCTATCAGAGTCTTTCATAATGAGAAACTATCAGCACAAAGAAGCTACATCTAAAAATCATCAGCAATAGCATTTCTATATATATGATGACAGTTTGATTTCTGAGTACTGTTTTTTCTCCATTGGAAGGCTTGGTAACTCCCCTTTGTAATGATAGCTTTTTTTTAAAACCTTAATGTCAACACAAGACGTAACCATAATCTGCTGTTGGGTTAGGACTGAATGCGTCCTGTTCTGCCTCTCCGGCCTGTAGTATTGCTCTCCCCAAGTATACAAAACTAATGTGAATGACTAAAAAATCATGAGGTTTTAAAAATAATGAACGCTTGGTTCATTATGTGTGCTTTATGGTTTCTCATTTGCAAGGGCATATGGTTTCAAACTTTTCTCTGTAAGCTTGAGGGCTAGAAAGTCTTTTTTATGGAATCTGAGATTTTTTTGCCTCATCACTTGATGTTGGCAGTTAGTGGGGGGGATTGACAATGACACCAATACACAGGAATGTCATGAGAGCTGGCAGCATTGAACCTGTGTGATTTTAGAAGGAAATCCCACCTTTTGAGGAAAGGGAAGAAATGTTTATAGATAGTTTTTAAGTGCTATTGACTTCAGTCAGCTCAGGGATTTAGAATCATAGATATTAAGGGCTGGAAAGGACCTTGAAAGATTAATTCAACCCCCCAGCTCTGGGCAGGAGTACCGCTGAGATCAAATGATCCCAGCAAGGTGTCTGTCCAGTCTCCTCTTGAAGGCTTTCAAGTTTGGGGACTGCACCACCTCCTTGGGAAGTCTATTCCAGATACTGGCAGTAATCCTGTTGGCGAGTGGGTGGAGTGGGAAGAGTACAGATGAAGTAGCCAAAGGTGCATTAAAATATAGTTCATGACATGGTTATGACCATGACAAATATATGGAGACAATATTTTATGAAAAAATACATTTTATATTTAACAGATGGCTAGCATTTGACCAGAGTCACTGAAGGTGGTTCCATTTTTTTATGCTCTAAAAGGGATGATTAACCTGTTGTAAAACAGATGGGTCTATCACTCTCTAAGGACACAATTTTGTTGTTTTAGACAAGTACTGCACATTTTCATAATTGTTCTGTATTAGGAGAAGAAAAGGGCATTGTGGGTCTTGCGGTCAATAAGACAACTAGGAAAGGGTTAGTCAGCTGTCAGAGGCTGCTGCACGCCAGTATCCTGCTGTGAGCATCAGCGACTTCACCAGTAAGAGTTGTTCTGACAATACACTACCTTTTATGCCATTGGCCATGTGTTGTCAGTTAGAGTTTTTCTGAACTGGAATAATACTTGAACTCTACTGCGGAGACTTAAATAATTTTATTTCAAATAAAAGAAAAAAAACCTAGTTTATGTTTCCTCTTGAAAAAGTGTTACATTTGATAATGGTGAGTGGCAAATAACAAATATGAGTGTTGGGTTTTTTCCAGCAGTGATACATATTTCTTACACTAAAAGCTAGAAAACTATTTTTTTAAATCTGAGACCTCAGAAACAACTTCTGTTGACATGGAATAAGAATAAAATAGGGCCTGATTCTATGTGGATCCTTATGCCATCTTTCGCAGCTGTGTGCACATTTTCCTAGCACTGTCACCTACATGCGCAGGTTTTGATGCTTGCAAATTTGCTTGTGCATAAACATGGTCCGAGGGTTTGAAAATCTGAACCATAAGTTCTTTTCCCCTCTCCTCTCAGATGTTGCAGTTCAAGCAACCACTATCCTGTTTCCTGTGTCCCAATCAGTCTCTCAGTTTAAATATTTTTCATCAAGTCTACTCTTAAGCTTGTGGGTTGGAGTATGTGGAGAACAGTTTTGAAAGTCAGGTGTGTTTTTCCAAAGCCTCTCAAGCTATAACAAAGCCTCCATGATAGAGCCAATGTATTTATATAAAATAAGTGGGGATTTTTTTCTGGAGGAGATCCATCTGGAGGCCTTTGAAGGCTGCTGATAAGATGAGAGAGAGGCTAAGCCTGGCCTGTAAAAACACCACTTTAGAAATCTCTTCTTCTACTGTTAGGTTCTGATAGGGGGGGAAAAAAGTGGAGTGGTATTTGTCAACGTGTCATTGAATTCTCAGTTTGTTTTACACTTCACTTAGATCTCCTCTCCTCATTCTTTCCAATGAAGTTTACTGTCTGCCTGTGCAACCAGCCAGCTGGGCTTAGGGGATTTTGGCCATGGTCCTGCCTCTTTAGCCTTCTCCAGCTCCCGTTGGATGCTCTGCGCTCCAGCATTGTACGGAAGGCCCTGCATTTTCATGCCCATGAATGCAAGTGCTGGAATTCTGTTTGGCTTCTTGTACTGTTTGAGCAAGAGGGAAAGGCTCCTTTTGCCCTCTATGTAAGGGGTAAGGCTGAATCTGGTTCTAAATTAACCTGTAGCAATTTAAAAAGAACTTGGGAGTTTTATATCCTAGTCACTTGAAGATGTCTTGGGGATGTTCAGCCACATCTCTGATTAGGAATTCTTTTTCTGGGGGTGACACCAAAGGCTGTGCAGAAGAGTTGAGCCAGAACCTCTGCAGATCAAAAGCTCCAACTTAAACCTCTGTGAAATCAAGAGGAAATGGCTTCTGCTGAACAGGGCTGATATTTCTGACTTCTTTGGACAAGCTCAGTCTGGGGTAATATCATGCAACGTTTGTCATTATTTCCTCTCCTGATTTCCTCTCCTCTGCAGCTGTCCAAAGGAAGCAGCTAGAAGTTGACAGACATAATGAAGAATAAAAATTGTCGTTATCCAGCTGGAGTAAAACCAGTTTGAAAAAACTTTTACACACAGTTTAGATTGAAAATGAAATACTAGGAACATAATCCATGCTAACTAGTAGTTTATGGATTAAATTGGAACTCCAACCTTACTTATTTAAAATATATTAAAGCCTGGTTTACACCTAAACCTTGTACTGATGCAACTATTTTGTTCAAGGTTATAATTTTTTTCTTACCCTAATAGTGAAACCATCATTTGCCCAAATGTAGATATAGTTAGCTCAGTGTAAAGGAATGGATACTAGTATAGTTATTGCCCTTCCCATATGGTGATAGCTTGTATGAAGCAACTTGAATTACACCACCATAGTTAAAAGTGATGCAGCTTTTTAGTGAGGTTAAGGCCTATTAATTTAGCTGAAATAGCCCCACTGCACTGGATACTGTGTTTTATGGTGTATATGTTATAGATATTTGCCAGGAGGTAGTGTGGGGTTGCCAGGTAACACTGCTGTACTTGCAGTTAAAAATCTTCCACATTGTTCCTTCATAAATACCTATTGAAAACACAGGGTGTGTCTACAAAGCAAAACAGAGGAATGTTTGTGGAATGTGTTAGCTTACCTGGGTTAATTTTGATGTAGCTGGCATGGATACCAGTAGCAGTAGAAATACAATGGCAGAAGCTTTAGCAAGAGCCAGCCACCAAAGTATGTACACAAGGTCCATCGTATCTTCTGGTTGTTAGAAAGCAAAGCAGCAGGATGGGGATTGGGGATTGAAATGACTGTTGTTACCTGGTAGCTTCATTTTGCATATTAATTTAGCTGTGTAGATATCCCTACATACGTAGCACTTTGTAGGGAGGTCTACACAGCTGTCTACACAGCTGCTGTTCATGTGCTTGTCATAGGTTTCTTGAATGGTGTAGCAGGGATGATTCTGTCTTGGGCAGGGGGTCGGTCTACATCAGTGGGGACCAACCTTTTTGGTGGGTGTGCTACATGTTAACCCTGCACCTCTCCTGAGTGCCATTTCAATCCCCATCCTGCTGCTTTGCTTTCTGCTTCCTACTTCGTGCTCCTTGCCCAGTCTCCTGCTCTGCTTTCTGCTCCCTTCCTGATCTGCTGCTCTGCTGCCTGCCCGCTTGCTTCCTGATCTGCTGCGTACCATACACGCAGAGTCTGCCTGTGCCACTTTTGGCATTCATGCCACAGGTTGGCCATTCCTGATCTAAACGATCCTGAGGACCCTTCCAGCCTTGCTTGTCTATGTTTCTCTGTGAACTAAGCAAGAACTTAATTGTCATAAATTAGCATATAAATCAGCATAGCTCTGCTTGTAGTTACTGCCTTAGTCTAGACTGACTGGTAATTTGGCCTATTACAATAGACTTTCACTTGTCAGGCCTTCACAAATTTGTTCCTAGTATTTAGCCCACACAGGGTTTATCTACATGTGATATTAGTGCAATGCAGTAAAGTCTGGTACAGTTTGTGCCAGAGTTTATTGCTTCTGGGCACCCCATTTACACATGCCCCTGGGACTGCAGCACATTGAGCCAGGTTGGAGCAGCCCCAGCTGGCGGGAAGTGCAGGGGGTCAGCCTGCCAGCCAGGGCTGCTCCCCATTGGTTCAACATGCTGCAGAGGAGCTGAGGCATGAGGGTGCTCCAGTGCAGGGCTAACCGGCAGGCAGCTCTCACACTAAAGCACCCTTGTGCCCCAGCCAGCCCCATCAGTGTTTATGTGTGTGTTGCAGCACATAAAATAATGCTGCTGTAGAATAGTGCTTGTTTTTACAAGTACTATTCCACAGCAGTACTGTTAGTTTCTTATGGCCTAATAGGGCCGAACGTGTAGATGCTGAGACTTTACTTCGGAGCTAAGAAGAGTGACTTGAAACCCTCTGGGATAGAATACAGGGAGAACATGGTGAAGAGGATATAACTGTAGGAGTCTATTACAGACCTCCTAACCAGGAGGAAAAGCTCAACCACAAATTCTCTAGGGAACAGAGGCAGCACGCTCTCGATGCATGGCTATCATGGGTGATTTCATTTGCCCTGACATCTCATGGGAGGAGCATTCAGCCAAATCTGATTAGTCGCGCAGCTTCCTCACCTGCACTGATGAGCTCTATCTGACTCAAGAAGTCCACGGGCTGACACAAGGTGAGGCACTGCTAGATCTGGTTCTGGTCAAAGGGGATGATCTAGTGAGCAACTTGAGGATTGAAGGGAAGGTCAGTGACAGTAATCACGAATTGATCACCTTCCTTATTCATTGCAAAGCTGGCAAATCAGTCAGCAATGCAGAAATCCTCAACTTTAGGAAAGCTGACTTTTACAAGCTTAGGAGGTTGGTTGTCGAGGCCCTGATGGATCTCAATCTGACAGGAAAGGGTGTCCAAGAAGAGTGGTCACTCCTTAAGGACGCAATCCTAAAAGCATAAGGGAAGTCCATTCCAGCCCGCAGAAAAGCTAGTAAAAGGGTTGAGAAACCCCTTGGCTAAATAGGGAACTCATGGACCTTCTCAATCTTAAAAGAAAAGCCTATAAGGGATGGAAGATGGGAAATACCTCTAAGGAGGATTATGCATCACTGGCCTACACCTGTATGGAGCAAACCAGAAAAGCTAGGGCCAATATCGAGCTCAGGCTGGGTACAGGAATCAAGGACAATGAAAAATCCTCCTTCAGATACATAGGAAGTCAAAATAAAAATAAGGGCAACTTTGGACCCCTCCTAAATCAAATGGGGCAACTGACAACCGACACCCAGAAAAAAGCTAATCTCTTCAGTGATTACTTTGCATCAGTTTTCCACCAGCCCAAGGGGGTCACCCTGCCTGAAAGGACACAGAATTATGCAGGTATGGGTGACCATATGCCTACATTTAGTGAAGACCTTGTGGGAGAACACCTTGAGAGACTGGATATCCATAGGTCAGCAGGCCCTGATGGAATGCACCCAGGAGTGCTAAAAGAGTTGACTGACATCATAGCTCAACCATTGGTGCAGCTATTTGAGAACTCATGGCATTCAGGAGAGGTTCCTGAAGACTGGAAGAGGGCCAATGTGGTGCCTATCTTTAAGAAGGGAAGGAAGGAAGATCCAGGGAACTACAGGCCAATCAGTTTGACCTCAACACCTGGTAAGATCTTGGAAAAAAATATCAAAGAATTAATCAACAACAGACTGACAAAGGCACCATTCAGAGAGACAGCCAACACGGCTTCGTTTCAGGTAGGTCATGCCTGACCAACCTTATCTTCTTCTATGACCAGGTGACACATCACCTGGACTGGGGGGCAGGGGGAGGTTAATGTAATTTACTTGGATTTCAAAAAAGCCTTTGACTTGGTCTCTCATGATGTCCTCATGGAAAAACTGGGGAACTGCGGCCTTGACAACCTTACAGTCCGATGGCTCAGGAACTGGCTCTGTGGTCAGACCCAGAGAGTGATTGTTGATGGAACTGAGTCAGCATGGCATATGGTGACCAGTGGCATCCCTCAGGGTTCAGTACTCAGACTGGTACTCTTTAATATATTCATTAACAACCTGGATTTGGGTGTCAGAAACAAACCGGTTAAGTTTGCGGATGACACCAAACTATGAGGAAGCGCTGCTACACTGGAGGATAGGCTGGGGATCCAGGCTGACCTGGATAGGATCACAAGGTAAGCAGATACAAACCTGATGACCTTCAACATAGGTGCTCTGCCTCAAGAAGAAAAACTCACATCATACCTATAGGCTTGGCAGTGCTGCACTCACTAGCACTATATCTGAAAGAGACTTGGGGGTCATGATTGACCACAAAATGAATATGAGTTACCTATGAGATGCTGCAGTCAGCAAAGCAAATAAAACTCTGTCTTGCATCTACCAGTGCATCTCAAACAAGACCCATGATGTCATTCTCCCACTTTATTTCGCCTTGGTGAGGCTGCAGCTGGAGTACTGCATCCAACTCTGGGCTCCACACTTTAAAAAGGACGTGGAGACTCTCAAGACAGTCCAGAGAAGAGCCACATGCATGATAAAAGGTCAAGAGAGTAGGCCATATGAGGGGAGGCAAGGGACTCTTCAGTTTGGAAAAGCATAGGCTGAGGGGCACTTGGTGCCAGCCTATAAGCATATCAGGGGTGTATGTCAGGACCTGGGAGAATGTCTTTTCACCAGGGCTCCCCTAGGGAAAACAAGGTCTAATGGTCACAGACTGTTGGAAGACCATTTTAGACTGGACATAAGGAAGAATTTCTTTACCATTTGAGTCTCCAGAGTCTGGAATAGACTCCCCCCTGAAGTGGTGCAAGCACCTAACTCTGGACACATTCAAGATGCATTTGGATGATTATCTTGCTGGGGTCCTCTGACCCCAGCTGACTTCCTACCCTTAGGCAGGGGACTGGACCAGATGATCTCATGAGGTCCCTTCCACCCCTAATGTCTATGAAATCTAATTAGTCAGCTCTGCAGTAAACATCTTATGTAGCCATGCCCAATGCCTTCTAAACTAACTTCTGAGTAAAAGGTGCAGGGCACCAGCACACGGGCTTATGTATCGCTTAAACATTCAAAATGAGCTTTATGCTCAGGGTATAGCCCAAGCACACTTCATAGAGAAGTAAGGCTGGAAGGGACCTCAAGAGATCACATAGTCCAACCTGCTTCTGCTTACATTTTATAGATCCCCTAATCCACATTCTCACTGGATTATATAATTCAGTATGTCAGAGCCATTGCCAGCCATGTCAGACCAGAGTTAAGGTTGCCTCTGGCTTTCCATTACGACTGTTTGTGTGGAATTTACAATCTAGCTGTAAAAATGTATTTATACAAATAATCTTGAAACATTAGTTTTTAGTTCATTTTTAATAAGTGATTTTCAATTTTTTTTTACAGGAAAATATTTAATAAATGCTGCATCTTGGATTCCTCAAATAACAAGTTTGGATCAAGGTAATCAGTGGGTGCATCTACATGTGCACTTTACTGCAGGATAGACTAATTAGCTCTGCAGTAAAGTGACACAGTCTACATGTGTGCCGGTATTAGGGCCCAGTAAACTAATTAACTCCGCCATAGGATAGTACTGTCGGCAGAGTACTTTCCTGCACTGAAACACACATGTAGATGGTGACCAAGGGTGTAAATTATGACCAGTCAGCCCAGCCAGCTGGGGACCTGCTGTGCCCTGGCTCAAATTGCTGCTGTACCAGACACACGTGTAGATGCTGTGTCCAGGAGCAATTTACTCCAGCACTAACTGCTCCAGACTTTATTGCTTTTCATTAATTTCACATGTAGATGCACCCTACATGTAGCTGTTTGTAGTTGACTTGGAATAGATCTTTTTCTTTTAGAGCCCTAAAAAATTCAGATTGCTTGTTTCGTCTCCTTGCTCTGTCCTGATGATACTGCAACCAATTCTAAAACTTGCTGGAGCCTAATATTTTTAAACTTTTGAGCATTCCTTGTCTAAAGCCAGAAAATCCCTCTCTGTCACTGAAGACAAGAATTAATCAAGATTCAAGAAGGGATTGATATTTTTATAGATATCAGGAATATCTAGAGTTACAATGAGCTAAATTTTGGAAGGGATAGCAAGCCTCCTGCTTCAGTGCTAAGCCAATCTCCATTAGAGATCAGAAAAAGAACTAACGTGCACTGTGGGGTCTTTCTAGCTAAGTCTCAAACATCTGGCATTGGTCACCATCAGAGGCCGGATGCCAGACTAGATGGCCCTGGGGTCTCATCCAATATGGCAATACCTGTGTTTCTAATGCTTAAGGCAGCAGGAAAGGGAAAATCAAATACCCAATTTAAGCAGTGTACACTGTAACCAGCCATTATGGTGTTGGATGCCTTTAACTGTGAATAGTAGAAGTGGTAGTAATATCCTCTAGGCTATACAATAATAGTTTTTCAAAGATATCTTTACAAATACATGCCTAATGGTAAAACAAGCAAACAAAAAGGCACGTGCAGTAACTGACCCCTCATAGGCTGGCTGCTGCTTCAAGAGCATTCTGTGGGGGTGACCCCCTCTCAAATGAAATTCTGTTATGTGCTGATAACCCCTTTGCCTACTGTTGTTGATGTATCTAGTGCATAACCCTAATGTTAGGATCTGATCCTTCAGACATTTCTCATGTTATGTGGAAACCCACATTAAAGTCTGCAAACTGGAACATAGCAACCCAAAATTGCCCCTTTGACTACTTGTTTTTCACATCTGTCCAAACTGTCTCTCTTGTGCCAGTCAGAATATTTATACTGTGTGTTCCTGTTGGTGGGTTCAGTACGGTATCATTCTAGTTCCATTCCTGTTATGTACTGAATATCCACTCTTTCAAGAGCTGTGCTCCAAATTCTCTGCCATTCTCCTGATCCAGTTATTTCCCCAACTCATCAATATCATTCTTATCTTTGAAATCTACAAAACATCTCATACTTTTAACAAGTAGGTACAATAAATTATATTGGGATTTAGGTAACCTGATTTTAAATCCCATATCACAGTTTTTTTAAGGAAGGAAAAGAAGGCAAGTAATATATCATACTAGCGTCCATTCTAAATAAAGAGGTAAAAATCAAAGCCTCTGCCTGTGAATGATGGGCAGTGATTTAACTGCCAGTGATTCTCCCAGCAACTGACACAAAGGAATCTCTGAGTCTCAGAGTTGAGGCAGCAAGCTCAGTGTCAGCACTTGCCTAGGGAATAGAAGAAAACATCACTTTGTCTCTGCTTTCGCTGCTTAAGCACACACATCACTCGCTAGTAACCATTTACTGTGCTGTCAAAATTGTTTCAAGAAAGATTTATATGTGATTAATGGTAAAATGTATATTACAAGGTGAACTTCCACCAACTTATTTTCTTTTAAAGATGTTTTGAGTGCATTCTTCATTTCCATGCTATAGATGTGCCTGTTGATCCTAGTAAAATAATAGCTTGCAGTGCATTCAACTTACTTTTGGAGCACTTTATCTGAATAGTGCATAAGGTAGCATTGGACTCTTTTCCTTTACCAGAAGTGACCGCACAAACATGCACAGAACATGATTCATGACATTTCTTTTGGAATTGTCCAGTGGGTAATTGCAGTACAGAAACCAGAGAAACAGATGTAGACCCTAAACCCTGGCTGTAAATTTTTGTTTTATGATTATAGGTTTCAAATGTGCTATGTCACACTGACAAATATACAGTAACACTGAAGGAAATAGATTTTTTACTTGAACTTTTGCTTTTTATTTCACTTGTGACTAAGAATATGTTTATTGTAAAGTTTCTGCCACCACAGGCTGAGAAAAAACAGATCAAAGTTGGGGTATGAAATCAGAAGTTTTTTTTGATGGTCTAATGAGAAGACTTTGCAGAGCTCTTTTCCACTTGAATGTGTAGAAGAATGTGATAAGAGTTTTAAAATGTGTGTCAATAACTGACGCTTCATTACATTTGAATTAACTGAGTTAGAAATATACATTGATGGGATAATACATTATTATAGTTAGGACCAGTCCTATAGAGTGTGTATGTCTGTGGGTGTTAATACTAATTTCTTGCAAAAATACGTTTTTGAATGTAGCTTTTTTGGTCTTATGTTTAAAAGAAAGAGAGCATACAACTTACAGAGAAGCAAGACCTTGGAAGAGATAACTAAACTAATTAACTCATTATAGAAATTAGAAGAAGTAGAATAGAAGTGAACTGTTAGATTATTTGAAGAATTTGTTAATTACACGTGGATTCAGTAATAACTGTAAGCATTATCACAACTATAATTCATAATAAAACATAATGAACAAGCTGGCTCATTTAGCTATAGTATGAAAAAGCTATCTTATTCAATTCATATGCAGTTAAGCATGATTTACTGACACACATTTTCAGAAGTTGCCAATGACTTATCTGCATTTAAAAGTACTGCAAATAGGCTTTAAATTAAATTGATTTGATAAGAACTGTTATAAAATAAACATAACAATATTTTTTGTGAACACTATTTTATCCCCTGTAATTCCTCAAGGTAATTTATATTTTTTCTTGGTTTAATCTTCCATGTACCCTAGAGCCCTGGACTGTAGAGTCCTGTTCCGTCCCAATTTGGGAACTGGCAGAAGATGCATTTTGTATAAATCTTTCTAGACACCTTAATCATGATGCATTTGACGTCCCTAACATTTATTGTAGTCTCATCTTAAGAAAGTACATTTTATTTAACTGGAAAATAGCATCTTTTAAAGAGTCTTTGTTGTCCAAGTCAAAAAAAAGAGAAAAGAGTAAAAGAATCTTTAGCAACATGATAAAATCAGGTTTCAGTCAAAGGTGTACCATTTCTTTTACTCCCACCTTTTAACAGTGAGACAAGTGCTTGATATGCTGAAATTTGTTTTAATGTACCTAAACAAACAGATCTCTTACTTGAGTAACCATGACTTGTATATACTTTTCACATGGCAATATAAGTGCCACTTAGAAACTTGGTTGGAGCAGTTTCAACATAGGGTAGGAGTGACAGACTAAAAGCCCTTGGATGCCAGTGTTAAATTCCAGCTCTATAGTTCTTCTACCAAGATGGGAGATGGAAGGAGATTGTGCCTACTGTGGAGGCAGATAAGTCTCTTCTTTCTGAGAGGCAAAAAACCTAAACCATTAAGAAAGCTTTTGTTTTTATCTCTTCAAAAGGATTTTGCTTCCAGATTACAATAGGCCTTTTTATTGGGTTGTTTGTTTTCAAGTATAGATATATCAATTTCAGGGGACAAAGGTTTTTTTTTTCTTAACTTCTTGAATCTTTGCAGAAAGTTTTGTTAATACAGTCTACAGGCATTGTCACCAAGCTTTTAATGCATCAAAGGATTTTCTGCAGAGAAAGAACATCACATCCATTAGGCAAGTTGGGCAGGTCCCAGAGTGAATCTCTTGTCAGTATTTCTTTCAGTTTTCCCATAAGAGCCTTTTCCATACACAGGATTCCCAGCTGCACCAGACTGACAATGACATTTACAAAAGTATCTGCTGTTTTGGGGTGCTTAACAAGCAGGGTCCAGTTTTCAGAAATGTTGACTCACCAACAAAATCAACTTAAAGAGGAAAAGAGTTTCTAAGACACAAAAGGAAGTAAAGTGCCCATCTCAATGGAAGTTAAACTCCTAGCTTCCTTTTGTGCCTGTGAAAATTTAACCCAGGAGCAAGACAAGCTGTAAATGCTCAGACCCAAAGTTGCTCAAGTCAGGCTTTAAAACTGAAGCTACTTTTGAAATAATTTTAATGGGAGGTA
This sequence comes from Alligator sinensis, assembly GCF_000455745.1. NCBI lineage: Eukaryota > Metazoa > Chordata > Crocodylia > Alligatoridae > Alligator > Alligator sinensis. The sequence continues at coordinate 2,531,253 of NW_005841981.1, forward strand.
GTGGGTAGGGTGGGCAGGAATGATTCAGAACATGGTAATGTATTTTATTTTCCCATTATTCACATACCTATAGGAATCCATGCAAGTAAAAATCAGATGGACTTCATACCCATAAGCAAGATTGTATAGAGAGCAGGTTATTTATATAAAACAGTGAGAGCAGCACCAAAACATCAATGAGATGGCTGTGCCTAGCACTTTTGTTAATGATGATCTAATCAGGTAAAGCAAGCTGAGGGGACCAGAGGTTTCTGGCCAGAGAGCTGGCAAGGCGCTGTGCCCAATGTACAACTTTAGGCTGTAAGAAAATGTTCTGTTTGCTTGAGAATTTAGGAGTAGGGGCTGTTTATCAGTGGCTGGCTGATCCTCATGATGTCTGAAGGAGAAACCGAGGATCCAAAAATAACAACAGAATAGAGAGGGACACATCCTGTCCTCCTCTGTCATCCCAAGATGATCCCACAGCAGCAATACTGAGGCAGAAGAAACTTATTTCCACATTGGACCTTCTTTTCACAATGTGCAAGGAGCAGGTGCGCGAAAGGATCTGCTACTTCCTGGACTTACTTTTGGTGCCCCATTAGATTGGTCTCCTCTGAGGGAGCAGGGGTCCTTGGATCTGTCAAAGCTGTGGTGGCCCCATAGTAGCCTGGGTGGGGGGTAGACTCCTGTCACTCCCCAGTGAGCAGAGCAGCACACAACTCAGAACCTAGGTTGTGCTTACTTGCCTGGGATTTGCACCATACTGAATATTCACCCTTCTGTATTTAAGTAGGGTTACCATACATCTGGGTTTTCCCAGACATGTCTTCTTTTTGGGTCCTTCCATCTCTGTCCAGGTGTTTTTTTAAAATATCAGCAAATGTCTGGGATTTTGCTTTGCCTCTGCTTTCCTTGTACTTTCTGGCTTGCCCCAGCAAGAAGCTGCTTGGGGCTGGAGGGAGCAGGGGAGGGGCATCATGTGTGTCTGCTTACAAGCCCCAGCAGGGGAAGGGCTAGGGGGTCCTTCAGGGGTCGAGTCAGGAGTGAGGGGCACCGGAAGGGCTGGCGGCGGGAGGGGAGGAGAAAGGGGATGTGGGTCAGGAGTGACCGGAAGGGCATCAGCAGAGGTGGGGGCAGGCTGAAGGTTGGGAGTAAGGGGCACCAACATGGTCTGGGGGGTGGGGTATTGTGGGTTGGGAGTGAGAGACAGCAGCGGGGCTAGGGGGCTGTGGTTTGGGGATGAGGAGCAGGGCCAGGGCATGGGCATATCACTGGCCCTCACAATCATATTACCCCTCCCACCAGGTATCCTCTTTTTTTAAACTAGAAATATGGTAACCTTAGTTTAAGCATCTCTGCCCCTCCCACATCCTGCCTCCACTCCTCTCCTCAAGTCACCAGGGTGCATTTCAGTGCAGATGTTGAGATTTGCTGAGACCTATATGTATCCACAGTCCTGGGTCACATTCTGCATCTCACAGAATCAGTCCCCCCATGTGGAAGCTTCTGTGTTCTGGTGATGAACAACCCCCTCCCTCCGGATCTCTGCATGTCTTTTAGTAGCACAGAGCACCCTGCAGAATTGAACTCATGGTGAATTAGGTGCAAAGTTTCTTTACACTGAAGTTTGGAGAGGTGGTGGAGGTTGTGGGGGAGGGTGTTGTTCGGTGTACAAAGCACTCTT
>NW_005841981.1:2532949-2545308 GCF_000455745.1 Alligator sinensis
CCTAGCTATGGGCCCATGAGGATTCTTAATGTAACACTTGTTTGGGCTGGTTTAGAGATGCGTGTTCCTGCTCTGAGCATGGGGTGGGACTAGATGACCTCCTGAGATCCCTCCCAGCCTTATTTTTCTATGATGGATGTTCTATCTCCAGCCTGGCAGGGATTCCCTATTACTTATACCAGCCAAACAATTAACCTGGGATTAAACAGAGCTGCATTTTTTGTGTGTGATGGTTCTCAGTACTTATCATCTGCCCAAGCTGAGAAGTTGCAGGGAAGTTGCTATCTATCAGCAGCTGTGTCATGGTGCTGTAGTGAATAGGATCCCCAGGGGGAGGGAGGGGGGCAGAAGATTTTGGAAATCAAATAGAAAATTTAAAATAATCCACATACCTATAAAAAGCTGATGCACACGAAAAAGGGGTGCTGTGCACACATCACCCAGAAGCAGCCTTTGTGCCATGTCATCTCTGCCTTTGCTTTTATTTAATCTTACTTATTTAAAGGTAAATAAAAAAAATCCAAGGACTACAGCTAGTAGTTGCCTGCTTCTCTGCCTGTCTGCTTTTGCAGGGCTGCTGGGAGTTTTTAAGCTGTGTGAGAATCCTGGGAGTTGGTGATGTCAGACTGGTTGGGTCATTTGAAGGTTAGCAGCCTGGGAAGGGTTCATAGAAAGTTCACTCGCATATATTAGGCAATTCAATCTTTCATTCTGTGTGACACAAGTAGTAGGAAGTGAGCTGTTCAGAGGCAGAAGGATCTATTCATTCCTGAGGGGGATCCTGAGTTCCTATCAAAGCAGTTTCATTCCTGGGACTTGGGTGAAATGTGTGAGGTGCAAAAGATTGTATATTCGGCAGCAGCCTAAGATGCAGGACTGATTCTGAAGGATTTCTGCAAAAAAATGACTGGAACTGAAACTTGGAGGGCGGCTTGGTTCCCCCTGTCTTGCTGGATTGGCTGAGCAGCCTGGAAAATGGTAAATGATCATTTGGATCAATTACAGGCTTTTAGCTGTGTTGTCTGTCATAATTCATGATTCTGGTCTGGGAAAAAGACCAACAGCCTACGTGCCAAAAAAGGGGCAGAGTTTGATGGAGTTGGGTGTACTTTTATATGCCATTTTCCTCCACACTTAGAGAAAAGCACTTTTGCAGGCATTCTGTAGAGGGGGAATCATGTTTGACTGTATGGATGTGCTAGCAGTGAGTCCTGGTCAAATGCTGGATTTCTACACTGCGAGTCCGTCTTCCTGCATGCTCCAGGAGAAGGCTCTGAAAGCATGCTTCAGTGGATTGGCACAAACAGAGTGGCAACACCGGCACAGTGCTCAATGTAGGTCCCATTCTTATTTTTTCTAGTTCAAAAATATCTATATAGATATCTATATTTGCATGTATTACAATCCTTTTGATTAGGTTCAGTGGGAAAAGGGGGGCTTTTGGTATGTGAAATGTGGCTGTGCAAGCATTTTTTGGGGGGAAGGAGGTTGTGCTTTTCCCTTTTTACGCAGTGTATCAGCGCTTAAAACAGTTTTGCAGTTAAGCAGAAACACTCATAATTATAAGAGAGTAAAGCACTTTTTAAACTCTAACCACTGAAGAAGAAATTTGCATAATATCTCTGCTGTAGTTTTTTTTTTTCCTGTGCCTCCCTTAATTGAATTTCCCATCACATCTGATAATCCAGTTGCATATTTTTCTCATGTGCATTTCAGCTGTGCAGCCATGCAATTAAAATGCCATTTCGTACAGTTCTTATAAAGACTTTAAACTGTATGATGTTGGTGCTGATCTCAGAATCAGGCAGTAGTTTTAGGCTTCTCTTAATGTTTCCCTCCCAAAGAAAAGGCAATATTTCTTTGTACTGACCTTTCTGCCACCTGTCTTCTTTACTTTGTTTCTATAAGAGTTGCTGTTTTGCTAGAAAACTACTAACTGTGAACACCCCTTGTGTTTAACCATCAATTATTTCCATACCTTCAGGTTTAGTCAAAGTCTCAGACTAGCAGGAGAGGAAGCAGAGTTACTGGTAATGTAGTTTAAAAAATGTGCTATTCTGTTATCTGATCTTGACATGGTTCTTAGGAACGTAGACGGTAAACAGTGGCAGTGTTTTAACACCATAGTTTCAAGTTTGAGAAATGACAAGAAGTACCAGAAAGCATCACCTTATACTGTGCATAAAAGAGCTAGCAGGATGCTCCACTGCTCTGATGTTGATTTAGATAAATTACTTAGCTATCTATCAAAATGTTTTTAGCACACTCTTTGACACTTCAGTGCAGCATTAGCTGTACAATGATTGAAATTTCTGTTTTTCAAAGAGGTCAGAGTTACATAAGAATAAATGTAGCTTTCCTATTGGTATGGTTTATCCAAAGAGAAAAAAAAACCTGCCCCTGTGTCTGGTGAATTATTTTCTTTATCACTCTCACTGAAACTTTTTCATCAGACTACTGCATCAGGGTGAGTAAACCAATAAGAATAGCATTGTAAAAGCCAGTGACTACTGCCTTACAACATTATAAATATTTAATATCTTTGCATTTAAGAGAATTTGACTGGAAAAAAAATCAACGTTGTAGATTTTTCCCTGGTCATTTTCAAAATATTTCTATATTTGAGATGCTAAGATGTGAAAGAAAACCTGTCCCTTTTAGGCAATACTGTTTATTATGAAAATAGTTTAGCAACGAAACTTGAGGTGTTACAATGAAAATATGTTTTCTTTTTACTATGATTAAAACTTTAACATGAGTTTAACTATATGGTACTTAAAAGGGGCTTTTCATCTAAGCAACTTTCCTTCATTAGTATACAAATTCCATAATATAATAACTTGCACAGGAAAAATAGTTTAGTCAGTTTCTGATCCTTTTTAAATATAGGATTTTTTAGGTGAAACTTTGCTTGTATGCACTTTCCCATGCTTTGTTGCTAACTAGAAACATGCTTCTTAAAAAATGAAAAATGTTGTGCTTGTTCTTGGACAAGTTAAACATAGGATTACCCTTATCAGAATGGAACTAGTGGTAAATATGTCATTTGCCTAGGGCCTGAGATAAGAGACAAGTGTTGATAACAGTAAAGTTGAACTAATCGAAAAAACTCATATTAACAAGAGTAAATAAAGAAATACGGAAAAGTGCCTTCAGGAATTCAGTCTTGTAATTTTGTAGGTAATACAATTAAACTTTACTGCAGGGCAACTTAAAATCAGGCTGAACCTGAATTATAATTTGATTGGCTGTAATTCAAACTGTGAATATTAACAACATATAGAGTAAAGCCGTTTACTTTTTTACTTTCTAAATAGTTTTCAGTTTATTTTATGTAGCTAACTCATTTTTTTCAATTTTGAAAAAATGAGTAAGCACTGTAACCGTGTGTCTGCGTAAATGGAACACAGTTTAAAATAATGAAATTTTATTGGCATATTAATCACTTTATCTCATACCTCATGTAGGTGGTGACAAAGAACAGATTTTTGTTACACAGGGCAGAATAACTTAAAATTTGCTCCAGTGCCATAAATAACAGTGTTTAATTTTAACCACAGGTATTTCCCAGTTCACTTTCCTATTTAGACCTCTGTGGTTTAGTGTACAGTAATCATAGCTAAGATTCAAAAGTCTTAGGCACTTGGTAGGTAGTGGGTCTCGAGGTGAGGGGGCTGTGTGTGGGTTTGTTTTGTTTAAATTTGTTTTAGCTCAGCCACATAAATGATACACCTGCAGCAATTGATTTAGGCTTTGCACATTCTTCTCTGATAGAGATGGGGAGTCTGGAATAACAATTAAATTGATGTTAAGGGAATACTGCATGCATACTGGAGACTCAGAGCAGCCCAATAACAATCCTGAACAGCATCAATGCTTCTACTAAGATTCTGGTATAATGGATCATTGCTGCACTGAATTCAGAATACTGTCTCCAACTTCAGCCCATCAATCCCATTCCAGTTCATTGTGCAAAATGCAATCCTGTGATTTTATGAATTTTCCTAGACTATGGAGACTATGCAAGCTGAAATGGAAGGTAGGATACAGTTCAAATGTAACTGCACTTTATGCATTTCTGATTCAGTTAGTCTATAAGGTGCATCTCTACCCTGCCTTCTGCCTGAATTCAGACTAACATGGCTAACTACATCTCTTTTATTTTTCCCTTCGGTCTCTCACAACTGGGCGGATTTGTAGCCCAGTCTTGAACTTTACATTATGTGATATAAACTGTGTGCGCATACATGTACATGTATTTCATGTGGAATTAATTACTGTTATGGATGTTAATACTGCTATTAAAGAGAAGAAATAGTTCACTTACGAAAGAAGTAATGGACTCAAAGAACAGGACTAAAACGGACTGACGTTTTAAATGCAACTTGTAAACACTATTAACTCTTGCGTAATTTGGTTCAGTAGATTTGAAAAAAAGGAGGCTGAAATTAAGATAACAAGGATACCTGATTTATATTTTTAAACAGGATATAATTTCTTCTTCCTTGTTGCATAGCTGCTACCTCCTAAAAATGAATAGGGATTGAGTAATGTCCATTGCAATGTAAGTCAGGATACAAGAGAAAGCCAGATGTGAGGAATAATAGATTTACTTCTGTCCTAGAAATTCCTTTATAAATGTGTGCGTATAATTTCTTTAACAGGAATCCTAAATAAGGTAGCCCACAAACTGGAATAATTTGAATATTCATGTAAGGCAGGGTTTCAGGAAGTAACATCCCTTTGAAAAATATAGCATATTTTTCACCATTTACAAAAATAAATTTGATATAGCTCAAAGGTATGAGTGTCCTTGAAATCAGTATATACAGTTGGTGTAAGCCAAGTAGTATATAGTCCTTAATCAAGGAAAAGTCCAAATGGGCTTTGGTGGGAGATTTGGCTGGATAAGACCTGGTGAATGACAGCCTTTGGAAATCTTATTAAAAACAAAACCCAGAAGGCTGAATTTTGCTTCTAAATTCTAGGTTTCTTTTAACGTGTAGACTGAGGAAGTTCTTGTTCTCTGGAGGCTCTGGGAGTCCTAGAAAACATCTGTGTCCAACCAAAAACTGTGCTCTATTTTCTTTCATTTTTCTGAATTGATAAACAAACATTTTGAAGTGCAGGACTTGAAATCTGCATTCCAGAGTATCAAATGGCTGCAGGTGTGTTTGGTAATCACATGTTCGTGTCACGGAAGGCAAGATCTATTCAAAACAAGTTATTTTCTTTCAAGTTTGTTATAAATTGTACTGCTAGATGATTAGGAAGGAGTTGTTGAAAGTTGCATACTTTACTTAAAATATCTGTGCTTGATCTCCTGAAGTGTAGCCAATAAAAAAGACAGCCAGTGAAAACACAGTAAAATGTACTGAAATCTGTCATGGCTTTCTGCGACTATCACTATTTGGGTCAAAATAAATTTCTTCTGAGGCTCTGCATTATGCTGCCTTCTTTGCCTTCTCTTTAAAAGGCATGACATGAGTATTTTTTTAACAAATGAATTGAAACTAGAGAGCTAATTCTGTATTTTAGTGTCTGATGCATTCAGTCCGGGGCCTGCAAACCATAATGGAAGCACACCACTGTTAGACCCTCTTGCAGGTGCAAAGTATCAGAGGCACCAATTGCTAGTGCTAATGTAAAACAGGTTTGCAATTGAAGTGATGGCCATTACGCAGAAAGGACCTGTGTGGCAGAGCTGAATCTCTACCTAGAAGACTATATTTATATTGAAGTTAGGAGGACGGGGGGAAACTCCCTTTTAGACATTAAAGTTAGTCATCCTTACGTTTACTGACATCCCCACTTACCTCTTTGTGAGTACACTTTACAGAAACCATGTTCCTTACCCATGTATGTCTTTCCTGCACTCCTACCCTCTAGCCAATCACAGCTAAGGGGCTTTACACTTGGTTAAGCCAGTAATGAAATGCACCAGGCTGCAAATTACACTTCCATCTCACTTACATGCCCCAAGTGCCTATTTTGTTCACCTAAATTATACACCACCCTTTCACAGATGATGAATTGAGCCTACATTATACAGTAGGATTTTAGATCTTCTAAAAGGAATGCTTGCAGGATAATGATGGGTAGGCCTGGCTCAGTGGCTGCGTATTCTGAAACACTGTGCTGTATAATGTTTCTCTGCCTTGTGCTCTCATTGCTGTTAGACTCAGTCCTCTTGAAAACTCAAAGAATAGAACTGTGATGAGTTTCTGAATCCATTTCCTTGACCTCAGACATCTCTTTCTCTTTCCCAATTCCTGTCTGGAAAGAGGAAATCAGGAATTGGCCTCAGCAACAGAACGCTAAATTCAGGCTGCAATGATCAGGGTGACAATTAATTGTGATTTCAAAGGGTTCTCCACTAGCTGTTGTGTAGAGCCCAATGAGGACAGATATCAGTTTATGCATAAAATGGCTAAGAAACTTTAGGAAATAGGTTTTACCCTTTAGAAACCGAAGGCCCTGGCAGCAGTTGAAAAGGAGGGTGGAGCTGTACTTTTCCCCTTCCTGTACTTGAATATTTTTAATTATCCAAACTTTCTGGGACAGAGCAGGGCTGCCTTGTAACAAAGCCTACATAACACAGATGTCTGAACAGGCCTGCTGTCCCATGAAGGCCCCTGTACTGTGAAATCTTCATGCTGAAATTTTAATTCTGTAGAAAGATCAGTAAATCCGTAATATATATTTTAAAAAAAAGCCCAGAAAATCCCCCACTACTCCCAGTTTTATATCACTGTGTAACTGAGAAATCAGTTGCCCTCCTACCCTGTATTGAAGTCCATCCCTTCTGGGAAACAAATGGTACAGCCCTTCCTGCCAGGATATACTACCAAAGGTGTAAGCCTGGGAACCACAACACTATGACTGAGTTTTGCCCTGTGCTCATGAACATAGGCTAGGGACAGACATTCAAAAAGCCTGAGTCTGAATTGATTCAATATTTTCAGGTTAGCCTAACCTGCCTGGATTGAACTGATTTGCAAGTGAATAGACATTCACTGTCAATTCTGGAAACTCAGGCAGACGCTGAGTTCAGGCTAGAAGCTGGGGGGCGCTAGAGCAGCCCTCTCTTCTCTTCTGCAGTGGCCAAGAAAAGCCAAGCTGAGGTGGGGAGAGTGTGGCTAAGCTCTTCCCTAGACAGACAGTTCTGCCTCTGGGCAGCGCTCCCTGCCAGCTGAGGCCGGAGCTGCTGCCCAGCGCCTGGACATGAGCTGATCACACAGGAGCCAGCCCTCAGCCTCCTCCTAATGGCCCCTGAAGCTCAGCCTCTGGCTGACCACTGTGCTACATGCTCCCGCAGCCCAGCCTGGCTAGGCCCCGCATGGCCGAGAGCCGATCTGCCGCAGCCTGCAAGGACGTGTCCTGGAAGCGCTGAGCCCCACCTGGCCCCAGAGCCAGCCCAGCCCAGCACTGCTGGCAGCAGGGAAGTGGCCTGCCTGGCTTCTGCCGCAGCCTGCCCAGCTCTGATCCTGCAGTGATGCCCAGGGAGCTCCAGGGGAAGGAGGCGGGAGGCAGATCCAGTTACAGCCACAGGAATGTGCTCGTCTTTGGCTCCCGGCTCAGGCAGGGTGGGGTGGGCGGTCATCTCCCAGCCCAGCACCACTCCTCCCTGGGCCTGGCCCTAGTCCCCACTTGCTGTCTTCTCCCAGCCCCAGCTCAGCTCCAGCCTCAGCATCATAGGAGATGGGAGCTGAAAGGGATGTCAGGGGCGGCTAGTGCAATCCCAGCTCCAAGCAGGGCCGCCCCCAGCTCCAGTGTCCTGGGCAAGGCTCTGTGTGGGTGGGCCCCGGAGCTCTGCAAGGATACAGCTCCCAGCTTGGCACATCGCTGCCTTCCCAGGGAATATGAGTCTCTTTATGTCAGGCCGCAGCCTTCCCAGTCGTAGCCTGATGTATTTGTCTTGTGGCTCCCTGCCAGGGTAGGGCTCTCTTCCACTTTCAGGGCTTGACTGCAAGACCAAGCAGCAAAAGGAACGTTCCCCAGCTGGGGCTGCACAGGGAACAGGGCTCACCTATGCCCTGGCACCAGAGGCTCAGCCAGCCTTGGGGTCACAGCTCCCAGTAACCCCCAAGGTCTTCCAGTAGCCCTGGCCCCTAACCCACTGCCTTCTCCTGCACCAGCATGCCCCGCTCTCCACACCCGCCAGTAGCCAAGCCTCCCCTCCCCCCCGCCTCCTGGCCCCAGCTGCCCAGAGTGTCAGGCAGCCACCAGCCGCTCTCTGGGACTCAGTGGTCCTGTCTTGGCCCTTGCAGCCACCTGCCCCAAGCTGCCCGGGTTGCCTCCCACCATTCACCGGAGCTCCCGTCCCGTCCCACCCCTTCCTTCACAGCTTCGTTGTCATCTCTTTTCTGTCCCATGCCAGGGGGAGGGGGAATTAAACCCCCTGCCCCCTTTCCCTCAGACTACTGCATCTGGCCACGTCCCCTGCTCCTGGATCAGCGAGGGAGGGTGGGAAGCCTGGCAAAGGCTGCTGTGCCCCTTGGCAGGCAGACCCAGCTGCACTCCTGAGCAGGGTTTCCCACCCCACCCCCTTCTCAGCTAGTGGGAACAGTGATAGCACTCTGGCTAGGGAGAAGAGTGGTGGAGCCAATCTTGTTGCACTGGAGTAGACAGCCCAGCCCAAGGTTGCAAAGCATGCTGGGATGCTGGGGGACTGTGATTTAACTTAAATCAGGAATGGGCCTGGGACAGAAGTTCCATAAACTGGTTTGACCCAAATCAGTTAAGTCTGATACTACATTCAGCCAGGTTTATCTTGAACCAGTTTGGGCCATTTTGAAACTGGTTTATGTGCACTGAACTTATATTCTGTTATAGCTTTAAACCAGTTTCTGATCACTTAAACTGATTTATATATAACTTCTGTCCCTAGCCATAATGTCCACATCCATGCAATGTGACCCATACTGCTACTTGCCAGTGTCCAGATCCTCATAAACTAAATGGAGCAATGAAAATGCAAGGTAAAAAATGCTTATAACTATTCCAAAATAGCAGAATAATAACTCCTGCTGTAGGCACCAATGTAGGTGGGCACAATCGAATGACTGATAGGCAAGGACAGACAAGGGACTTTCCTTTGGTGGCTGCCCTGTCAGGACAAAAGTAGTTAGCCATGTTAGCCTGAAGTCCAGTAGAAGTCAGGGCACACTTGCACTTTATAGACTTACTAAATTTGTACCTTATAGACTTGTATAGCATGAGCTTTCAGGAGCCTGAGCTCACTTCATGAGATGCTGGGAGGAAGTGACAGGACAGGTGCTGTGTTAGAAGCATTGTTCCCAACAGCCAGTCATATAACCTAGAAAGGAACCATAACTGGGTAATGGTATACATTTGAATAAGGGCAGTTCAGTGTTGTCTGGGGGTGTTGTGACACCATCTTGAGGTCTGGGATTGCTAATCTGACCCTTTTCCTGAAATTCAGCACAGGCTGTGATGCCTAATGTCACTTGCAAAGAAGCAAGTTAGAATGCAAGAGGAGGAATGTTCCTAGAGGAAAAAAATTCCCATGTTGGAGGCATTAAAAATGTTATTTAGTACAAGAAGAAAGAGCAAAGAAGTACAGTGAGGCCATCTAAAAACAGAAAACTGAAAGTAACTTTACATTCTGCCCCTGGCAGTTTTTTGTGGATTTACAGTCACATTTTTCTGTCTCTCTAAATCATTTTCCTCTCACACTTGAAGCAGAAAAAACGCAGGCCAAGAGTAAAGGATGCTACTTACCAAGTTTCATAGTCTGCCCCTTCAAGACTTCAAGGAGTATCCCTTATATCAGGAGCAGTTTAAAATCTTCTTCAGATGAAGTGGCAGTTGGAAGGCAAATCCTGCAGCTGACTACAGATAGAGAGAAGGCATTATCAAATGCATTAAATAGCCTAGTAAAGAAGTTACTAATTATTTTTCTGTGCATTCTTGCAGTCATAGCAATCTTTGCTTTCACTTGCCACTGTAGTTAGTAAAACATTTTTAGCTGGAACTGAGAGTTCTATAGTGCCTCTTCAAAAACAGCTTAAGTACTGTTTATGCTTTTATTTTACCTGGCTTGACATTAAGGCTTTTAAAAGTGGTAGCCTAACGTTAGTCCTCTGAGTCTGTATTTTGCACCTTCAGTGGCCTGGTTTTCAAAATTGGAGAGCATCCAGTTATTCCCTTAGTACTTCTGAAACAAGACACTTTATTAGATGCCTAAATATGGATTTAGAAACTTAATTTTAACATTAGGATCCATTTTTTTTTTTTTAAATCTTGGGTAATCTTTCTAAAGCACACTAAAAAACAAGCCAACCACATGATTCATCTACCTAAGAAATGCAGCCATCTGGGGCAAAGTAGGGTATCCATTTAACAACTCACAGCAACAATACACAGTCCTTAAAAAAAACTAAGACTTGCTTGTTCAAAAAAGTGCAAATCTTAATATCCAAATGGTGCACCCATGAAGTTTCTCTAATTGATTAATTTCTCACTTCCTTGCATTTATCCTTTCATCGGTGACTACATCTGAGGGGATTGCAAGTGTTCCATTATGGCCCACAGTTTAATACAGAACGTATTATCAGAACGCATTCTTCCCTGCTGTTCACACCTGGAACTTATCACATCTGTAGTCATCTTTATGATGGCTGCAGCCATTGCTTAATTTGAAAAAGTAGTTTTTAGGAAAGTATGTAATGCATGTTGAGCTTCCTCTATTGTATTTCAGCTATTAGAAATAAGAGTGAAAAGGTATCATGTGAGCAACCAGCTCAGCACAGATCACCAGCATGGGTTCCATGGACTCCCAGGATGTAAACCTCTGCTTCGCATGACAATTGGGCAAGGGTATCATGTGGTTTAAGAACACATGCCCACAAAGTTAATTTCTTTGCCTTTTTAGTCAGGAGTTAGGGAAAAGATCCATTATTACTAACTCTACCTTATCTTAACAGTCTGATTTAAGTTTTATAGCATCTGAAAATATTTTTGTCAAAAGAGAGAAATACCAGTTAGCAAGTCAATATGAAGAATCCTAAGGGTGTAGAGTATTTTTCTCTTCCTGTTGAACAGAATGAGTTTTCTTTCTATGGCATATGTACATTTAATATGATAAAACTGGAGGGAATGAAAATGTATACATACAAATGGAACTTTTATAGGTTTAACTAGGTTAACGCTTAAAGCTGAATGAGTATTAATAAATATTGAGAGTGTTTTGGATCTTTACCAGGAAGGATTGTTAAAGTCCATTCCTAGTTTGGAGGGGTTTCTGTTTTATGCACTTCAGTGATTTAAATTTTACCCTTTTGGTGCATCCCCTGAGAGAAGAATAGGTAAATGTCTAATGTCAAAGGATTTGTTTTAGCACTGATTAGTTTCACTTAGCGATTTGGAAGCTGTTTCCATGGGACCATATTATTCTTCCTTAGATGTGCATTTCATGTTTAGAGGGAATCTTTATGCGATAAAAATGCACTGCAACATTTAGATAGAAGTTTTTTTCCTTGCAGAGCCTGGTCCTATGAAGTTCTCTTTGCACACTGTTCCCATTGACTGTGCACAGACTGCTTGAACAACTGAGCCCTTGCACGCTTACTCTTCTTCTGTGTATGAAGTGCTATTAAGAGCCAAGATCAGCCTCTCTTTGCCCTGGATTTTGTACAAACACTCAGTTTAAAAAGAGAACTTGCCCTGAAGAGATTACATTATAGATACATGCCATAGACACAGGTGGGAGGAAAGAAAGAAGTATTCCACATTCCAAATTGATGAAACCAAGGCATGGAGAGATTAAATGACTTGCCCAATGCTTTGCAAAAAAAGTCAGTGGCAGAGTCAGGAAGTAATTTTAGGTGGCTGTCCTTAGTTCTGTGCTTTATCCACTGCTAAACCATCTATTATGTTCTTAATATGCATCATATGAGGAAAGTTCAGAGACTATATAGGCAAATAAACAACTAAACTGAAAGTCTCTTGAACCTTCTCATTCTACATCAAATTCTAACTAGTCTGTAGTTCCCAAAAGTTCCTGAAGCAGTCTTTCATATTACATCCATATCTGCACCCCTTCTCGTCACGCTGTCTTCCCCAAAGAAAACAAATTATTTTATTTTTTCTCACTATGCATTGCTGGTAGTTTAACAAAGAGTAGATTAGGTTGTTTGTCCACTTTCCATGGTTGGCCTTTGTTCTAGTACCAGTAACCCATTCTGACAATAGTCATCCCTATGCCAAGTGGTAGCAAATTATCTGACACCTTGAAGGTCAGCCTATTTGTTGAGTTATAGTCTATATTTAGCTTGTTTTATTTTCATGTACACACCAGTCCTAGAAGAGAAGTGTTGAAATAGGGTGCAGGGCAT